>NC_059428.1:130745173-131086173 GCF_021028975.2 Sphaerodactylus townsendi | reverse complement strand
AGGTTTCGGGAGGAAAGAGGCCTTATTTATTTAATTTTGTCCATTAATTCATTAATCCCCTGCCCTTTCCCCAGTGGTGACCATTGTTCTTGCCTCCGTTTTATCCTCACAATAACCCTATAAGGTAGGTTAGGCTTAAAAGTGGGGTTGGTCCAGGGTCACCAACGAGCTTCCATGGCAAAGGGGGGATTCAAACCCACATTCCCCTGACAGAACACTCTTAACAGTGGCTCTGAGAGGGGTATTATTGAGGGAGGGTGAATTATGCTGCCTCTTTAGAACCTGCCCAAGGTGGTTTACAAACAAAAATAATAAAAGCAAAACTTTTTTAAAAAATCATTTATATCCAACACTTAAAAGCCTGGCAGAAAAACACAGACCATATGTGTCAGGCTCTCGAACATGGAAATAACAGAGACTGTAGAAAGTTCCAAGGCAGTTTATTCCGGGTAATGCGAAGAGTAACAATCTATAGCAGGATCTGAGCTAGAGACTCAGATCCAGGACCTATATCCTTTCAACCCGGTTTCACCCCACAACGAATGCTACCAAAGTTACTACACTACAGAGCTTCAAAGAGCCTGGGAGCCCCTCGCACCACTTTGACGGCGGGCTGGAGCCAGGAGATTACCCAGGAAGGGGAGAGGGAAACGGGACATTTACAATTCCCATTTGCAAGTCACACGCAGCAGGGCATCAAGGCACTGACAGGCGTAGTCCTGACAATATGGACCTTAGACAGCCTAAAATAGCTGTTTCTTGACTACAACAGCGTTTTTTAAAAATCAACTTCATTGAAAGCCTGAGGGAACAGAAGTGCTTTGGCCTGGCCTCTGAGGAAGATTTTGCAGGGGAAGACAATGGCAAACTACTCCAGCTTTTCACTTACCTGGAAACCATATGGGATTGCCGTAAATCAGCTACTAGTTGATGGCACTACGTACACAAATGCAGACCTCCTTCGAAAAATTAACTTTTTTTCATTTAACACCCAACACACACACACACACACACACACACACTGGAAAATTGATTAGCAACAATTCTTTACAAACTAGCACTCTAGCATCTGGCTTGAAAGAAAGAATGAAGTTCTAACTAGGGTGCAAATCTATTCTAAAGCTGGAAGGTACGCCAAGGTCTATCCACTGTACCCACACTGGTGGTCCATCTCTAGAGAATGGCATAGTGGAATGTGACTGGAATGGCGTGGTTGTTCATATAATAGTTATGTCATGCTAAGGTTGTGAATGATACAGTTGAAGAAAGGGGTCCGCAACATGGTGGCTGCCAACACCTTTCCAGGCACCTGCTGTTTTCAGATCCCACCACTGCCCCCAACACCGGTATTCTTGCGGTTACTGCCACTAAACATGGAGGCTCTATCCAGCCACCATGGCTAGAAGCCACGGATGGACCTCTCCTAATCCCCTTTTCAAGGTATCTATGCTTGTGGCCATCATGACTTCCAGGGTCAGCAAATTCCCTCAATGTAGAAGTATATCCTTTTGTCAGTCTTGAATGTATTACCTACCAATTTGATGGGGTGGCCAGAAGTTCTAGTTTTAACAGAGAGGAGGAAAGTCTGGAGATTCAGGAACTTTTTCATCTTGAAAAAAAGATGGTTTAGGGGACACATGATAAAAGTTTACAAATTATGAATGGGGTGGAGAAAATGGATGGAGAAAATGGATAGAGGGGAATTTTTTGGCCCTCTCCCTAAAGAAAGGAAGATCAGATCGCTGGTCCATCTAGTTCAGCATACCATTTCACACAGTTACACCCCCCCCCCATTTGCCCTGGAGGGCAACAGGGAAGGGCTTTGGCCTCTGTGACCTGCTTCTCAGACCTCCAGGGCAACTGGTCGGCCACTGTGTGAGACCGGATGCTGGACTAGGTGGACCTTTTCTCAAGGAAATAATTCAGAGTTTGCAACAGTTTATATTTATTTGACATCCTTTTGTGTGTTTTAATATCACCACTGTTAACTGTGGGGGTTTTTTTTGTTAATGCCAATAAAGGCTTTGCTTTGCTTTGCTGACTAGGTGGACCACTTGTCTGATCCAGCCAGCTTTCTTCATGTTCATAAACTCTTGTGATGGGAAGGAGCAATTTGCAGAAAATATGCATCCCAATTGGGGCTTATAATTTGTCTAAATAGCCATCTGTCACGGCAAATCACACACACACACTTTCACACACACTTTGGAAAGGAAAGGTTTGTGGATAGATCTTGTAGTGGAGAAGTGGTGAAATGGGTGCATTGTATTTCTGTCAATTACTGTGGATTAATTAGTATTATTTAGGCTTACATCGATGGGTGTATGAAAAGGAGGAAGTAGAATCAACAGTCTGATATTGCCTGTCACCATCTCTGATAAAGTATTCTTAATCTCCATGTTCTTACACACAATGCCAGTTGTGGTGAGGAGTGCAAAGAATCTCTGTATTTTTGAATGGATGAGTCAGAAGACTCCCTGAAGGGAATTTTGAATCTATACCCCGAGTTCTGTTTGGCCCAGAAATAGGATTTCCAAACTAGAAGGACAACCCAAAATGGGGCAGCCAGGGTTGAAAAAAATATGAATAGTTTGGGGCAGTAGTCTGCAACCTGCGGCTCTTCAGATGTTCATGGACTACAATTCCCATCAGCCCCTGCCATCATGGCCAATTGGCCACACTGGCAGGGGCTGATGGGAATTGTAGTCCATGAACATCTGGAGAGCCGCAGGTTGCAGACCCCTGGTTTGGGGTCAAGTAAGGATAGTCCTGACATGGATATCCCAGGCTAGCTCAATCTTGTCAGATCTCAGAAGCTAAACAGGGTTGGCCCTGGTTAGTATGTGGATGGGAGACCACGAAGGAAGTCCAGGGCTGGTATTCAGAAGCAGTATGTTGCCACCTCTATTCCGCTCTTGCCAAGAACACCCTAAAGGGTCACCTTAGCTCAGCTAAGATTTGATGGAACTTTCCACCACACCCAGATTGAGGACGTTTGTCCATAGGTCCTGCTGAAATCAAGGCACAATTTCCCTTTCACTTGACTCCGATATCCCAGGCTGGTCTGATCTGAGAAGCTAAGTAGGGTCGGTTCTGGTTAGTACTGGTGTAGGAGACCACCAAGGAAGTCTGGGATTGCTACGCTGAGGCAGGCAATGGCAAACTATCTCTGTTGCCTTGAAAATCTTGTGGGGTTGCTATATGTCAATTGCCATTTGCAGCAAAGAAAGAGAGGATATGTTCACACAGTCAAAGAAAATGTGTTGAAATGGGTTATAATTCAGGATCTTTTTTAAGGTAGCGGAAAGTAAGACTGATCCAGATCTCAAGCCAGATTAGAAGCTGACTGCTAGAAAAAAATGTTGGAGCCATATGAAGGGAAGTGCATCATCCATTCCTGATTTGTTTGCGTTGAAAAGTGGTTACACATTTCTAAGTGAACTGACTTGGACAGAGTCAAAAGGGTGTAACTCTTCTTAAGACGGATCTGTTGGAATTTAAGTCAAGCACTAAGTGGCAAAATCAGGTCAAAGTATAGTCTTCCCTCATATCGCTTGATAAATTTTCATTCCATCCCAAGGAAGCTGTTTAAAACAGACTATCTCATGATTTAAAAGAGGACAGAAACATTGAATTATATTGGTTGCCTTTAAACTTCAC
Source organism: Sphaerodactylus townsendi (assembly GCF_021028975.2). Classification (NCBI taxonomy): domain Eukaryota; kingdom Metazoa; phylum Chordata; class Lepidosauria; order Squamata; family Sphaerodactylidae; genus Sphaerodactylus; species Sphaerodactylus townsendi. The sequence continues at coordinate 131,082,513 of NC_059428.1, read as the reverse complement.
AGAGTCTTTTTTAAATTGTTAGGAAGACAGATCCCCCCCCCCCCCCCGCTTTGAAATAGTTTCTCTTCCATTTGCACCATATATATCTCAGACACGCAGGAGAAAGATGAAGCTGCATTTAATAAAACTTTGGTACAGTATCTCAGCTTGTAAAACATTTCTTCCTTGGCAAGAATTGGCTGACCTGTTGACAGCTCAGAATTGCAGACAAAATGTTTCTTAGAAGTGTTAAAAAGAGATTGCCTCAGGCATGTTCTGCTCCATGTAATGTCAGGCAAAAAAAGTAATACACAAAGCTGCTTTTAAATAAGTAGAAACGAAAATTGATGTTTGGCACCGTCTCTTAAACTGAGCAGGAGACAGAACTTCCTAACTTGGTTGTTCTTTGAGTTCCCATGTTAGTTTACATGAAAGTTCCTTAAAGTTGCTTTCTTGAGGCCTATATACAACCTCAGATGTGACTGCGCAGGATGGTCTATGGCCGATCACTGCCAGTGGTTAAGAGCAGGTATACTCTAATCTAGGGAACCAGGCAGTGGTGGGATTCAAATAATTTAATAACTGGTTGTTTACAAGCACCATTTTAATGGTGGCAGCAGAGTAAAAAAAGAAGATCCCTGAACACTAGCCTGGGATATTGTGGGTGGCAAAGGAAACACCACTGGTCAGTTTAGGGGAACCTTGATTGTAGGCCACCCGTCCCGTTACAATTGGTGGCTAATGATGGGAAAATAGCTTTCCCTCGCCTGGAATTTAAGCGACCCCATCACACCAGGCATCAAAATAAGTTAGAGTTGCCAACCTCCAAGAACAGCCTGGAGAGCTCCTGAAAATACAACCAATCTCCAGGGGACAGAGATCAGATCTCTGGGAGAAAATAGCTGCTTTGGAGGGCAGAGACTATGTCATCATACCCTGTTGTAGTCCCTCCCCTCTTCAAACCCTGTTGTGTCTATGCTCCATCCCCAGGTCTCCAGGAACGTCCCAGCCCAGAGTTGGCAACTATGAACAAGGAGGCAGAGACAGTTCTTTGATTACCCCAGAGACATAAGACTAAGTGCCTGTTGCTGAGAGGGGACAGCTAGCAGAGGACCATCTCAGTGGGGCTAAGAAAAGCCACTTGCAAGGGTCACCTTGTGTGCTGTCCCAGAACTGGGTGCTCCTTTTCCCTCAATGATCTTTTTCTATTGCTACAACAGGCCTATTGAAGGCTGAGTAAACCTGTGACAATTAATTGATTTCACAGGGAGGACAAAGCGCACACACTCAGACGGGCTCCTGTTAACACTATCCCCGAGGCACTATGATGTTTGGTGAACTTCTCTGAGAAGCGAAATCCAAACACTACTTTGCGGCATTATGAAGGCTCCCAAGTGGACAATATGGATCGAGCGGCAGCTGGTTACTGGGACTGATCGATCAAGGCCAAAGACATGATTGGCTGTCTGTGGTTCTCTCTTTATAAACCTGCACTCTATAAGAATCTTACCTTTTAACATACGTATATAGGATGCTGCCTTATACCAAGTCAATCCATTGGCCCATTTAGCCTCGGATTTTCTGCTTCGCTTGACAGCAACTCTCCAAGTTCACTGAAAAAGACACTGCCACCTTACATACTGTCAACTGCAGATTCCTTAGATCAGTTGTTCTGTTGGAAGCAGCAGTGGTGTAGTGGTTAAGAGCAGGTGCAGTCTAATCTGGAGAACCGGGATTGATTCCCCACTCTGTCACTTGAGCTCTGGAGGCTTATCTGGGGAACTAGATTAGTCTGTGCACTCCAACACATGCCAGCTGGGTGACCTTGGGCTAATCACAGTTCTTCAGAGCTCTCTCAGCCCCACCCACCTCACTGGGTGTTTGTTGTGGCGGGGAAGGGAAAGGAGTTTGTAAGCCCCTTTGAGTCTCCTTACAGGAGAGAAAGGGGGGTATGAATCCAATCCAGTGGATTATGTCGTTTGTGAAATCCAGACTATTGTAGGCTTCAGAATGTTTTTATTCCGTTGCTATTTATTTGTGCGATTCAGTTTCATTGCAGTGTCGCTTTATAATTGTCTTTTTAAAAAATGGTTCTAATAACTCTGCGGCCTGCATCGAGTCTCAGTGAGAAGGGCAGATGATAAATGCAGCAAATAAATAAACAGGAACTCTGCCACTGAGGTATGACTTGCTGCACAGCCTATTGCAAAGTTTTAAACATAGGTTGGTGGGATCTCACATTTAGGGCTGCAGTGTCAGAAAGAGCCATTCTGGATGGGTGAGAGAAGTCGATGGTAGTTGTACCCCTGTGGGAAGGAGATGACTGGGCTTATTCAGAGGGTCATTGTGTAAGGGAGTGCAAAGCCGTGTCAGTGTGTGGAGGAAGGAGCTTGAGGGCAGCACTGTGGAGCGCCATGAGAGAAATCTGTGTGCAAGTTATTGGCTTAAGTGGCAAGTGAGAAAATAAGCCTGTCAGGCAAGGTTTACTTCAAGGAACCATAACTCTTATGCGCCTATTTGAAACTATTACACTTATTAACCATACAGAAACCATTGGACACTTTTATTTATAAATAAGTACATTTATCTGGTGTGGCTACAGCAATGGATTCTAATCTGGAGAACCGGGTTTGATTTCCCGCTCCTGCACATGAGTGGTGGACTCTTATCTGGTGAACTGGATTTGTTTCCCCACTCCTACACATGAAACCTGCTGAACTCTCTCAGCCCAACTTGAACTCCTTCCTCAGGAGAGGAAGGAAAGAGTTCGTAAGCTGCTTTGAGAGCCTTTACAGGAGAGGAAGGCGGAGTATAAATCCAAACTCCCTTTCTTGTAAACTTTATTCATGTTTAAGAAACACAATTGTTTATTTGTGTGTGGAGCCAGGTGGCCCCCTTTTTCGAGTTAACGAGGGTGGTCGACCCTCAGTGGCCCGTCCACCTGCATTTTAAGACCATGCCTTATTCGGTGACGTCGTCATGGGATGTCATCGGACGAACGCATGATAGTTCTAATCATCACGAGAGCTTCCCACTTAAAAGGTGAGTTTGTCAGTCCAGCTTGTCACAGTCCGAGAGTCTCAATCAAGGTAGTCCAGTCCGGTGAGCATGTGCAAGTCTCAATCCGTATCTTAGTCATGTCCAGTAGTTGCAGTCACATCCGCATCCTGTGAGGATGTCCCGGAGCGCAAGGGGGAATCGGGTACATATGGTCTGACTACTACAAAAATTTCGGTGGCTCGTTGTTGCCACCCCTTCTTGATTCAGTCAGATGCACCTCTGATGCCTTGTCTCCTGGGGGAGTAGCAGGATAGCACTTAGCCGGGGAGAAGTCATCTCCCCGTTTACCGGCGGGGCCACGTGGAGGCGGCTGATCCATTATTGTGCTACTCCAGTAACTTAAGAGAGTCATAGTTACTCCCGCCAAGGATCCCCTTTTACCTCAACATTCACCCTCATGTGCTGACCCATTTGTCATTCTACCAAATATAAAGAAGCCACCCTGTTCTTTGGGTCTAATTAAGAAGTTTAAGGTGTGAGCCTTTTGAGGCCAGGAAAATGTGGAAGGCAAGGAGGCAGCATAACACGCGCCACTTCAAAACTCTACAGAGCCTTTACAGAGGTTATAATGCCATAGTCTCCACCCTCCAAAGCAGCCATTTTCTTCAGGGGAATTGATCTCTGCACTGGTTTCCATGGTTTTGCTCATTTGGAAATTTAAGATCTGCAATTCCAGGACTGCATTTGCCCAACTGGATTCTGTTTTCAGTGTAGGGAAAAGAGAATGAATATTTTATTTCTGGGAAGTCATCAGGGGAGGCCTGTTGACTTCATGCCCTGCTTGTGGCTTCCCAGAAGTGCCAGAGGATCCTAAGGTCGCTCTTAACCCAAGTGGTCATGTAGAGTGCCACAATCACGTAAGGCCCCCAATGCGTCCGGGGGTTCAGCTTACTCCTACCTGCCAGCTGCACAAAACAAAGCAATGCATATGGTTAGCACCAGATGCCAAATCCATTTCCACCCCACCCCCCCCAAGGATTGTCAACTCCTCATTGGGAAATTCCTGGATGTTTGGAAGTGGAGCCTGAGAAAGGTAGGATTTCAGGAGGGGAGGGTCTAATGCCATAGGCTCCACCCTCCAAAGTAGCCATTTTCTTCAAGGGAACTGATCTCTGTAATTCTGGGAGATCTCCAGGGCTCACCTGGAGAATGGCACTCTGAGTTGTGCCATCACTGGGCTAGTCCATTGGGGACCCCCAAGTCACCAACATGGGGCAAGTTCCATTGCATCTTGCACCTGTGATCGTGCCACCTGGTTCCAAGTCATGCCCCATAGGTTCTCACAGTGCCCCTGTGCTCCTGGGTGGTGGCAGTGCATAATTATTATTTTGGGGGGCGGGGGGTGTATGGAAAAGCCAGCCACCAATCCCCCAGAAATGCTAGTAAGGAGTGGGGTGGGGGAAGACTGGATGGAGCAGAAACCTTGAAGTCTGGGAAAATTTCAGAGTTTGCCCACTGTCAAGAACTGCGAGGCTTCCGAGATCTGCAGTGCTATAAGCGTGAGAGTGTCTTCAGTAAAACCTGTGCCCTGAAGGAGATGGACTCTTGCAGCGGGGCAGTGCACCAGTGTATAATCAGCCCCAGATTCTTAAAATTTGGCAAAAACACTTGTCCTTTACCCACCCTTTTAAGGAAGTGGGATGGACTGGAAGCTCTTCTGCCTCCAAAAGTGGGAAAACAGTGACTCAGCTGATCCTATAGGAACATTCCTCGAGCATCCAGTCGCCTTTCCGAGTGGGGATGGAAGCCGAAGGGAAGAAAAGAGGGAATCATTGTTTCTGGTCTGCCTCAGCAAGGAAGCAGATGAGTTGAAGGCTGGCTCTGCCTAGTAGTGTGGCAGGGTGATTCAGCTCTACCTCTGGGAATACCCAATAATTGAGGCTTTTTCTGGGGATGACCCGACCTTGTACCATTTAGTCTGATGGGATTGGTGTGGGTGGGTTGGTGTGGGTGGAATTTGGTGGTATTGAAAGGCTCCGACCTAGTGGCTAGTCTGTGAAGGCCTTTCTGTGCTTGCAAGCACTCAAGATAATGCAAGCCACAGTCTGAAGCATGGTTGCCAACCTCCGGGTGTGACCTGGCGATTTCCTGCTATTACAATTGAACTCCAGACTACAAAGATCCATTCCTTTGAAGAGGTCTCTGCCCTTCCCAGGATCTACGACCAAAATGGGCATAACGAGAAAGCCACCCTACCCAGCCTGCTAAATAAATCTGAACTACAAATCCACAATTTGTGCTTTCATAAAAGCGCAAGTGCAATAAAGAGAGCGTGTAAGTGCAAATACCAAACGTACAGTACAAAAACACACAACAACAACAGCTTAAACAATCCGGGAGAATGGACCTCTGATATCACTCATACCGCCTGTAAGAGGGGACACCGAGTTTCTGGGAGGATCAAGTTGAGTAACACTGGTTTCTTTCTTGAATTATTTATTATTGAAGATATGCTTGAGAGTGGACTATGTTTATTGGACTCTGTGGTCATTCTGTACTGGTTCACAAGCCTTAAAGCTGTTGCTGTTTGTGTATTTTGTACTGTATGTTGGTATTTGTGCATATACACTTACTGTTCTGTTTCCCAAGCAAACTAATATCAGGTGCCTTGCACTTGGCCAGAACAGAGTGTAAGACCCACAGACAAACAAGCAACAGTTCAAAAACAGGTTTAATAGTATCGAAAGTTTAGTTAATAGTATTGAAACTCCTCCCATGAAGTCTAACTAATAAAGAATACTTGCGATGCTGGAAACAATTGGAGATTATTTGAAGAGCTTGCAGGCACAAGTTCTTCCTTAATTGCTTCTCAGAAAGTCCGCTCTGCTCTTCTTCTGAGTTTTCCTGGTGTCTTCTATCTGGACTCTGTTTTTCCTGCAATAACTCAACATACTATGGATCTCTAACACCTTATATGTCTGAGATATTGCTGTCTCCAGCCTTCTCCAGCCTTCCCCTGAAACTAAAAAGACTGTAAAACAAAAGGACAACAAGCTAATAAAGATACAGTAATGCTTCTGCCTCCAGAGGGCTTCTTAAAGAGACAGGGCCTAACTAAGGTTTCCTCCCACAGAATACTGTACAAAAACAACTAAGCCCATTCTACCTAAGTGTATAACTGAGGCTTAAATAAAGAAAATGGCAAGGGTGTCTCTAGGGGCATGGCACTTACTTTATTGCACTTGAACTTTTATTAAAGCACAAATTGTGGATTTGTAGTCTAGATTTAATGAGCAGTTTGGGTAGGGTTTGCTTTTTTGTTACGCTGACTCTCACACCTTTTGTTCTGTTTACTTTGCTATATCTCTCACCAAAATCTCCAGGTAATTCCCAACCTACAGCTGGCAACTGGAAGCAATGCCTGGTTTAAAGTTATATACCAGTGATGGCGAACCTATGGCACGGGTGCCAGAGGTGGCACTTGGAGCCTTCTCTGTGGGCACGCGCACACAAAGTTCGTCATGTGGGGGGCAGTAAATCACACACACACACACACACACACACACACACACACACACACACATCTAGGTTGGCCTGGGCCACCGAGCACGACGTGCGCGCACCGCAATGAGCAGGGAGGACTCAGCTGGTGGGCCTGGTGCCTGTGTTCTGGGTGGCTGCTGCCCGAGGGGGGGGTGCAGAGGAGGCAGAGATGCTAGAGAGGCACAGAATGGTGTGCGCGGGACTTGCTGGAGGCTACATCAGGCTGACCCCTGCTCGAGTGCGTGGGGCGGAGGAAGAGGGAGCCAACCGGTTTTTTCTAAACTAAAACCTCAGCATTCAGGTTAAATTGCTGGGTTGGCACTTTGCGATAAATAAGTTTGGGTTGCAATTTGGGCACTCGGTCTCAAAAAGGTTCACCATCATTGTTATATACTGTAGCTCAGTTTCCCTTTTCACTACCTGGAGACCTGTGCTGAAAACTACACTTTAATTAAATAAATCTTTGATATTTACATTCCACTCCTTCCTCAGTGATCACTACAAAACTAACCTCATGGCAATGAACCTAAGAACGTCTCTCAACGAAAGGGAAGGTTTGCAGTTTAAAATAAACCCAGTCCTCCAAAATCATAAGAGGCTGTGTGGGACCCCCTCAGTTGGCAGAGAAGGCCGTGGAAACAGTTGCTTTTTCAGAACTGCGGAAACACATAGAGAGAATACAGAAGAATTTGGATACTGGACTTCGGCGGTAGTTTTCTCATTGTCTGCCTCCCTGGCTGATTTGTCTTTCTAAGATTGTACCGTGATCTCCTCTGACCTTGAGCTTCAATTAGGGCTATTGGCTTGAAATGCACGTTTCAGACTCTCTCCAGTAAGTCAGAAAGAATAAGCAGAGATTCACTGGCCCACTCATTATGCAGCCTCACTTGTTCAAGAATTTATTGTGTTAATATCTCAAATGTCTAACAGCTTATTATTAACTGCTCAGAATGCCCATTTGTGATGCAGTGTTCCTTTCTAATGTTTTCGGTTGCTGCTGCTGCTGGTTGGTTTGTTTGTTTTACAAGAACCACTTAGTCTTAGAAGAGGAAGGTTTAATTTTCTTTTGGAGAAGCAGAGAAAATAAAAGAGGAAGGTGACTGATTGGGGCTGAAGAGGAATCCTTCTTTCATCTCGATTGTCAGAAGCGCTTTTCAGGTCATAATTGGAAACTTGTGCCTGTAAAGGCTACTGAAGCAACAGAAGAAGCAAGTGCACAGGGCTGATAGGACTTCAACACCAAACTTAATTCTCCCTCCCCATATCACTGTGCGCATAGGTTGTTGGGCTTCCTTTGCTCCATCCTTTGCAAGGTCTTGTGAAATACTCCCGTGTAGTGATGTGGTGGTCAGAGCATCAGGCTAGGACCTGTGTATGAATTCCTACTCTGCCGTGACCTTGGCTGGATGACCTTGGTTGGGCCGGTCATACACGCTCTGCCTCACAGGGTCTTTGTGAAGATAAAATGGAGAAGAAGAGAACAATGTCAGCTGCTCTTTCAGTCCCCACTGGGGAGAAAGGTGAGATATGAATGATGTAAGTAAGTAAATAAGAGTGAAATATATTCCAGTTTTTCCCCCTTGTGCCACAGCTAGCTGTGAAGCCCTTAGCAGAGTTACCTCTTATCTAAGGCCATCTGACCAAAGGTGATCTCCTTCACTTTCAGCAAACATTCCCTTTGGGTTTGATTCTTGGTAACGTGCACATTTCCCCTTCCTTGGGACTTGCCCCCGCTGTCAGATCAGACAATCCCAGCGGTTTCTGAATGTTCTGAAAATGTGACTTTCCTCTCCCTTCGTAGGGAAAGCAGATCACCATGCATTTAGCTTTCTTTGGGTTTTCCTGTTCCTCCTGCCTTCCTCCATCCAGACCCCAGTAGTTCCTGCTATTCTTTGGGCCACCATTTCAGGACAATCAGAGAGGCTTCCTTTTTTCAATTTTAACAGTGGAGGTCTATAGCTGGAGCCGTGAACCCAGTGAAATTGACAAAACTGGTCTATCAAAGTAACACTAGACCAATGACAGCAACAGCAACAACAAAAACAGATGGCAGGCAACCTCCCCAAATGGAGATTTCATGAAAACAAGGAGGTGAGCGGCAAAAGAGTGGATTGCTTGTGACACTAGGCAAGAATGTAACCTGTGTAAACAAAAAGCTGTCGGGAAGCACCACTGTGAAGCAAAGTTAGAGAATTGGCTGCTTCTCAGCTGAGGGGTACGTTGTGCATACATAAATGACTTATTGAAGTAAATAGACTTAGAAGAAGATGAGGATTTTGAATTTCTACCCCGCCTTTCTCTCCTGTAAGGAGACTCAAAGTGGCTTACAAAATCCTTTCCTTTCCTCTCCCCACAACAGACATCTTTTGTGGGATCACCCAGCAGGTTTCATGTGGAGGAGCAGGGGAACAAGCCCAGTTCACCAGGTAAGAGTCCATTGCTCATGTGGATGAGTCCAGATCAGAGTCCATCACTCGTAACCACTACACCATGCTGGCTATAAGGATATAACTGTTTAGGATGGCAGTGTAGTTCAGCTAAACAGTAATTAGTAATTATGTACCTGTCACCCAGAGTCTGGGAAACTGAATTGGATGGGAGGGGGCAGAATTCTAGAGTAGGAAAAGTTTAACCATTCCTCTCAAACCAGCTGTCCAGTTCCTTTCTTGCTGAACTTGTCCTTTGCACTAGCTGATTTTGGGAAAAGACCATCTCTTTGGCCGTTTCCGCACGGCCACGGTGGGGGTTGGGTTGGCGTACATGACGCTGACCCAATCCCCCCTGGGACCGTTCGCACGAACGGTCCCAGAAACTACCGGGATGACGGTGCCACGCTACGCCGTCGCCCGATCTACGTACCTTCCCTGCGACCGTCCAGCATGTCACTGAGGCCAGGGGACATGCCCCCCCTGCCCTGCGCGACCGCTCCGGAGTCGCAGGGCGGGGGGGGGCGTGTCCCCTGGCCTCGGTGATGCGCCGGACGGTCACAGGGACGGTAAGCCGATTGGGACAAGGGGGAGGGATGGCGCCTTCCAGCCACTGCCGTTCGCACGGCAGAAGGGTTGGAAGTCAAGCTGAATTTCCCAACAACACCTCGCTGGCGGAGCTGGCAGGTTGGGGAACAGTGGCTAACCGTGCCATCATGTTGATAGGGCGGCGCAGCCGCTCGCGGCAGCTGGGCGCCTCATATGTGAACAGCTCCCTGGGGACAGTGTTTTTGCCGTCCCCAGGGCTCTGTATTCGGCTCGTGCGGAAAGGGCCTTTGGTACTATAAACATTTGAAGCTTGAATTCTCCCTGCAAGTAAAATGACTAAACAGAGGCTATCATACTGTGGGCCCACTCTCAGAAGACAAAAGTCACTGAAAGAGTCAAATAATTCAAGGAAGAAGATGGCAGGAGAGGAGGAAGACCCAACATGAGATGGATTGACTTTTGTAAGACCTGAGCAAGGCAGTTAACGATAGCATGTTTCGGAGGACGTTGATTCGTAGGGTTGCCATGGGTCAGACTTAACCCGCTCACCCACCCTCCCACAAACACACACACATTCCTGGAAGCATGAGAATTAAGAGGTCAGAACTGAAGGTGTTCCATTAAAAAGCAAACTGTGAATTGCCAAATTGTTGGGTTCTTTTTTTTTACTATGTGCCTGCTGCAAGCTAATTAGTATGTATTTATAGTCTTTATGCTATTAATAATGCTTGTGCTGAGTGAATGCCCAGTTGCGCAGAGTCAGCCAGACATCCGAGACTCCCCGGCAAATGAACAAAAGCTCAATTGTTCCGCCGGCTCAGAAATAAATGTTAAAAATTATAAACTAATTTGCATAACAGGAGATTAGAAAAAAATTATCCCTTTATCCTTATTAATATATTTACCCTTCCTAATTATAAAGATTCAAATCATTCTTGGGGGCGGGGGGGAGGAACGTCATATAAAAAAATGTTCTTGGAAATAAGCTGCACATTGAGGAAGGTGATTTGCATAGTGGAACAAAGGAGATAAATTGCTTCTGCTTTAATAGTAGCGACTTTTTGAGGGATATCTAGCCGAAACCAACATCTTTAGGAAAAGGACTTTTCACTCATTGATAGAACTTTTTAACGGGAAGTCTCTATTTTTTGTGGGGGAGGGCAAGCATACAGGCCACGGATCAGACCTGTATTCACTATAAGTGCAGTTTTACATAGTGGTTAGAGTGTCAAATTGCAACCAAGTCAGGATCGATTGTTCACTCTGCCATGAAGCTCATTAGCAGTGTAATTCTAAGCAGCATTACTACTAAGCCCATGATTTCAGTGGATTTAGCACTGCTCGCAACTTGTAAGCTGTTATGTCTCAAAGAATCAGGAGTCGGAGGAACAAAACATGGTGCTTTATTTCAAAGCTGCTACTCACACATAGCCTAAAATCACTCTGCAGCTGTGCTCAATATAACACACCTACTGATTACCAATTCCAGTGCAACAGCTGCAGACTCTTAAAACAATACAGTACCTCACAATCAATACACAATACACATTACACCCCTTCCCCCTAACTCCTGTAATAATCTCAGGATTCTCTTTCGCTGAGATAGTCTCAGCTCCCGCTCTGGCTCCTGAGTCTGTGTTTGTTCCTGGTTCTGCAAAACAATTGGACCCTTTGCTGTTTCCTTATCCTGCCATCTCCATCTAGCCCTTAAGCCCCAGGTTCCTCTGGGACAATTGGACTATTTACTGCTTCCTCATCCTGCAGCTCCATCTGCCCCTCTTTATAGCATGCGGTGACCTGGGGTTCCTGCTCTACTGTTGGACCTGGCACTCTCTTGCTTACTTGGTCAATATGTCTGCGGATCACCCGGCCTCCTCTTCAGTTTCCACCCTATAAGACAAGGGCCCTGTCGGGCTGCCTCACAACTGCTGGGACCCAACATGGACCTGCTCCATAATTTCGACATACACCTACATATCATCCCTATCAAATGTCCGAGGTGCTTTCAACACCTGATCTTCTTTCCGTGGGACGATCATCAACTGAATCGGATGCATTCGGTCCAGCAACGCTTGTAAGTTTCCGATTCATTAGCAACTCCTGAGGACTCCTCCCGTGTGGCTGTGCACGGTGTTATGTGCTGTGTTAATGTAACAAAATTCGCCAACCGACGGTGCTAACCCTCTACTATTCGCTGCAATGCATCCTTCGTTTATGCAGCACCATCCTTTCTGCCTGCCCATTCGTGAGTCGGATGAAAAGGGGCCGAGGTAACCTGGCGAATAACACCATTGGCCAGGAATACTCTAAACTCCTTGGATACAAACGCTGTCCCATTATCTGATACCACTGTATCCAAGGAGGCCATGGGTTACGCACGGAAATAACTTACGCGAGTGCCCTAATAACTGTTTGTGATGTCATTGACATTACTAGCACTACTTCTAGCCATTTGGAATATGAGTCCACTACGATGAGAAACACCTGGCCTTGGAAAGGCCCTGCAAAATCAATATGTACCCTTGACCACGGTCTTTGTGGACTCCCATTGATAGGTAGGGGCCTGAGGTGGGGCAGGTCGCGTTATCTGACACTCCCTGCACCTGGCCACCCATTCTTCTATTTCACTATCCATCTTTGGCCACCACACATAACTACGGGCCAATGCCTTCATTCTCGCTATTCCGGGGTGCCCTACATGTAAGGCCTCCAGCACCCTAATCCTTAAAGCTGCTGGGATCACTACTCTATTTCCCCACAGTAAGCACCCCTTGTGGACAGATATCTCGTGCTGCCTCATTCCAAATGGTCTGAATTTTTCCTCTAACTTTCCCAATGGCCAACCCTTCCATGCCCAATTCAAAACTCAGAGAGGTCCTTAGCTGACCTCTCTGCTATTTCTGCCGCTTGCACTGGAGGCTCTGATAACGATTCCAACATCAAAACCTCCAAGAGTGGGAACTGATCTTCCACCTCCCTTTGTACTGGCAAGCTGACTCAACGATCTACATGACCAATTTTCTTTCCCGACTGGTGCTGCAAGACATAATCATATGCATTCAGGAACATTGCCCACCGCAGCATTCTAGGGGACAATATCTGTGGTGTCTGGCGCTCTGAGGAAAATAATCCCAACAGCGGCTTATGGTCTGTAACAATCATAAATGGTCGCCCATACACGTAATCATGAAACTTCTTAACCCCAGCCACTATTGCTAATGCCTCCTTATCAATTTGCGCGTAATTTCGCTCCGTTGTAGACAACGTCCTAGAATAATACGCAATTGGAGAGTCCGGCATATCCTCCAATGGATGGCGCAACAGGGCTCCAACTCCATACGGGGAGGCATCGCAAACGTCAAAATTAATGGCTTCCATCTCATCAAAATGAACCAATACACTTTCTGATGACAACAATCGTTTGACATCTCGGAATGCCTTCTCATGCTGACTTGTCCACTGCCACACTGCCCGTTTATCTAATAAACGGTGCAGTGGCTCCATTGTGGCCTTATGCTTTAAGAATGAATGGTAAAAATTTAGCAATCCCAAAATGCCTGTAACTCTTGCTTTGACTGTGGTGCTGGGGCATCCTGGATGGCCCTCACCTTTGCTGATGTCGGGTGGATTCCCCTTGCATCTACCATGTATCCCAAAACTCTACTCTGGCGCTACTCCAAACACACATTTTTCGGGCTTAACGCGCAACCCTACATCTGAGAAGCACTGCAGTACTTTCCGTCCCCGTGTCATCAGTTCCTCCTCAGTTGCACCCACTATCAAGACATCATCAAAATATGGTATGACTCCCGGCAAGTTTCTTAATATTTCTTCCATCAAGCTCTGGAATATCCCAGGAGCTACGCTCACTCCAAATTGCAGCCGCTTTACTCTGAATGCCCCCCTGTGAGTCACTATTGTCGGGCTTCTGCAGTGGCATCATCCACTTCCAGCTGTTGGTATGCCTCGCTAGATCTAATTTTGCAAAAACCTTTCTGCCAATGTTGCTAACAACTGACTGACAACTGGCACTGGGTACGGATGTTTCTGCAATGCCTTGTTAATTTTGCACTTATAATCAGCACAAATGCGCACATCCCCATTGGCCTTCAGGGGTCACAATTGGAGTTTCCCATTTTGCATTTACCACTGGCTCCAATATTCCCTGTTCAATAACCGATCTAATTCTGCATCCACTTTAGAGCTTTCAAAGCAAAATGGAATACGCCGTGATTTTAGATCGTATTGGGGGTACTAAAGGATCAAGATGCAATGATAGGTGGACCCTTATACTGCCCCAGTCCCTCAGCAAACACACTCTTAAATTCTCCCACTAGCACCTCCCATGTCAACTTGTTAACCTCATGAATTCCAGTAATTACAATTCCCAACCTCCCAAACCAGTCCAACCCCAATAGGCTCGTCCGCCTTCCTTCCACTATTAACAATTTCAAACATCCATCAAACATATGATATTTCACATGGACATTACACATGCCAACCACAGGTACTCTATGTCCTTGATAATCCGTAAGTGGTAAGTCACAAGATTGAATGTCCAAATCATCCTGTGGGCAAAATGTTTTATAAGTGTCCCATGAAACGATGGGGAATGCTGGCCCAGAATGCGCTTCCATCACACAAGGGACATGCTGGATCTTCACAGTCACCGACAACTTACGCTGGATCTCGGGTTGCACGTGGTTAATTACATCAGCTCATTAAACACCATCACACTGCTCATGTGGGGGTTGGCCAGTCAAGCCAGCTACATAGGGACAGCAGTGCATTCACAGAGTGTGTAGCAGATGAGCCGGCAACATGTCTTCTTGGTCCCTGATGCCTTTTTTCTCTGCACACTCTCCCAATATGCCCCCAACGTTTACAACAGAAACATTGTGCCTCTTTAAATTTACACCTTTCTCTCTCATGGGGCCCACCACAACTCATACATTTCTCTGTTAACATCCTCCCCCTCTGTTGTGGTGGTCTTCCCATCTTCATTGCACCATGCTGCAGTCTCTGAATTTCACCATTACCCGGGTCTACAGTCCCACTGCCAGCTGTTTGCAATCTCTGTGGGCTCCTGGCTTGTCGCACCTCCCAAGTAGAGGCTGCAGCAAGTTCAAAATTCAAGGCTTCTTGGTATGCCGTTTGAAAAGTCAAGTCTGTCTTTGCCAGCAGCAACTTTTGCAATGGTGCCTCTCTCAGGCCACAGACCAGACGATCCCTTAACATTTCTTCCAAATTGGAGAAATTACATTGTTGTACCAACCGCCGTAAGACTGCAACATAATCTGCAATGCTTTCAGTCCCCTCCTGATCACGTTTATAAAAAACCCTCCGTCTAGCTATTTCTGACGGTTGGGGAATGAAATGGTTCCTTAATGCAGTCAGTATCTCTACAAGCGGTGTTGCTGATAAGTCTCTTGGCGCTATCAATGCTGAGGCGAGGTCAAACACCCCTTCACCACAGAGGCTCAAAAACACGGCTCTTTTCCTTTCTGGGTCTGTTATGCCATTTGCCAGAAGATAAAATTCCAATCGGGCCTCATAACTCTGCCACTTCAAAGGAAACTCCAAATTAAACTGTTCCAGCTGCCCTTGAAAGCCATAATTTACTCACAGTCCTTGCTTCACAAAAACTTGCTAGACTCGTCATAAGTTTATCCTCGTCGCCAATATGTTATGTCTCAAAGAATCAGGAGTCGGAGGAACAAAACATGGTGCTTTATTTCAAAGCTGCTACTCACACATAGCCTAAAATCACTCTGCAGCTGTGCTCAATATAACACACCTACTGATTACCAATTCCAGTGCAACAGCTGCAGACTCTTAAAACAATACAGTACCTCACAATCAATACAATACATTACATAAGCTAACTCAATAAAAATGTACTCAATATCTCTGAAGGTATAGCTAGTATTTGGCTGAAGGGATGTCTAGTATCAGGCTTCTAAAATGTGTGAGTAGGAAAAACCAAAGCAGCCAAGTGTCATCTGTCAGTAAGCTTCATCCTTCCAGGTGTAAGCACAATGTAGCTTGCTCGGCTTTCACTGTTATGTAAACATCCAGTTACATTCTATTGTCTGCTTAAACCAATTCCACCTGGCACTGGAAAAAAGGAGGCTCTTAAAATGTGTGTATCAATGGGCAGCATGTGCTGTATTTCCAGATCTGTCTATGCTTTTCTACCTGCCAATATCCTGCTATGGCTCTACAATAAAGAATATCCTATTCCAATTCTGAGTTCTTCAACTGAGACTACAGTCACAGAGCACGACAGCATCATGGCTTCTTGACCGAACCAGTTTATGAAAATCAGGTCAGTTAACTGTCAGCCATGATGACAGGATTGCAAACCTCTCTGGATAGGACTTGGATAGGCTTGCCAACTTCAGACTAGGAAATACCTGGAGATTTGGGTGGTGAAGGAGGAGGAGGAGGAGGAGGAAGAGAGAGTTGGATTTATATCCACCTTTCTCTCCTGTAAGGAGACTCAAAGGGACTTACAAACTCCTTTCCCTTTCCCCCTCACAACAAACTCTGTGGTGAAGGGGTGTTTCCCTTCCCCCCTCCTTTCCCTGCCTCTTCAGACTGCCCCTGGAGCAGGGTCAGGTCTGGGGGTCAGTTCGAACTCCAGGAAATATCCAGTCCCCACTCAGAGGTTGGCAGTCCAGAGATCTCCCAGAGATCTCCCAGCTCATCTCCACACTACAAATATCAGTTCCCTTGGAGAAAATGGCAACTTCCGAAAGTGGACTCTGGAATTATACCCTGCTTGAGGTCCGTCCCCAAGTTTTACCCTATGATCTCCAGGAATTTCCCAACCTGGAGTTGGCAACTGACCTGAGAACCACTTGATCCCAGATGCTGGGGCAAATAATAGCGGCCAGCTCGTAGCTGCAGGCCACTATTTGTGGCCACTTGTTGCTGGACTTCTGAGAATCCTGGCTGAAAGGTGGGCTGTAAATCTGAGAAGCCAATTTTTTTTCCCCAGTGAGAGATCTGTGGCAGGTTTCTGCTATTTGAAAATCTCCTGCATCATCTCTGTTTGTTCTGCATTTCCATTTGCAAGTGAGTGATTTTAATGAGCAGAATCCAGCGTCAGTGTGCGCTGAAGAACACCTCCCTCCCTGTGTAAGCAGAGTGGCATAAAATGAAACTTCTACAGTGCACAATTCATGTAATAGCACAGCTTATGACAGATGGATGTTGCTGTTATGCCGGGAAATTGCTGCATAAATATACAAGGAAAGTACGGAATTTAGACATAAATCCCCTTCACATTCAGATTTCAAGATGTGTTTTAAATGGCTGACGCTAGAATGATTTTCTTCCCCCTCATATCAATCCTCAGTACGTAAACTTCGCTCCCCCGCCCTCAGTTTTAACAAATGCTGCAATGTTTTTATACCCCTCTTCTGTTTTAGTTCAGGAAAGTAAAACATGGAAGCAAAATTAATTTGAACAGCTCAGAGCAGAGGCATTGTGTCTGACTGTGGGGCATATTCTTATCATACCTTTCGTCAAAGGAATTCAGAGCAGAGTGTGTGGTTCTCCCTCAGTTTACCTTCACGAAAACCCTGTCAGGTTGATTTAGCTGATGGAGAATGGCTGGCACAAGGTCTCCTAGGGGGCTTTCCGCACTACAGAAGGGAGCTAAGGTCGACTCTCCTGGAACCGAGCTAAGTGGGCGGGATCATCTTGGTGCCTGTTTCGCTCCTCAATCGTGATTGGAGCTTGTGTTACCACAGGAAACGGGAGCGTTCTTTTTTAAAACAGTTTTTACAGTTTACAGTTACATGCCCGCCATGACTCTCCCGTTCTGCGCATGCCACAAAAGCGGCTCCTGATTGGTTGAACGGATGAGGTGTCGTTTCGATGCGTCCGCACTTCGAAGCTTCGAAGCGGTATCGACCTTGTTCCAGCAGAAAGGTGCAGTTCATAACTGCGACAGGGATGTCGCAGTTCTGAGGGGGGGGGGACTGAGACAAAACAACGTTGAGCTCAGTTGCAGTGCGGATACACTGAGGTGAACCTAGATAGAAACCAGTACAACTCTGTCAGTGCGGAAAGCCCCCTAGTGAGCTTTATGGTTCAGTAGGAATAAGGACCCAGATATTGTTAGGGATACCCCTGAATTAGATCTCATCTCCAGACTACAGAGATCAGTTCTCCTGAAGAAAATGAATGCAAAGAAGAAGAGGAGTAGGAGGAGTTTGGATTTATATTTCCCCTTTCTCTCCTGTAAGGAGACTCAAAGGGGCTTACAATCTCCTTTCCCTTGCCTCCACCCCGCACAACAAACACCCTGTGAGGTAGGTGGGGCTGGTGAGAGAGCTCCGAAGAATGGTGACTAGCCCAAGGTCACCCATCTGGCATGTGTTAGAGTGAACAAGCTAATCTGGTTCACCCACCGACTGTAAGCCACACCTGTCCAACTTCTTCCACCTCCAAATCGCAGATCCAGAACCAGAGAGGTGGCAAGCTTCACTCCAGTAGAGCGCAGGCACACAAGCGGCATGGGTAGGCCATGCCAATGCGAGCGCATGCAAGGCGCGTTGGCGATGACTCGCCGTTTACTAAAGCTCGTTTTATTTTGTTGCACACAGTCTTTATTGCTAGCAATAGGATATTTTGAAACAGCCTCAGAGCAACAGCAGCCATAAAACAATAATTTAAAGCAAAACACCCAAACCCACACTGCAATTAAAGATGGGCAGTCAAATAATCAGCAGCAAATACTGAAAGCCAGAGCATAAAGATGTCAAAACATGAATTTAAATATGCAAGGGCTGTCAAGCCGTTAACTGACTTACGGCAACCCAAGCCAGGGGTTTTCAAGTAAGTGAAAAGCAGAGAAGATTTGCCGTTGCCTTTCTCTTTCAAGTCTCCAATCTAAATACCCCCCACCCCCACCCCCGCTTAGCTTCCAAGACTGGGCTACACCATGCTGCCTTTCCTCTCTTGAAATCGGCAGAAAACTTTGCTGCATTTGGTCAAGTTTACTAGCAGTTCTGAATTATGTTTTTAAATGTTGGGGTTTATATTCTTTGTGCATTTTATATTATGTGTTTTACGTATGTTGTAAGCCACCTTGAGCCCTGTAAGGGGAAAAAAATGGCGACTAACAAATGTTTTAAATAAGTAAATAAATACCCACCTTGTTTAGCCTCAGATATCTGACAAATTCAAGCAAGGTTTGTACCATGAGACTGCCTCCCTTCTGTGTTTAAAAGTACTGGGAAAACTAGCACAGTAGATTTCCCCTCCCTGACCTGAATGGCACAAGTCAGCCTTAACTTGTCAGTTCTCAGAAAGTAAACAGGGTTATCTCTGGTTAGTATTTGGATGGGAGACCACCAAGGAAGACTCTGCAAAGGAAAGCAATGGCAAACCACCTTTGAACATCTCTTGCCTTGAAAACCCTATGAGATCACCATAAGGCAGTTGCAAGTACTTTACACACAACTAAGAAAATCTATCCATTCAACCGTCCCTGATTGCCACTATAATCAGTTGAAGCCTTCTCTTTATCCAGAAAAAGGTGGGTGAACAATACTGCTTCAAGAAATGTGGAATGTACTTGCTGGGAAGAATATGTTAAATTCTGCTTAAGTATGATACTGAATGGAACAAGTAAAAGACAGTATAGTAAAGTGGATGCCAACATTTCGAGAAGAGATATCTTTCCAATAGTGGGGGTTATTATGCTCCAAAAACATTACATTTACAACCTGCCAAATGTTGGGAGAGAATTGGTAATCAATGTGTTATGAATGGCATGTGACCCTGAAAGATATAATGAAGTTGAGTAAAAACTTTAAAAGTCTTTATTGGAAATGTCAAAAAGAAGTTGGGACATTTTATCATATGTGGTAGACCTGTAAAAAGGTTAAAAAGTATTGGATAGAAGTACATGCAGAAATGCAAAAAAATACTGAAGATTAACTTTCCACCATAGGTTGGCCACCCTTGGTTTAGAGCACAGGTGTCAAACTCGCGGCCTTCCAGATGTTCATGAACTACAATTCCCATCAGCCCTTGCCAGTATAGCCAATGCTCATGTTGGGAAGGACTGATGGGAATTGCAGTTCATGAACATCTGGAGGGCTGCGAGTTTGACACCCCTGGTTTAGAGGGTTCCCTCCCCCCCATTTTCTGGTCCTTTCCCTCTTCTAATAGATAATTTTTTGAAACATGGACAAAAATGGATGAAAAAAACACAAATTGTGCGGGGAAGCAATATTGAGGGAAATACATGCAATTTGACTAAGCGTTTCGAAGCAATATGTAGTTTGCTTTCAATAATCTCCCTCCCTCCCCCACGTCTTTGGCCTGGCGTCTGTTCTCCTGAATTATTTAAATTAATTCCGAGTTTCTTGAAAGAAAAAGGCCAAAGGGGGCAAAAGTGGGCAATGAAAACGAGAAACGTATTTTTTGACAAATTAAACAGCAGACCTCTGTTCCACAGGACCCTGAAAGGCAGCCTTGGAGTCAATCACTTCAGGTGTACAGATGCCACCAAGGCTCTCTGTGGCACTGGGAGAATGCCACGGCAGTTGGTGCTGGTATAAAAACAAGGCAACTTTAAATGTGCAAACTGTCTGCCAGATTGTAAAAATGTTAATGTAAGATCAGCCTCTTGCAATATTGTGTTTACATTGCAGCACCAGTTGCTGTTTAGTGGAAACACTGACAATGGCTGCGTTCCATCTGTTAGAAAATGCAAGGAAAGACACTTGACAGACATGGAGTGTCGTTTCCTGGAAAATTAGGTTTAATACAACCCAAACATCAAGATTTACAACATTTCCGTCTCTCTTTTCCCTCCCTAACTTTAATTGCTCTACGTTTTCGAGTAAATACACAAATAAAACACACAATTTTGCATTTAAATGGCTGCCTGATAAGAATGAGATATACATATGTATACCCAAACAATATTAGTGATAAAGAAAGAAAATAAAATGATATTGCAGCTGTGAATCATGACAATGTGCTGTGAGTTTTTGTGTTAACCGGCTGCAAGTGCATTTTTCTATTCGACACAAACATTAAACGTAAGCAGCAAATATTGTAGTGATAATTTTTACAGCTAAGCAAATCAATTTAAGATCACATTTTTTCCCCTTAGGTGGTCTCTCAGACCACTTTGCCAGCAGAAGGGCAAACAATAGCACATATCTAGATTTCGGTTTAAGGTTGCAAACTCCTAACTGTTTGGGGTTTTCTGGGCTGTGTGGTTGCTGACTGGAAGTTATTTTCCTCCCAATGTTTCACCCACATGATCTATGCCCTTTCCCCACTTACCCTCGTCGGAGGGTTGCTGCGCGCAATTCCTGGCGCGCGCAATTCCTGGCGTGCATCCTGGCTTCCCCATGACCCCGCGCTCTGCGCGGGGTCATCAAAAGGCGCCATTTGAAAAGGCGCCAGGAATTACGCACGCTGAGGGGGCGTGAGAGAGGCAGCGTCAAGGGGCCCGGATCCACAAATTTCTCGCCGCCCACTGAAGTGGGGAGTCTGTGTGAGGACCCCTACAAGCCACTTTAGGAGAGTAGCGCGGGGCTTAAGGTAAGTGGGGAAAGGGCCTATGGTTGACACACCTCTGAAGATGCCAGCCATAGATGTGGGTGAAACATTAGAAACAAAACTACCAGACCATAGCAACAATGCCCCAGAAAACCCACAACAGCCAGAATTCCAGCTGTGAAAGCCTTCAACATTACAAACTCCTGTTTGGGAAATGCATGGAAATTTGGGGGAATTGGCTGAGGAGGGAACTCAGCAGTGATGTGATATTCTAGGACTCCTATTTCTTATATATTCTATGGTACACCACAGAGTCCCCACTGTGCAAAGCTGCCTTTTCCTTCCTTGACTGCGTGTGGCCCTATGGGCGGGGGGATCGCCCACATAGGGCCAGTCAGTTTATTATTAGAGATAGTGATGATGGTTGACCATAGTGCAAAAAAGATGTCTTTCTGTGTGAGGGTGTTTGAGCTGCCTCCTACTTGTAGTGTTGGCTAGGGTCTGTAAGGACTCTGCTGAAGATTCTCCTCACTGTCTGTGTCCTCAAGGAGGCATTCATAACCCCAAAGAGGGAAAGAAGGTCAAGGAGACCAGGTGCTCCACCAAGGACATGGAGTGATGGGCCAGACAGCCGATAGAATGGCTCTAGCCCCTAGGGTGAGGTCAGATGGGTGACGTCATCTAATCCATGGGGTGGCTATGCAGATGGAGGGACTCCAACAGGAATAGGGCACTGAATGAGCGGGGGGGGGGGGAAGCCAAATTGTTAGGGCAGGATCTTAAGAAGGTGGTGTTAAGGAGCTGGGCAGAATTTAGCAGAGTGGAAGCCCAAGAACTGGAGAGGGCCACTGCACCCCTTTTCACACAACACAAATAAAATTTCAGGACTGGAATAAAGTCGTTTTGGGGAGAAGTTCTGCACAGTTGACCCAAAATGTTTTATTTGCACCCTCAAAATGTTTTAAATGTGTCCTCTTTTCTAGCAATGTGTCCTCTTTTCTTGTAATTATTTTGGCTGACATGTTTTTTCTGGCGGTAGCGGCTGGGGGCTTAATCTTCACAGGATTAGCTACAGAAGGCCCAGGAAACTGCAGCCGTGTCCTTTTCTCGTTCTTGCTGTAGGTGAGTGGTTCTCACCCTGGGGGTCGGGACCCCTTTGGGGGTCAAACGACCCTTTCACAGGGGTCACCTAAGACTCTCTGCATTAGTATTCTCTATCTGGAAAATGGATAAATGTTAGGGTTGGGGGTCACCACAACATGAGGAACTGTATTAAAGACATTAGGAAGGTTGAGAACCACTGCTGTAGGCGAACCGACAGCTCTATGTTGACTTTGATACCCCAGCTTCTAAATCAATTTTCCATACACATTAATTGGACCAATGTTCCTGGATCTCCCTTTCAAATTAATAGGCCCAACAGTGCCCTGATATGGATGGGCTAGGCTAGCCCAAGTTCACCAGATCTTGGAAGCTAAGCAGGATCAGCCCTGGTTAGTATTTGGATGGGAGACCACCCAGGAAGTCCAGGGTTGATGCACAGGGGCAGGCAATGGCAAACCACTTCTCTCTTCCCTGACCTGGATGGCTCAGACTAGCCCAATCTCATCAGGTCCTGGCTAAGCAGGGTCAGTCCTGGTTAGTACTTGGATGGGAGACCACCAAGGAATTCTGGCCAGGGCAGCTATGCAGTGGAACGGAAGGACACACACCTCTGTCCATTTCTTGCCCTAAAACCTGTACAGGATCAACATAAGTTGGCTGTGACTTCATGGTGTTTTCAAGCACTTGGCCTAGGATCACCTCTCTAGTTTTTTTTTTTTAAGGAGAAGAAAAAGAAGAGAAGGAGGAGTCTGGATTTATACCCTCTTCTCTCCTGTAAGGAGACTCAAAGGGGCTTACAAACTCCTTTCCCTTCCTCTCCCCAGAATAGGTAGGTGGGTGGCATATTTGCCTAGGGACAGGGGGTACCTTTTGTCCCCGGGCACCACTGATCTGGTCATGGGGGGGCGCGGTGCAAAATCGACCCCCCACATGACCAGGAAGATGGCAAGCTTGTCATCTTCTGGCGCCCATGTCGTCATCAACATGGGTGGGGTCAAGGAAGCCAAAGGACCCCCCAGCTTTGTTTCCCTCCCAGTTGCTGCCTACCCCAAGCCCCGCCCCCTCCTAGGTGCCGGCTCCAAGCCGGCAGCCAGCAGTCCCTTCTGCCCTCCCCTCTGGGGAGGACAGAAGCAACTGGAAGGCTCCGTGCTAGGGCCTTTGCTTTTATAAGCTCAGAGGTGGGCCCCACCCCAGGTGTAGTGGAGGGGGAGGGGCGCCCAGAGAACGGATGTTTCCAGGCACCATTTTCCTCCAGTATACCTCTGGGTAGAACGGACTGAGCAAGTCCTGAAAGAACTGAGATAACTAGCCCAAGGTCACCCAGCAGGAATGTAGAAATGGTAAGAATGTAGATAAGAGATGTAGAATGTAGAATGTAGAATGTAGAATGTAGATAAGAGTTGGGCTCTCACGCAAGAGAGTGGGGAATCAAACCCTGTTCTCCAGATTAGAATCCACTTGCTGTTAACCGCTACACCACACTGGCTCTGGCTTTGTAAAAGGGAACACATATTCATCATTCCAGTTAGTCTGACATCACTGTGTGTCACAGGGAAGTTTCTATTTGCAGCTGCTCCCTGTTGTGGCTTTCAGGTATTGCTCAGCAACACCTCAATATGACAGGTTTTGACTGTTGATGTCGGAGAAGGCAATAAACTTAATTTCAACCTGACAACCAGGGTTGTTTTGATCTCTTGCTATTCACACGGCTGTTCTCCGCTGGCACCTTAGGGCTGTTCACTGTGATGGAAGTCTCCCACTCTGGCCAAGGAAGCTCAGAATAACAAAGTTTTGTAGGAGTAAAGTTATCAGTGGCGGAAAGAGTCACCAAATTGCAGCTGACTTATCGCAACCCTGTAGAGTTGTTAAGTTAACTGGTGTTCAGAGGTGGATTTCCATGGCTTGCCTCTACATACTGACCCTAGTTAATGGGAGTGGTGGGGTGTACTGGTTAGGAGCGGTGGATTCTAATCTGGAGAACCGGGTTTCATTTCTCACTCCTCCACATGAAGTGTTGGCAAGGGGGTGGAGACAGAGGAAAGGGAAGGCATTTTGAGACTCCTCATGGTAGAGAAAAGCAGCATATAAAAACTGACTCTTCTTCTTCTAGACATCCTTGGGAATCTCCCATCCAAGTACTAACCAGAACTGCCCCTGCTTAGCTTCTGAAATCTCATGAAATGGGCTATTTTTGTCAGAGAAGTTTATATTGGAGTAATATCCATGGAGAGGAGGAAGCTCCATTCCACTCATTCTTGCTTGGAAGTAAGGTTTGCTTTCCTCTGTGTGCTTAAAACTGCAGCCTTAAATGAGGGGCAGAGAAGGATAACAGTAGAATGACAGTCGGTGCGCTATAGTGGAGAAGGATCTGGGAGACCCATAGTCAAGTTCTCATTCTGCCCTGGAAGCTCACTCAGGAATCTTGAGCCAGTCACATGCTCTTGGCAACCAACCTTGCAGGGTTGTTGTGAGGACAAAATGCCAAAGAGGAGAAGGATGAGCTTTTCCACATTCTCATTTCCCTTGCTTGTAAGTTTCTATTTCTTCAATGTTTCGTTTTGTTCCTCAAATGTTTTTGCTCCCTCTAGTGGTCAATTCGCTATTACACTGGTTTATGTCTGAACTGTTTCCCTGCAGATTTAAAATACTGGTTTTTAGGCAAACCTAAACTGGTGTAATAGCAAATCAACCATTAGAGGAAGAAAAACATGTATGGAACAGAACCCATATGAAACAACAAGCGAGTAAAATAAGAATGAGGAAAAACCTGATGTAAGCCATTTTGGGTTCCATGGAGGAGAAGGGTGTAACTAAATAAAACAAACAAATGCAGTCCTAAGCACAGTTAAACCTTTTTGAGCCAATGAGCTTAGAAAGGCAAAACTCTACTGAGTATTGCCCTTTTTAGTTATGCCTCCCATATTCAGTCATGACAGTTTCAGGTAATGTTGCTTTCATTTCGTGTGTTCATTGAATCCAAAGGATCTGTAAATGAGTTCCTTTAAACCCACAGAAAAAAAAGCATCAATTCAACAAGACATCCTCAGCTGTACTAAAGAGTACAAACAGCAACATAGAGGATGTTTCTCCCTCCCCGCACCCTTGCTTGAAGGCACACCAACATGTGAACATGTAGATATTTGGTAAGAGCACTGAGTCAAAATGGTCGTCCATCCTGAAACAATTTTAGATAAGTACATTTCAACAATAATTGTATTGATAATTTAAAATAAGAACTGAAAATGGATACAAAATGTCACATTTTGGCTTGGATCCTAAGTGGCGCTTCCATCTGGACCCCTCTTCAGCCACTGACAAGATGGTTTCCTCTGGTACTAGGTGCTGTGGCTCAGAGACAGAGTATCTGCTTAGGAGAAACTCTTAAGTTCAATCCTCGGCACCTCCTGTTAAAGTATCTCGCAGAAAGTGATGTGAAAATACTTCTGCCTGGGACCCTGGAGAGCCACTGCCAGTCTGAGCAGACAACACCGACAATATATACTTTCATAGAATATTATTTTTGTAATTATATAGGCTTTAAACTTTCCAGAATTGTAATGAAGATTAAATCTGCTTTCTGTTTATATTATTTATCAAACAAGCAGCCAATTGCATTACACCTGCCATGACTATTTCTGACTTGACATTCTACATGGCTGAGGTACTATAGGACCCCCTTCTACCAGGTATTTATTTTTCCATTTCCGTTTTTCAGCTAAGATTTAACAAAATACTTGCATAGTTTATTTAATTGTTTTTTTCCCTGAAGAATTAGCCTGACTGAAAATATTGGCACACCATTTCATAGCTTTTGAATGAACAATGGTTCCATATTGAAGACCTGGGTTTAAATGTTGCTAAACTTTCCAGCAAGTTTTAAAAAATTGTTATTATTCATTTGTTTTTATGAGTTTATGATTATAGGTACAGTTAGCTAATTATTTTCCGTTTGCTTTTCTGTTTTACAGATACTTACCTCAGTCACTTATAAGGCACTTTTTGTCAACAATTGTAACGTTTTGTCAGATTGTAATATTTTGTAACATTATTTTTGACCCCTAAAGAAGACCTATGGGCCGAAATGCGTTTCAGTCTAAAAATGATGCACAAGACTTTATGTTATGTGTTATGTTATGATTCCCATTGATGTATGTTTGGGAGCCTATTTAGGGCCTTTTACTAGGACAGGGGTCTGCAACCTGTGGCTCTTCAGATGTTCATGGACTACAATTCCCATCAGTCCCTGCCAGTATGGCCACTTGACCATGCTGTCGGGGCTGATGGGATTTGTAGTCCATTAACATCTGGAGAGCCACAGGTTGCAGACCCCTGCACTGGGATGTTTTGTTTTTAATTTGAAAAAACACATTTGTATTTTTGCTACATAGCAGTTTCCATTTTAAAAGGTTTGATTTTATCTTAACCTTTTGGTTCTCTTCCTCTGGTATTGAGGTTAAGTTTTTGACCCTTTTTCTGTTGGCATTCTGTATTATTTCTATTCCTGTTTCAAATTATTTTGTATAGATGTTTCTATCTGTTATTAATGAAAATATAAATTGTTATTTAAAAATACTGAACATTTTATACTGGAGATTCACGTTAGACAGTTTGTTTCCTGTCATGTCAGTTTGATTCAGCATAAAGCAGACTCAGGCATGCACGCGCACATTGTGCAAAGCTAGCCAAGGGTTTAAGAACATGAATATGATCCAAACGCACATCCCAGTGAAAATAATGGGTGGGAGATATATTCTCATCTGATTGATGCCCATAATTCACCTGATTCAGTATAAGGTAGTGTAACCCCTATGTTCAGAGTGGGTTGACCCAGAAAGGGGTGGAGACTCAAAGCAGCAGGAGGCTGCAAAAACTCTAAAAGTTGGAGGAAGCTAGGCTGCCAGGCTGGGACCTTGATTTATTTCTTTATAAGCTCTTAACACCTTGTTTAAAGTAACTGCAAAGTTGTTGGGAACTAGTGGGAAGGGAGTTGTTTATTTCTGCTGTATTGTAAATGTTAGAATTTATTGTTTCAGGGCTTTCTGTGTATGTAGTTGATGGGTGTTCTTTTGGGGACCTTCATCATCTTGAATCCAGTTCACCAAACCTCTGAAGTCTTCATAAGCCAACCACCAGCAGGAAGAATTGGACTTGGCATTATCAATAGACTGTAAATATAAGGACTTGGAATTGAAACTTGAACAGGACCTTGAAGTGTTATATTAACTTATGATGAAACCAAGCCTGGGAGAGCCATGCTTGTTTCAGTAAAATCCTTTGGGTCCTTTTCTCCAATAACTCCAACCAGCTGAGCTCTCAAAGATTTATTGTAAAAGTTCAAAACAAAGAAATAAAACATGAATGCAATTACTCAGATGAATACAGTCTTATTTGGAAGTTCTTTTGTCCCCATTCCGGGAACCCATGGTCCAGAGATGCTTCTCTGACCACGTCTCAAGATGGAATCTAAAATCCTTTGTTTTCCCCCTCTCAGGAAAACTCTGTTCAGGCCACGAGGTAATTTAGGCCTTTTGAAGTTGCATCCTAGCACCTCTGCATAGTTTCCTGTACTCCCTCCAGGAGATCAAAAGGCAAAGATGCTTTTCACAGTCATATGTGACTACCCTTTGCTATAGCGATAGCATCATTCCATGACCCGCCCCTTTTTGAGATGAAGTCTGTAAACTCCATGTTCACATACTTCAGCTTCCTAACAATACTGTTGCATAATATCACATGTTTCTAGCTAATACATAGTTCAGCTAACTATTTTCCATCACATAACTGTTAATGTTTAATAAGTGTCACATGTTAAGGAAAAGTAAACCATTTTGTTTTAAAATTAGTTGTTGCAAACTCCTTCTAAGTTCTGCCTCTCAGAACCCACAAGCAGAGGTTACAGTAACTTCAAGTGTTCGAGTGTGCCTTTAAGGAGGATTGTGACATGTAAAAGGTCCCAGATTCTATTCCCAGCATTTCAGTTAGGGTCAGGTAGTGGGTGATGTGAAAGACCCCGGAAAGCTGCTGGCAGTCTGAGTAGACAACACCATCATGGACCAAGGGTCTGATTCAGTGAGTGATTCTTCACAGGCCAAATATAACAGGTTCAGGGATGTGTTAAATGCATTATGGGGGGGGAAAGTTCCCGCAAACACTTAACCGGTTATATTTGGCTGAATCCAGGTTAAATGAAAGTAACTAAATTAGCACATTTTGTCCTTCAATTTAAGTTTCAGTTGTTTCCTGCTTGCCTGAGCAAAGTACGGCAAGCAGGAAGTGTTCTTTTCCACCATTGTGGTGGATTGCCCAGGCAGTCACCATTAGAGTGGATCCTCTAAGTGGCCACCATGTTGTTTTGGTAAGTGGTGGTGGTGGGATTCCTGGGTGTGTGGTTCACAGGGAAACACAGCGTTTCCTGTGTGAACCATGCTGCCTCCTGGCGCCAGGATACCAGTGATTCCAGATGACCCCTGCACCAGCCATGCAAATTGCAGCACAGGCAACAACAAATGGCGGCACAGGCAACAACAGCCTGTTTGTGTTGCCTGTGCAGAATCAGCCAATCAAGAATCAGTTTCCATGTGTTCATGTGCATTTGGCTAAAAAGGTGACAATTGTTGGTGTTCTGTTTGTTCAACTCACTATAAGATGCTGGACTTACAAGAATGGAAGCTCATAGCGCCCAAAGAACAAGATCCATAGCGGAGAACCGCTCCTGCAATGGAAAAGGGACACAACATCTGTAAACCCTAATCCAACTTTTTTCAGCTTAAAAAAAACTAGGGGTAACCACTGGAAATTCATGTTAGATAAAAAAGGAGATGAGTTCTTCACTAAAATAATACCAAAATGCACACGCATCCTAGACAAGGCGTTGATTAGGTGAGAGAAATTCTCCCCAGAGCTTATTGGATTCCTCAGCAAACTGCAAATAGAAACTCAAATTGCCCATCTGCGTGTTGGAGATACTTCAAGGGGTGTGAGCATTTTGGAATGATGCTGCAGTTGCCAAAACATGTTTATCCATTCCAGGAACATGTCACAGAATATAGGTTTTGAATAGAGCAGTAGATTTGATATTTATGCCTGGATATTGTGGCTCCACCTCTAGATTATTCCAGGAAGCACAGAACACTGAGAGCATTTGAGAGTTGGTTAAAAGAGAAAAGGGGAGGAGTGAGATTATAGAAACCTGGGATGGGAGATCCATCAGAGGATTTTTTCCAAACTATTCCAGAGTTGGGTTTTGGATGGAGAAGGGATAAGAGGTACTCTGAAATAGGCAGGGAGTGCCAAAGGGACTTCAGAGTATTGTTTAGACAAGCAGCGTGGTTAGCCTGTCAGCTCTTGAAAGCTAAGTAGGGCCGAATGGGGAGTCCAGAGTCATTATACAGAGGAAGGTAATGGTAGAACACCTCTGAATGAGTCTCATCTGGAACACAGTGTGATGGCAAACAGTTGCTTTTATATCCCACTTTTCTATACAGAAAGGAGTGACAAAACTGCTTACAATAGCTTCCCTTCTCATCCACCCCCAATAGGCACTTTGTGATGTAGGTGGGGCTGAGAGTAGTGATTGACTGATTGATATTCTGAGCACATGAACCCCCCCCCCCCCACAAGTCTCAGGTAAGGAAACACAGGGAAACATCTTGTGTCTGGGGGATATGATTGAAGTCTATAAAATTATGCATGGGGTAGAAAATGTTGACAGAGAGAAATTTTTCTCTCTTTCTCACAATACTAGAACCAGGGGGCATTCATTGAAAATGCTGGGGGGAAGAATTAGGACTAATAAAAGAATTAGGACTAATAAAAGGAAACACTTCTTCACACAATGTGTGATTGGTGTTTGGAATATGCTGCCACAGGAGGTGGTGATGGCCACTAACCTGGATAGCTTTAAAAGGGGCTTGGACAGATTTATGGAGGAGAAGTTGATCTATGGCTACCAATCTTGATCCTCCTTGATC
Source organism: Sphaerodactylus townsendi (assembly GCF_021028975.2). NCBI lineage: Eukaryota > Metazoa > Chordata > Lepidosauria > Squamata > Sphaerodactylidae > Sphaerodactylus > Sphaerodactylus townsendi. The sequence goes on along the minus strand of NC_059428.1, from coordinate 131,052,404 downwards.
TCAGATTGCAAATGCCTTAGCAGACCAGGTGCTCAGGAGCAGCAGCAGCAGCAGAAGGCCATTGCTTTCACCTCCTGCATGTGAGCTCCCAAAGGCACCTGGTGGGCCACTGCGAGTAGCAGAGAGCTGGACTAGATGGACTCTAGTCTGACCCAGCTGGCTTGTTCTTATGTTCTTATGTCTGCTCATGCCTGCTTTGCTGTCCACCTGCATCCTACCCCCATTGGTTTTTAAGGGGGGACATGCAGAGGGGACTTTTTTGGCCATTGTTTCCCTCTGCAGCATCAATCCATGTATAGGAACAGGAAAATAGCCTGAATATTATATTTGATATAGAAGAATAAGAGATCTATATAAACTGAGAATCAAGAAGTCTCTCTCTCAGTAGTAAAAAGTAATTTGTCAGCAAAGGTACAAAGTAGAAAGACCTTATCATATTACTAAGTAAGTTATAACATCCTGGAACAGGACAGGACTCTAAAAACCCCATCTCTAAGAGTCCAAAATACATTTTTAGCTAAACAGGGAAATTTAGTTAATTAATACAGATGTCAAACAAATGTTTAAAGGTTAGAAGACAGGTATCATCTAATGAGATTATTAAAATGTGTTTTTCTATATTTTAATGAATTTTGAAATTATAGTTAAATATATGAAAAGGATATATGGCATTTATTCTATTTTGAATTATAGATTATAAGAATGACTGTAATCATTTTAATTCTTTTTAGGGAATAAGATGTACGTTAAATCATTTAATCCTGGAAGAAGTTACTTTGCACCATAGCCCTCATCAGGAATGTTGGAAACTGGTTAACTTGATTGAAAGGCTGGAAATAGTTTTATGGCCTGACCTATGGAAGGGGCAAATTGAACTAGCCTAGCAAAATTTGTACTTGTGTTAAACTAGCATAGCGGAAATTTGTGTTTGTGTTAAACTGTTAGATTAGCAAAAATTAGATTTTATGGTGAAAGCTATGTACTGTGGGAACAGGCCAGAATGTGTATAAATTTGTATTTGATTAAGTTATAGAACCAAAGAATTGCAAAGAATCAAAATGGGAGCTTCTGTGTAAGTGACCAAAAGCCTGCATGTTTTGTAACAGGTCAAAGGAATGTTACCAGCTTGCTAGTGACTATGCAAACAAGCAAGATAACATCTTTAGTATCTTGTATACTACGTGACAGCAGAACTATGCATTTTATAACTTTGGTTTTTGGGTTAGAAATGAATGTGATTAGTTAAATAGAATAAGTGTTTTTCTATATAGTTAAATGAACACATAAATGATAATGAGAAATTCATATTTACATGTATTAGTATTTTACTATAATTCTATTGTCTTAGAATCATTGTATAATCATTTAAAATGTTAGAAACATTTCATGCTGGTAAAGGGAAGTTTTATGATCTAAAAGTATGTAGAGTCAGAACTGCATTGCCTAGGGACATAGCTCTCTCTGGGAGAAACTTAGCAAAATGGGTTTTTCTTGGAGGAGCAAGCTAGTTTTATGGCTGTCCTTTGTATATGCATAGAGGCCACGCACTAACAGCATGTAGCATTTGACGTAGTAGAATAAGAGGTTGCCTTCATGTGACCAGGAGACAGATCTGACCAATGGGGTTTGAACACACATGCTTGTAGCACGTGAGAGGTATGGATTATAATACGTGGAACGTAAGGGGATGGATTGTGTGACGTTTTTGCATCTATAAAAATTAAGGCTCTTCCTCTACTGGCCGTGCCTCTTTCGAGAGCCACCCGGGAGGGGTAACCTCCTGTAACGATCTAAATTTTGTGTCTATCACTCGAGGGCACCTGGGGCTTGTCTCTCCCTCGGGAGAGGTCACCTTCTGTAATCTTATCTACATTCTGCTAAGTAAAAACTGTCTGTTTGTTTCTAATGTCAGATGTCTTTTGCTTTATTTCAAATTTTAAGTTTTTCTTAAAACTAACTCAGCTGTGTAGGACCAGAAACACGATCCTGGCCCCACAGTTTGTAAGAAAATCCTGACGTATGCATTTTGAAAGCATAAGAACCAAAATCTGTGACTGGGAAAGTGTGTCTCTATCTAGAGCACCCTTTTTCAGAGACTGAATATGAACAGTAAAAATGCCTTTCAAAACCTAAGTCTTTGGGAATTTTCTTTCTGTCTTCTAAACGTGACTGATCTGGGCCAGAAAGGGGTTTTCTGGTCCAACACATGCTAGGACCGGAAGCAGATTTGGGGAGGGGGGTCATAACCCAGTTTCTGGGGGGCATCATAACCCAGTACGAAGTGCTCTTTCTTCTCAAATGCATCCCCCCCACCACAAACACACTTCTTAAATCACTTTTTCTTTTACTGTAATTTACTAAGCTCTTTTATAAAGCACAGCACTTTTGCGGGAGAGAAGGGGCAAGTGCAAGAGGCGAGCCCGCTCGCCTGAAAAGGGTCTGCACTGCAGGGGAGTCGCTGCACCCCTTCATCAAATATCCCAGCGGTCAAACATCGGCGGCCTGTTTTGCGCCTGCTCGGGCAGCTTTTTTTTTTTTTTTTTTGCGCCTGCTCTTGCAGTTCCCACCTGTGTCCACGGGTGGCAGCAGAGAGTACAGACAAAGCGAGGGAGACAGAGAGCGGAAACTCTATGGTCGGGGGCGGAGGGAGCGTCCCTTCGCCGCCATTTCCTGGGGCGAAGCGGAAGAGGCGGGGCGTTCTCTTGGGGGCCAGAGGCGGGGCCGAGGCCTCCTCTGCGCCGCCCGCCCGCCCCGGGTCTCCTTTCGTCCCCTTTGGACGCGCGTTCTCACGTTACTCTCCTCACCCGTGTCCGGGGAAGCCGGGGAGGAGCGGCGCTATGGCCGAGGGAGCGGGGCCGGCGCTCTGCGAGGCGGGCTGGTGAGTAAGACAGGATGCTGGTCGGGACAGGGTCTGCGGGGCCTGCCCGGGAGAAGGAAGGAAGCAGGGGAGCCCCGTCCACGGACCTTTCCCCGCCCCACCCTTCTTTGGCTTGCCTCCTCAACCCACGTGTCCTCGTGTTCGCACGATACCCTGAAGTTTACGTGCGCGGACTACGGTTGCCAACTCTGGTGGGGCAATTCTAGGAGATTTGGGGGTGGAGCCAGGGGAGGGTGGATCTTTGGGAAGGGAGGGGCCTCAGTGCGGTATGATGCCAACCCTGGTGGGGATTGGAGAAGGTCGGGACTTCAGTGTGATCCTCCAACCGTGTCATTTTTTAGTTGGAGGATTTATGTTGGTCATCTGGAGATAAATGACAATCCCAGGAGATCTCCAGTTACCCTCTGGAAGTTGGCAAGCTTAGTGGGCTCATGCGGTATATAGTCAGTCTGTCTTCCAAAGCAACCATTTAATTTGGGGAACTGATCTGGGGTTTTTTTTCCCCGCAGTGAGCTTTTGTTGTTCCAGGAGATCTCCAGGCTGGAGGTTGGCATGTGTAGGCCACAGAGTAGGTGACCGGGAACCTGGGTTGGTTGGCAGGCCTAAATTTATCCAGCATAATGGCAGGCGCTTACAGAATTTCTGTGCACCATGCACTGTGTGATAACTTTTAATGTCTTTACCAACCATTGGTTTTTCAAACAGATACCCTAACCTGGTTTTATTACTGGCATAACCTTTTGTTGACATAAAGCAAACTCTTCATTATCTCATTATAGTCCTCTGTCTTGTTTGCTCTGTGCTAATGGGGTCTTTCATGTGTGTGTTTTTCAAATAAACAAATAGTAGTTTTCTTGACTGCTGCCTGCAAAAGTTGAGAGTTTCATTACATTAACAGAATTGAACAGATGCAGCTGCCCTGTTAATAGACTTTGATTTTATTGCAATATCTGTTCTTGTTACCAGATATTATCCATCATATTTATCTTCACCCAGCTATGCTCCGTGCATTCTAGAAAGGGGAAGAAGAAGAAGAGTTTGGATTTATATCCCCCCTTTCTCTCCTGCAGGAGACTCAAAGGGGTTTACAATCTCCTTGCCCTTCCCCCCTCACAACAAACACCCTGTGAGGTAGGTGGGGCTGAGAGAGCTCCGAGAAGCAGTGACTAGCCCAAGGTCACCCAGCTGGCGTGTGTGGGAGTGTACAGGCTAATCTGAATCCCCCAGATAAGCCTCCACAGCTCAGGCGGCAGAGCTGGGAATCAAACCGGGTTCCTCCAGATTAGATACACGAGCTCTTAACCTCCTACGCCACTGCTGCTCACAGTCTGCTACCAAAATGTTCATACACTGGCCAATTGCAAGCACTCACAACACCCGAGGGAATGGACCTCTGCAAGAAATATGTTTACTAATAAGCGTCTTTGGCTACACTGTATAAGAATAACAAACTGGTAGTGCAAAATGACAATATAGTTGCTGTCTGTATAAACATGTGCACAATAACAACTAGCCACAGAATTTTTGCAAGAAGACAATATTTGTGCTCAATGTTGGTCTACACTGCTTAGTTACGCATCAGATAGGACACTTCCTTGTTGTAAGACGTTATAATGAATTTTGATGCTATTAATGGGAAGGTGACCTTAAAGATAAGTGAGCGAGACTGGACAATAATTCTTTCCTCAAAATGAGTGTATACAAGGGGGCTTGTCTGTTTGCACTGATGAATTGATCTGGGGTTTTTTTTGGTATTTGAGTACCAATATTGGATATGCATTGTCTTCTTGCAAGACTTCTGTACTGCGTACATGTTTATGTAAGACACCAAATATATTGTCATTTTGCACCATCATTTTGCTTTTCCTATAGAGTGTTGCTAAGGTATCGATATTTTTATGTTGATTTACTTCTCTGTCCCTAGTTGGATCTTCTCTGTTTATCCATATGTGCCTGCCATGATTCGTTTGCATGTTTACACGTAAAAGAACCTTGGATAGTAGATAGGTAGGTAACTGCTGGGTTTGTTTAATCATGCTGGATTCACAAGTAAAATATTAAATGTGGTGCCCTAATAGGAATCTCTAAAGTGATGTTTGGGAGAAAGGAGAAATTTTCCTGTCTTCCCTGGATAGCTTTCTTCCATAGTCTCTCTATAATTCTTTTATGGATTAACCTACTTCAAAGTCTGTGTTTCTCTAAAGGCAGTTTACTGCATACATACAGAATGGACCATGTCTGCCGTTCAAATGATCAAACTCAAGTAGCAAAACTAACCCTAGAGCCCTTCGGGGATCGGGCGGTATACAAATTAAATAAATAATAATAATATAAATAATAACCAAAGATTGCACTGTCCTAATGTCTCTTCTGAAGAATGCCACCTAGAGATTCCAAAGCATCTGGAGATTTAGAGAGGGTGTGGAGCCTGAAAAGATGAGGGTTGGGGGAGGACGTGGACCTTAATGGGGGTCTAAAGCCATAGGCTCCGCTCTCCAAAATAACCATCTGTTCCAGGAAAATTGACTGGGGTCGTGTGGAGGTTCATTGTAACAGTGAGAAATCTCCAGGTGCTATCTACACATGACATGTGTGCGTGTGCTCCAGGTCCCATCTGCACACAATCTGTATGCATGCATATACACACATTACAGTGATGGCACGCATGCTTGTTGGTGAACATGAGCTGGTCTATGCATGTTCACTTTCGCAGTGTGAGTTAGGAGAACAGTTTTCAATTGTGTTGTGATATCTACAGCAGTTGTTTTCCTTTACTGCTGTTTGTAAATCTTTGACAGTACAATACCTTATCACACGAATCCTTGGGGGCCCCAGTTCTGCACAAAGGTGTATAGTTCTCATCCTGGAGCAGCAGTGGCATAATGATGAAGAGCAGGTGCACTCTGATCTGCAGAACCGGGTTTGATTCCCTACTCTGCCACTTGATCTATGGAGACGAATCTGGGGAATTCAGATTAGCCTGTACACTCCAACACACGCCAGCTGGGTGACCTTGGGTGAGTCACAGTTCTTCTGAGCTCTCTCAGCCCCACCCACCTGATGGGGTGTTTGTTGTGGGGAGGGGGGAGGGAAAGGAGATTGTTAGCCCCTTTGAGCCTCCTACAGGAGAGAAAAGGAGGGGAGAAATAAATCCAAACTTCTCCTTCTTCTTCTTTACATGGAGTCTACAGGTGACTTTTATATGGGGTCTACAGGACTACGGAGATCAGTTCCCTGTGGAGGAAATGGAGGGTGGTCTGTGTGCCATTATACCCTGCTGAAGTCTCTTCCTTTCCCGAACCCTATGCTCCCCAATCTCCACCCCCCAAATCTTCAGGTATTTCCCAACTTAGAGTAGGGAAAGGGGGTTTGGATAAATGGAGGAAGTTGCACATTCAGTTGCCAACATGTCACAATAACATAAGAATTAGTCTGTGCGCCTGCAAAGAACCATCACCTGTCCACTGGATGTGAATTGTATGTGGATTTCCTGTAACATCTGTCTTTTGCTCATTTGGGCGTGTGCAGAGGAGAAAACTTGGTCTCTTCACTGAAGAAGGTTACAACCAAATTCTTACCTGGCGTGTGCTGTAATGAATAACTTTCTTTTACTGATAGTGACAAACAAAAGTAAGTCCTCTGTAAACTTTGCAGATAAACTTTGTAGGAAAACCCACCACAGTCAGTTTGTAGATAAAGTCAACACAAGTTACTCTCCAGGGCTTGGTCAAGACCAGCCATTCTCAACCAGGGTACCGTGGTACCCTGGGGTGCTGTGAGCATGTCCCAGGGGTACCGCGGCAACACTACCGCCCCTCCCCCCTCATTTTTGTGGTGTCTCCCACCGGTGCCAGCAAGGACATGGAGCTGGCCCATGGGGCAAGGCCTGCCACAAGGTCAGCAGCCACCTCACCCCCCCCCCCCGTGCTTCCCTTCACCCTGGGAGGGGAAGGTGGGGTGTGTGGCAGGGGTACCGTGAGATATGAAGAGTGAGGTCAAGGGTACCCTGACCTCGAAAAGGTTGGGAAACACTGGTCTAGACATATGGTGGGCATGAAGTGTGCTGAGGAAGAATCACATTTTTTCCGAGTTCCCCTGTATTGTTTGGTCCTCAGCAAGTGGAATTCCCTTCACACATCATGTTATAGATTAGGTGCCAACTATTTCCCTGGATGTACTGATTTTAATGGGTGGTGGGGGTATTAACAATATGCATCTCTCTTCCTATAGCAGTGGCTCTCAACCTTCCTAATGCCATGACCCTTTAATTCAGTTCCTCATGTTGTGGTGACTGCCAACCCTAACGTTTATCCATTTTACAGATGGAGAACACTGATGCAGAGAGACTTAGGCGACCCCTGGGAAAGGGTCATTTGACCCCCAAAGGGGTTGCGACCCACAGGTTAAGAACCACTGGCCTGTAGTCTGAAGTTATACAACCTATTCTGCTGGTGGAAAGTGCCATCAAATTGCAATCATCAAATGGTGTCATTGTAGGGTTTTCCAGGCCAGAGACTTTGACAGGTGGTTTGCCATTGCCTGCCTCTGTGTAGCAGTCCTGACTTCTTTGGTGGTCTCCCATCCAAGTGCTAACCAGGGTTGACCCTGCTTAGCTTCTGAAATCTGATGAGATCAGGCCATTGTGGGCCACCTGGGTCAGGGCATAGCCCATTCTACCACCTTGCTTTGCTGCAAATCATAGTCATGCCTCAGATGCATTTCTGATTGTCCACCTATTTGCTTATTTATATATAAAAAGTTTGTTCCTGCTTTTTAGCACAGCACCTGTTACCATGTTGCTCATGTTTCCTATTTGCTGCCTAGGAGGAGGAACTTAAGTAGAGCTTACTTGTAGGATGTTGGAGGTGACTTTTTACTTCCTACAAGCCTTCAAAAATGAGTGTCCACTCTGCTGTAGAAGCTTGCTAAGTTACTTTGCACCAATCATACCTTTGCCACCTAATGGGGATTTTAAATTGTTTTTAGATCACTGAGTTTTAGCTTGGTGACTTGAAGTTGTTCAATGAATGTTGGGAGACGCCCCGAGCCCATATGGGGAGGGGTGGCATACAAAACCAATAAAATAAATACCTTTCAAGGGTGGTGGTTGCTATAAAATGAAGAAAGGAAGAATGATCTTGTCAGCAGCTTTGAGTCACAATTGCTTAGAACAGTGGGGTACAACTGTATGAATAAGAGAGAGATGTTTAGATAAGCAGGATTGATTTGTATGGTTACTCACTTTGTAGGAAAGCATGTGAATATTGACAAGAATATTTCAAAATAATTTTTGGTTTGAGCTCTTGAGGCTGACTGTTTCATGGCTGTGTTAAATTGTCCATTTGTATATGATAAAGTTACTTGAGGCTGGCTGTTAAATGTGGAAACATTGATGACTCATTAGGTCTTCATGGGTGTAACCAAATGTTGCTCACATAGCCAAAGCAGGCCGGGAACCAAGATGACTCTCACATGCTGTACCAAAGAAAAGCTGAAGCAGCGTGTCCAAAAGGGATGATAACATCTTCACATTTGTCTTGACTGATGCTCAGCATTTCAAAGCATGTGTGTTTTTGTCTGGAATGCGGAACCAGGACCGAATCAAGTGTCATGTTGCATGCCATCAGCTATTTCAGATTAGTTATTCTAACAATCCGAGATGAAGTCCTGGCAATTTAATTCACTCAACGATATCAGTTTGCTTTTGTCTCCTGGCGATGTTGCAATATCAGATGTTTGGAGGGCTTTATTTTTCTGTCGGTTGCTGCATGCCCAGAACCTTTCAAGCGGGCGCTCTGCTGGTATGAATCTAATACCCATACAGACAATCCACCCAGAACATAGTACAAGGCCCGCTCCTGCTGGTAATCAGTTCTGTCGTTCAGTTTACTTAAGGATCATCTGACTTCTTCCTACCTGCAGAGTTCGGTCAACTGCTACCTGGTCTTTGGTATGCGTGAAACAGTCTGCTAATATGCCGTGAATTAATATTCCAGCTGTGTGAAGCTGAACTTAAGTGTGGTCAGTAGTGCAGATTTTCTGAGAAATTCAGATGGGAAAATTTTCTAATGCAGATTTAAAATAAATAATTTAAATAATGTTGGCACAAGAAGACAGTCGCATACTCTCTGTATACTTGAGGCTACCTCTGTCTATTGCAGGAGGTGTGTTGGTATTAAATGTGCCTACGTTCTCATCAGATATAAAAGATTTGAAACGGGGTGGTAATTGGCCAGATCACTAGGGTCTAAGGGTGGTCTTTTCAAGAGTGGGCGGACCACTGCCTCCTTCAACCCACCAGGAAACACTCATTGCTCAAAGTAGCAATTGATAATATTCAACAGGTGGGGTCGCAACTCCTCACACTAAGCTATAATCAGCCAAGTGGGGCATGGATCCAGAGGACAAGTAGTAGGTCTAACACAGGGGTAGGGAATCTGCGGCTCGAGAGCCGCATGCGGCTCTTCTGCCCTTGCACTGTGGCTCCACGAGCCGAGCCGCCGGCCCCATCCTTGCCCATCCTGCAGGCAGCAAGGCGGGCGCATCAACTGCCCACGGTTGGCTGGGCCGCGCCGCGCCACAGGCTTCCCCTCTTGCCCGCCCCGCGGGCTTCCCCTCTCACCCGCCCCGAGTGTTAAAGGTTCCCTACCCCTGGTCTAACAGTAGCTAGGGCCCTGTCAACATCAGCCTCAGCGAGCAGGAAAAACTGGTCCAGACAAGGACTTGAAAATGGCCATGGACCCTCCATTTCGCTAATTGTATCAAAGGTGGCAGGAAGGTCATGGCAGAGCGATGTGACTTTACCCGCAAAAAAGCTCATAAATGCCTCACTACCAAGAGCGAATTGAGGATTTTTAGAGCCCTCATTTAACGAGGACAAAGGCTGAATAATACGGAACAGTTGGCTTGGGCGGGAGCTTGCGGATGCGAGAGAAGATGAGGAATAGTCTCTCTTCGTCCTCTGTCGCCATCTCATAGGCCTTCATAAACATCCTATAAGATGTTCGCGCAGCTTCATCATGAGACTTCCTCCACACTCGCTCTAGCCTTCTGAGCTCCCACTTCATGTGGCGTAGCTCCTCGGTATACCATGGAGCCAGACGAGAGTGGCGGCACAGAGGGAACCAAGGAGCAATCACCTCAGAAAGCCTGGAATTCCAATCCTCCACCTGCTCGTTGAGGGTGCCAGCGGGTTCAGGATCCCATAGAGCATTCAGGAATCCAGTTGGATCCATAAGTCTCTGCGGGTAGGCATAAATCAGCCGGTCGCCTAGACAGGGTTGGCGCGAGTCCACCTGGACCTTCAGGGCATAGTGGTCAGACCATGGCACTATATTAATAGAGGATATGACCACATCAACTCCTGATCCAAAGACCAAATCCAGTGTGTGACCAGCCTCATGAGTGGGGCCAGCATTTATCAAGGAGAGGCCTAATGTCACTATGGATGATACCAGGTCCGCAGTTGCTGAACATGAGCTTGAACCGCTGAACATGAGCATGAACTAGATTTGTATTCTTTGACATATTTGAAGTTTAAAAGGATCAGTACCTTATAGTCCAATCCAGATTGGGGGGGAATGTCCTTAGGGAGCAGCGGGGGCTCTGACATGTTTGCCCCCTCCACCAGTGCAAGAGGCATTTGCACCGGCAGATGGGGCAGAGGCGCCGGCCACCCCTCAGCTTCATGGCGGCAAAAGTCTGAAGTACAGGCCACTGTGGAGCTGTGCTGGAATCTACTGATACCGGAATGGAGGGCCCCGGGGCACTTCTGGGGTGGAGCTGATGTTAGTTGGTTTCCACCCTGGGTTTGTGGCTGGTTGCAGCACAGCTTGGGTCCTGGACCTTTGCCACCCTTTTGGGTAATGTAAGTCTGTTAAGCCTCATGGAGGACTTTCTGGAGACTGGGGAGGGGGTTTGGCTTTTTCAGCCTCCCCGTGCTGCTGTGGCCCCATCCTCAGCGTCCTGGGGAACTGGATTTGGCTACCTATTTTCTATAAGTGGCAGAGAAGTGCAGATGGTTACATCTTTTGCTACTGTACCACATAGATCAGTTTTTGCCATCTCAGGAGGAGCAAGAGGCAAATGTAGCAGTAAACATGATAGTGTATTATTTGGAGAGACTGTGTTATAGAATCACAGTTGATCTAGTTACATATAGAATTGAATTTCATAACTTTGAGAAGTCTAACATTAAAATGTGTAACGTTTTGTGTAGCTCTGCCAATCGTGGAGAAAAGTTACACCTTTAAATAATAAACATGTCCTTGGTAATATGCTGCACAAGTCTCCTGAATGATCACTCTCTAATACTGTAGGTTGTGTTAAAGAAAAATGGCCCTATTGAGTGAATAAGAGGTTGTTCTAAAAAAGCATTCTAGCCCAAAACTGGAAAACCATAAGAGGTAGAGGACGATATCTTAAAGTTCTAATATGCAAAATGTACAAAGGCATAAAAAATGGTAGAGACAAATGTGTCCATGTGACGTGCCGTGAAGTTACTTACAACTTAAGGCAACTCTATGAGTTGGTGACCTCTCAAATGACCCATTGTTAACAGCCTTGCTCAGGTGTTGCAAACTGGAGGTCATGGCTTCCTTTTATTGGGTCGATCCATCTCATCAGTTCTTCTTCTTTTTTTTCTACTGCCTTCAGCTTGTCTAAGCATCATTGTCCTTTCCGGGTGGTTTGAGTCCAGTAGCACCTTAGAGACCCACAAAAATGTCAAGGTATCAGCTTTGATAATCAAAGCTCCTTTCATCTTTTCATGTGACTGTTATCTTCCCATGATGTGACCAAAGGGTGATAGTCTCAAGGAAAAAATGCATAATCAAAAAATCTAAAACAAAATAAATACCCTTTATTGGATGAGCCGGAATGAAATGATCAGAACAGGTGTAAAATACAATTTCCTCTAAACTCACGAACATAAATCAAGAGATGTTTTCCAACACCCAAGACTTAATTTTATAGTTTTCTGATGAAGTAAAACTACCTCCTACATACATAAAATATTTTTGAATTATTTTCAGGGATCATATGTGCATAATAAAAGCTTAAATATACTACAAAAATATTCTAGATTTCAAAGGGGGGATATTACTCATTTAGTGGAATAAGGGGGACATTGAACTTGTCTTAGTCTGCTGATAGTTGTCTTGCTGGTGTATTATGGAAGGTTTACAAATCGTTATAGATAGTGAATAGTAGTGGATATAGTAAATAGGAATTTTTTGTAAATATTTGTATGGTTAATAACAATATGTAAAGTTTTAATATTATAATAATCTATATTTAGTAAGGATTGTTAAATTGCCATATATTTATGTCGTATAACAGCTTGATTATTGATGTATATGTCAGTGATCTTTGGTTGGAAATAAATTTATTTGGAAAAAAAATATTCCAGATTAATGGAATGATTGACTGGTTAGACTGTCCACTAGAAGCTTGTTTGCAATACCCAAAATACACAAATAACAAGGCAAAATGTTAATTTTGGTGAGATCTGCTATTGTATGTGTTGTGGCGTGTTTTTTTTTTTATCTTCAATTTATTAATTAAAAGGTAGCTACTTTGTTCAGGTTTATTTCGTGTGTTTGTTTGCTATACATATGGCATGTTCAGGTTGGCGTCTTTGTTTGCTATAAATATAATACATTTGGGTTGAAGTTTTTTGCCTTCCTATGCAGCCATTACTTATTACCAGTCTGCAGTTGAGGCTTAGTTGCAATAACAGAATCTGTGATGGCCCATTTCCCACATGAGTTCCTCTTCAGATGACTCAAAGAAGCCTGAGAGCATTAGAATGCCTAAATGATTAAAAAGACAAAAGTATTACTTGCTGATATTTATTATTGTTGTTATTAGCCTCATGTGTACATTGATTGTTTCTGACACTAACATTTGCTGTGATTCGATGAAGCTTTGATTCCAGCCGAATTGTTGTGATAGCATGGATTTTTTTCAGATGTGCTCAATGGGGAGTACATTTTGGAAGGTTTGTGCAACAGGCCAGGGAGAATCCCTTGGGGAGCATTCTGAAATGGAAGATGTCTCCCACTGTAGGGGAGCCAGAGTGGGTGGAATGCCAGACTCTAATGAACACTGGCGGGGCATGAGGGTGCACGATTTTACTGAAAGAGGGAATTGAGGGACCGGTTTCATGAAACAGGTTTAAGAAAAAGTATAGAGCAGGACCTCAAAGTATCAGCATTTCAAGTAAGGGAGCAGCCTGTGTATTGGAAATGTAGAGATGGTAATGCAAAGGGAATTGCAGTACACTCCTAGGCAAAGTTACCCCTTTCTCAGCCCTTGGGCTTCAATTAATGTAGCAGGTTGTAACTTGGCTTCAGATTGAACTGTAAATGTGGGCGAATGACTAGGCATGGGGCTAGAGGATCACTATCAAAGGGATCAAAATACAGAAATGCTGAGCAGAAAAAAATGAGGACCCCCTGTTCTGTTTTTTTTTAAGGTTCTTCTTTGAAGGTATCCAGCACATATACTTAAAAGACAGGAACGAAACAGAATAAAAACAATTTGCCCCCTAATTCCAAGCATGCCACAGCAGAAATTAAAATGGTTCTAATTAATAGATCAATATTATGAATACTAGACCATTGAAAGTTGACTTGTGTTTGAAACTGTCATTTGGAGTTGTGTCCCAAAGTAAGGTTAGAGTGTACAAATGTAATTTTTTGTTTTCTAAATAGGTGAAATGCTCACTGTGGCATCTCCCAGTTTTGACAACCTGCTCATAGTGTTTTGGGGCAGGTTGAAGTGTCTGAACTTTTCCCCCTTTCTCAGGGCTAATTCTGTGTCTAGCAGGGGACGGATATCAGCAGGGGACGGATATTAGTAAAGCATGACCAACTATCTCCAGGAAGGGATGAAACTACAGCATCAGCTGATGAAATATCTCCAGGGTGTGAATAGTTTTTGAGGTTCTCTTGATGTAATTCATGAATGCCCTGTCTTGATGGGGTAATGTTTCCTGATTCAGTATTAATATTATTTCTCTACCATCTTCATTGGGTCTGGTTTAGGTGTCAGCATAGCTGATTGATAACTTGTATTGGTTTGATAGGGGTTGCACAAAGGGACTAGGAAAGAAACAATAATGCAAAAGAGTTCTGAGTGTTGTGGACTGGAGAGCCAAGTGTCAGGCCTGCGCCATTCTCCGCCTGGCATCTCGCACGTCCACCCCAAGGCCACGGCTGGCCCGGTCATTATCTCTGCCCGAGGCTAAGAAGGTTTTATTTCGCTTGCATGTAACTAGTGAATAGTGTTTGAACATTCCCCCTTATCTGCTACTTCCCATGCGGGGGAATCCTATGTCCCTTGGTGTAAGGGTCTGTTACTCCATTCAGCAAACAAGACTCGAGAAAGTTTCAAGAGCGTTAGTGGAACTGTGTCAGCCCGAGATTTAGAAAGCCAAAACTACCGCTTTGCTCTCTGAACTCCAGTTTATACTTGTAAGTTGCAACAGTGCTCAATCCACGATTCCCCCTCCCTCACATTCCCAAAACACCAGCATAAGAAGAAATGGTGAGAACAGAGACGTTGTTGTGAGACAGGCGAGTTCCTAATCTAGAATCTAAGTTCTGATGGGAATTCGATACAGAAAGTTGTGCAGAATTTTTTTGGCTTTACTGCTAATCTGTTAATAGGTGTCAGGGGGTAATCTCTGTTTTCTCAGAAGAGCTGTAAAATTGGATGTCAAAATTGGCTCTCCCACACACTTCATGCTAGATAAAACAGTTAATTTACTAATTTAATAGTGACATGATTCTGCATGTGGTTAATCCTGTGCCTGATAACCTTTTCTCAGTATTGAGAAAATGTTTTGTTTTAAGGTCAAGCTCAGTACAAACGGTGGTTGTCCTGCAGTCTTAATGGGATTTAACATTTCTATTATGGAGTAATATATTGTAATATATAGCATCTTCCTCTCTTCTTTTTAATTGAAGACAGCTTTGCAAAATAAATATTGATATGTTAGAATCCTTAACCACAAAGCACCTTGGAACACGTTAAAGACTAACAAATGTATTACAGCATAAACCTTTTTGATGTATGTCTGCAACTACAGACCACAGAAGGGAGAGAGTTGGGAGTAAAGTTATTATGAAGGGAGCCAAGAACTCTCAGTTTCCCAGCATGTGGGTATGTTAATTAACAATGGACTTGCAAGAACTGTTCCTTCAGTTTTTCAAGAGGCTGAAGAACACCATGGCTTCCCCAAATCTCCTTGGCAATGTGGACCCTCTCCTGAGAGACTGTGACTTGCCCAAGGTCACCCAGCAAGCTTCTGTAACAGAGTGGGGATTCAAACCTGGGAATTCCAGATCCTAGTCCAGTGTCCCAACCACCATACTTCACTGGGACGAATTCTTCGGTGGATGGAATTTCTCCACAAACATGACTGAAGATAAAATAGTCAAAGGAATGTGATCCACTCAGAGAAATCTGTGTTAATCTTTCAGTGATCTATTCAACGGTCACCTCCAGATTAGACTACTAACTCCTTCTGTGCAGGACTTCCCTTAAGACTGCTTTGGAAACTTCAGATGATACTAAATGGGCGAGGGTCCTTACAGGAGATCACACACACAGCCAGTGCTCCGCCCATTGCACTGGCTCCCAGCTGAGCAGCGAATCCAACTCAAGGTTTTGGTGTTGGCACTGAAAGCCCTAAACAGTCCGAGAACATCATGCCACCAGGACCATCTTTCCTGATATACTCTCTGGAGGACATTATGCTCAACAGGCAAGAACTAACTGGTGGTCATTGGCCTTAGACATCCAGTTAATGATAACAGGTAACCTTTAATTGCATAGTGCAAAGACCCAAAACAAGATACAAAAAAAATTAAAAGACAACATGCAAAGCAAAATGAAGATTGTTTGTTTATGACCGTGCATAAAAACCTGGCCTTTTGATCTATGGCATAGCTGGATTCATTGTTTAATAGATAAACTGTCTTCTGGTCTGTCCAGCACTCTTAAGCCCACCAATAAGGTTGAGAGGAACTTTTCTCTGGACCTGTTATGAAGGGGGCAATAATACAGAACAAGGTGTACCATTTCTGCAGTTTTCAGCGTGCAGATGCAAAAACGCTCACTATGGGGTGTTTCGGAGTTTCTTTCATCCCTCAAAGCAGAAGGAAGCACATTGCTCCTGGCCAAAGCAATGGCACGTTGGTGCTCTGGTTCAGAAAGAGCAGACAAATATCTGGCTACGCCTTGGCAGCCGTATGGGATGCCAAGGGTGAGGGGAGAGCAGAACTTTTTTGCATGAGCCATCAATTCCTGAGAGACATCCAGTTGTCCTCAACCAGAGTCTGAACCTTTTCCGCTTTGAGCCTGGCATGGTAGAACTCCATGTTGAATGAGATCTGAGCCCTGGGTCAATTCCACAGGGCCTGTAAGACCGAGATGTTCCACCAGGCCTATGTTTGAGGCAGCAACGGCCACATCTTAGCTGGCCTCCCTGCCCCTATTCTTTTATTCTTTCAGTTGTTTCTTATTTGTGGGTACTGTCTTCCTTTGGTGTAGGGTTAAGAGCAGTGGACTTCAACCTGGAGAACTGGGTTCGATTCCCCATTCTTCTACATAAAACCTTCTGGGTGACCTTCGGCCACTCATAGTTTTTTATAAGAATTCTGTCAGCCCACATGGAGGCAGACAATTTCAAACCACCTCCAAACTTCTCTTTCTTTGAAAACCCTACAGAGTTGCCATAGATCAGCTGTGACATAATGGTACACCGACACTCACACCCAGCCTGGAGCTGACTTCAGATCTTCACCATGATCGTAAAGCATCTGCAGTATAGACTTCTGTTGGACTTACCAGGTTTTTCCCCCTCTGAAAAAAAGAAAGAAAGATACTATCATGAATCCAGCCAGCTTTTCCACTGGTGAAAAGGGCAGGACAGGTCCCCACAGCGACCCCAAAATGGGCTAGGGATGAAGGGATATGCATGAATAAAAACCATGTGGGATTGGTGCTGTAAGTGGCAGGAGGATTGTGACTGGGACCGAGCACTAAATGTGGCTGGTTGCGAAGTGACTCAGGCAAGAATTTTTTCAAATCGTTTGCTGTGTCTTTGCCATATTTGCCCCTTCAGAAATGTCTTCTGAATTCAAAACACTTTTTCCAGTTGTTTGTTTCCTTTTTGCAAAAGCTTACAGAGCATGTGAAGAGAGGCAAAGACCTGGAAAAATGTGGAAAGGACACATCCCCCACACCACCCCAAGACTTCCTTTAATTTTGGAAAGTCTGGTAGAGCCCTGAAAAAAAACACTATGAGATTTTTGTGTCTCTTTTAGAGTGAGTAACATGCAATCTTAAGGCAAGGTTTTTCACATGCAAAATAAACTGAGGATTTTCTCAGTTTCTCCTATCAAAAAATTAGGAAATTTTGGGAAGCCCTGGAAAGCTTTTGCACTGCAGACATACGCATCAATTTTGAGACCTGTTTTTGTTTAACTGTAATTAATTTTGGTTTAATGATAATCTTCATAAAGAGTTCAGTGTTGCCAGTGTTATAAAATGTTGCTTAATATCCAAACTGGCTGGTAGTGCTATTTATTGTGGCTCTGGGAGCATTACCGTTTAAGAGACAGAATTAGTTTTCTGCCTTCAACTTTCCCACATCTCTCAGATGCCAAAAATTGAAGAGCCCTGAGTGACGGGAGCATTTTCCATTTCAAATTTCAGCCTTCTCTCAAATTTACTCCCCTATCCACACACCCCTGTTTTTCCTGTGGCTTTAAAACTTGCAGAACTTTTACATTTCTACTGACAACCCATTGAAGCTTATGGGTAAATCCTGGATTTTTTTCAGTTTGGATTCCACTACTTCACAAATCATGCTCAGTTCTGTTTGGTGAGTGTCTTATGATCTTGATGGCAATTTTTTTTTGCAAGTTATACTGTTTTCTGCAGTCAATATCCGTCTAATATGTTTTTTTTAAAACCTGCCAAATGTAACTTGACTGTGACTTCAGATTGGAGTCTTACTCCATTCACTCTTTGCTTTCTTTTTACAACCGGTCTGCTTTCTGAGCTAACCCGCACACCACAGTCTGTCCTATGACCAGCTAACCATTCTCTCCTTGCTTCACGTAAAGTTTTTAAGTACCGTATATACTCGTGTATAAGTCGACCCGAATATAAGTCGAGGCACCTAATTTTACCACAAAAAATCTGGGAAAACTTATTGACTCGAGTATAAGTCTAGGGTGGGAAATGCAGCAGCTACTGGTAAAAACTGGTGGAGGAGTGGGGAATCAAACCCAGTTCTCCAGATTAGAATCCATCTGCTCTTAACCACTGCACTATGCTGGTCCGGGAAGATGTAGCTGATTAATTCACACATCACCTGAGATCTTTTTTTGCAGGAAAAGGTATAGTTTCTGAGATCTGACTAGCCTGGTCATGCATGTCAGGGCATATAACAGCTAGGTGAGACGAACATTCATCCAGACCTGGGCTCCACAACCTTTTTGAACCTGTGGGCACCTTTGGATACTGAGCGGTGGGCATAATCACAAAATGGCCTTGTTGGGAAGCAAGGCATTCCCACGCATTTAGAAGGGGCAAGAGGAGTAATTTTTAAAATTATACTGGGAGAGAAGGATGTGACTGAGAAAAATCTGACATGGTAGTGACAATAGCTACCCGAACAATGTTATTTTAAATCTGCATAGCCAGTGAGAAGTTCTGCTGGACAGGAGCCCTGCCTGGACCCAACCATGCCCTAAAAACACATCATGGACACCAGGAGAGGGGATCATCGGGCGCCATAGCATCTGTGGCCCCCTGTTGAGGATCCCTGATTCAGCTGTAAGTTCTTAAACTGACTTTGACTTGGACTAGGCTTGCTTGAGATGGAGTTTTTAACATCTGTGAAACAAACATACACACACACATAAATGAATCTGTCCAAGGAGATTGTGGCATCTGTGCTTATGTTTGTGACATTCATTTTCTTCAGAAATCCTGCTTTGAAAATTTGGTTCGCGAAGTGTTGATGATGCAGATGTGGGGAGATAATGGAAGGTTCAAGTTGGCGTTCGTATGCTGTGGTCCTCCAACCTTTTATGTGCCTTTAGTGGGTCTAGAAAGATAAAGATGTGTCTTTATCCGTAATTCGGCTCCTTCGTTTGCTGCCTGATGCAGAGATCGAGATAATACCCAAAGCAGCAGAGCTGTAATGGTGAATTTACTTTATCAAAACATAGTGTGTACCATCAAAGCCTTGGCAGAAGCTTGCAAAGTACGAGAAGCAAAGATGCCCGAGGCATTATTGTATTTATAGTTGCTCGATGCCTTGTGTCTTATTGAAAGTATCGTGTGCAGTCAAAGTGAAGTGAAATTTATTCAAAACTAAACAGTTTACTCAGGGAATTCTCCTAGTTTCAAATGTTTGGTTTTTCTCAGCTCTGCTTCTTCGTTTTTGACCTTTTGGTGCATTGTTTTTATTCTCCACTTCTGTCCTTTCCCTTCCAAATCCAGAAGTGAGTTAGAGGTAAAGGTAGTCCTTGTTCAAGCACCAGGTCATTATTGACCTGTATGGCGATACACGACAGTAAGTAGGCAGACAGGGGACACAAACGGATTTTGCGTCCCCATGAACCTGCGTTACTTGTGTCGGCATTTGCATGGTGGGTGCAGGGGCCATCCAGAATCGCTGGGATCCCAATGTCAGGATGCAGCATGATTCGCACAGGAAACGCTGTGTTTCCTGTGAACTGTGCATCTGAGAATCCCCCCACACACACTTACCGCACAAAATGGCAGCCACCTAGAGAATCCACTCTGATGGTGGCCACCTGGTAGGGGGGGAAAATAGAACACTTCCTGCTTTCCATAGGTCGCACAGGCAAGCAGGAAGCATCTGAAACCCGGGTTAAAGGGGAAAAGTTGCAAATTTAGCAACTTTCATTTAACCCAGGTTCAGCCAAATATAACAAGTTAGAAGCATTTGGCGGGTGGGAGTTCTGCATGAACCTCTCCTCCGTAACTCCCCCATAATGCTTTTTTCACACCCCTGAATCTGTTATATTTGACCTGTGTGGAATCACCCAGTGTTTACGGTGCAGTTTGCCATTGTCTTTCCCATCCATCTACACTTTAGCCTCCAGCAAACTGGACACTCGTTTTACCAACCCTGAAAGGATGGAAGGCTGAGTCAGCCTTGAGGCAGCTACCTGAAACCAACTTCTGTCTGGATCAACTGAGATTGTGCACAGAGTTTTGACTTCAGTATCGCAGCTTATCTCTCCTCTGAAGCTGAAACATACTTCTTTCAGATTCAGATCCTTATATATCCTGTAGGGTTGGCCTTTTTGTGCTGGCTGCCTCAAAGATTCGATCTAAGACTATACCTGTTCCGCCAGGCATTTGGCCAGCAGGGTTGAGTTTGACCCAGTTCCATCTATGCCTCCGGTGGGCTCAGTTGAGGGGGTGGGAGGGAGGCGGGTTTTTTATCGCCATCTGTCTGATGTCTGCTGTAGTTTCTATTTATAGTGTTATTGGTTATTGTTATGGGTTTTAATGCTGTTTAAATTATTATATTGTTAATGTATTTTTGCGTTGTTCACCTCCCTGAGCCCTTCGGGGGAGGGCGGCATACACGTTTAAAGTATAACTAAATAAATATGGAAGGAAATAGCATGACTGAACTTTGCACAAGATAACGTTAGATTCTAGCTCAGTTACATTGGAAGGGTGAATTGAGAGGGATTGAGGGTCCATATATTTTATTCTTAGTTGGTAAATCTTTTATTGTATATTATGTTGGTTTATATGTTTTAATATTGTAATGGCTTATGGCTGTAACAATAAAGCTTTACTGATATTGCTTCTCAGAAGTGGGTTACTTAAGAAAACTATGTTAAATTTAGTTTTAAATGCTCTCCCGAGTTTTGCAATGGCCAGGCAAGTGGAACATTAAAGTTAGTTCTTTGCATTCAGTCACACTTTACAGTGACCATGACAAAGACCAAAGGTATGGTATTAAGAGCTTGCATATCAGGTCGCCAAGGGTTGAGAATGACTGAATGGATATTGTTGTCGTCGTCGTCATCATGGTTTTACTAATTGTCTTAACTGTCTTACTAAGGGGAAAGTCACCCTCACCTAGATAGTCCGAGCTGTTGAGAGCTCATCAGATCTTAGAAGCTAGCAGGGTTAGTATTTGGATAGGAGACCACCAAAGAAGTCTAGGGTTGCTACACAGAGGTGAGCAATAATGGGAAATCACTTCTGGACTTCTCTTGTTTTGAAAACCCTAAGGAGTCTCCATAAAGTTCCTTTGGCTTGACAGCAATTTCTACCACCACCAAGGAGAAAGTCAGTTCTTTACTTGGAGACGTTGAGTAGTAAGGACAACCCCCCCCCCCCTCAATTCTTTTGCAAAAAAGTACTATCAATATTATCAATGTGGGACTCGTTGCTGCATCAGGAAGCAAATTTACTATTTGAAATCTGAAGAGGTATTTGGCACAGAGAAGGCCCCACCTGGGTGTTCTAGGGAGGCAGTTCCAGGCATAAATAAGAGCAAAAGGGGGAAAGAGTTGAACACTTTGGAAGAGCTGGACGAACCCTTGGAAACGGCGGAGGAGCTTGAGGAATGACGGCCCCACACATGGAAATGGGGAAGCCTTTCAGAACTGGACTCCCCACCAGTTTTCCTTTGCCTTTTCAGCCAAAGCTTTCCTGACCCTCAAAAGCAGCATCTTTTTAAACGCCGTTTCAGCTTCACTTTCTATCTCGGTATATCCTCGACCAGAAAAAGAGAAAACAAGTGAGACTGCAGCACTTGTTCTAACGTTCTCTTAAAAGCTGTGGTTGTCTGTGGTCTGCTCTGTTCCCAGGTGGTGGCAGTACTCTTTGTGGAATGACCCTGCCGTTCTGTTGGCCGTTGTGCCTGCAGCTGTCTGCCTCTGCCTTACGTAGGTTGTACATCCAGAGGCCTTATAAACCTTTCGTCCTGCCTGGTTCTCGTGGGACAGCAGTCGAATCAGGCAGCATCTGTACCTCGTTACCGTAAAAGAAATATATCCTTAGTGTTCCTTTTCTGTATACTGTTATATATTTTTGTTCCCATTCATCACTTTGGTTTTGAATTATGAGCGATCTTGAAGGCTCTTGAGCGGAGCTGCGGACTATAAATCTAATGTGTAGTGGTTGAGCATTTGCCAGGAATGCTAATTACTGAGCAGTCAAGGTTAGCTAGGGAATGCAAGTAACACTGTGCCGTGCTTGTTGCTAGACAGAGGCAGGTTTTGAATTACGCTGCCTATAGAGGAACCAGATTGGTGTTTTTGCAGCAGGCTGCATTGGAGACTTAGCTTTTCAGGCCAAAGCTCATTTCGAAACACAGGGTAGGTGCATGTGAACTGACAGCCCATTTCCTATAGTTGTAAACAAAAAAAAAGTGAAAAGCAGCATTTGCCAGGATCCAAAAAGGCCTCTGCAGCTTCGTCATGCAAGTTGTCCCTGTTTCATTAAGAGAAACCCTTGAGCTGCTTTTGAGACTGAAACATCTTTGGAAAAGTTTATACGTATGAATTGAATGGACCAAAGAAAAGGAAAAGAATCTTGCTATCTCTCTGTCTCTGTGTGTCTGTCAATGTACGTGCTGCTGAGCTCTCTGATCTGCCAGCTGTTTGTTGTTTTTTAAGTAATTAGAGCATTTTTAGGCCTCTTTGTATAGATGTTTTAGATTCTGCCTCGCACCATCAAAGAATGAGGTGAGACAATTCCATCGGCCTGCCTGGGGGCATTCAGCTTTTTCCTTCACTTAGGGGTCCTGCAAGGGGGCCATGCTGTTTGGTTGTTATAGAACAGGTAATTTGAAATTGTCGAAGTTTGCTTGTTTTCCTCCTTCCCGTTCTGTCCTGTTTCCCTTGCATTTTTAAAAATTATATTGTGAGTTGTGTTTTTTCTGTAAACCGCCTTGTTTACAGTAGTAGCAAAGTCATATACACGGATCAGATTTTTGTAAAACAGGGTTTTCCATACCAAGCGAACAACTGAAGAGAGAGCTTTTTTTTTTTTTTCTGAAAACAAAAATTAAATGGCTGGTACTGCACTGTACAGGTGCTGGAATTTATTGGTTTGAAATTGCTTACACCCCTTTCCTGTTCTCTTTGCCTACCTTCTTTTTTCCTTGCATGATTTTTCTTTGTACTGTTAATCATCAGATTGGAAGATATTTGGAATATAAATATCACAAACAACTGTG
Organism: Sphaerodactylus townsendi; assembly: GCF_021028975.2. Taxonomy (NCBI): domain Eukaryota; kingdom Metazoa; phylum Chordata; class Lepidosauria; order Squamata; family Sphaerodactylidae; genus Sphaerodactylus; species Sphaerodactylus townsendi. The sequence goes on along the minus strand of NC_059428.1, from coordinate 131,029,263 downwards.
TGGGTGCTGCTGCTGCTGCTTAAATGATATATTCTCTGTACCTATTCTCATTCTGGCTGTTGGAGCTGTGAAGCAGCCATAGCGATTGACTCTTCCTCCTTTCTTTGGCGAATAAATAAATTCATCCTTCATTGAAAGCATAAAGAGCGTTGAAAGCATCATAGCACAAGAACCTTACTCTGCAACTAAAGTGAAGCTGTGTATATTGACGAAAATATTTTAAAACCGCATGTTCATTTAAAAAGACATCCTGTTAAACAAACATTCTGCCAGAAATGTTGAAGAGTTGCCGTTAGTTATGCATCCCAGACTTGTGGTTGACCCCACCTCCTTTGACAATCGTTTTATGGTTGGGCCCCCCTCCTGTGGGAAAATTCCAAAGGTGCCAACAGGCTCAAAAGGAAGAAGAAGAGTTGGATTTATATCCCCCCTTCTCTCCTGTAAGGAGACTCAAAGGGGCTTACTAATTCCTTTCCCTTCCCCCCTCACAACAAACACCCTGTAAGGTAGGTGAGATTGAGAGAGCTCTGAAGAACTGTGGCTAGCCCAAGGTCACCCAAATGGCATGTGTTGGAGTGCACAAGCTAATCTAGTTCACCAGATAAACTTCCATGGTTCAAGTGGCAGAGCAGGGAATCAAACCTGGTTCTCCAGATTAGAGTGTACCTGCTCTTAACCATTACACCACATCCCCACATAAAATGCAGGCTTAAAAAAAAGTAACGTAAAATGTTAGCATGTTTAATTTGATCCTACCAGCCAACCAGAAGTAGATAGTTCCCTGTTCTTCCCTTTCCTCAGCAGCCCTTTATGGACTACAAAATTGGCTCCCAGTCGAGTTCCGAATCATCCACAAGGTATGGGTGCTAACCTTTAAGGCCTTACGCGGCCTGGGACCTTCGTACCTTCAGGACCGTCTTACCCCTTATGTCCCTTCACAACCTCTGCGTTCAGCAGAGGCCAACCTGCTGGTGGTCCCCAGCCCCTTGATGATGCAGCTGGCTTCCACTCGGGCCAGGGCCTTTACCGCCCTGGCCCCTGCCTGGTGGAACACACTGCCTCCAGCTGTCTGGGCCCTGTGGGATCTTGGTGAGTTCTGCAGGGCCTGCAAGACTGAGTTGTTCCACCGGGCTTTTGGAGAGACCAGCCGCTGATTAGTGCGCCCCCTCTTTTGTTCTTTTGTTCTCCTTTTACATCTTGGGTCCCTTTAACATCAATAGGACCCACCGTTCTCCCCTTGGGAGGGGTTTTAATGAGGGTTTTAATGCTGGACACCGATAACAATTATTCCATTTTGTATTGAACTCTGTTTAATATTTTTTGGTTAATGGAGCCTGTATTAGTTATTTTATAGTTTGTATTCTGTTTAGGTGCTCCATTTGTTTTGTTTCATTTTTATGTTGTGCACCGCCCAGAGCCCTTTGGGGGAGGGGCAATATATAAGAGTAATAATAAAAATAAATAAATAAAAGTCCGTGCTGGCATTTAGAGGTTCTGCGTGGACACAAAAATTGTGAAATTGGAAGGCACCATAAGAAGCGGCATTGCCTGAAATGGCTGCCTCTTCCTCGTAAGAAGCTGAGAGTGTTGAACAGGGAGAAGCAAGTTCCGCAGACGAGAACATTTCTGCTTGCCTTCCCATACAGGGCTCCGCACCTGCTCCAGCGTGACTTGTCTGTTCTTGCAGGACCGAATCAGTGTTTTATGGTCATCGCTGACAATTTATATTCCTGGCGACTTTTTGGAAGCCAGATGAGAGAACTGTTCACTGGCCCGTTTTATCACATGCCCAAGGGGCAATACGGAGTTCATTTTCTGTATAATGTCGAGGAATGGAGATTGATTGGAGAAAAAATGTATTGATACAAAGACAGTCTCGCTCCTTTCTCCATTTGACTGGCGATTAAGCAGCCTTGAAATGCTGCTGCGGAAGCGTTGCCGTCGTCCTCCGGTGGCAATTTTGAAAAGGAGTATAGGGCAGATCAGTTTCTAGCTATATTAAAGTTGATGGTAATTCAGCTGATGGCACTCTTGGCTGTTTCATTTTGTCTGACAGATGTGACTTCCTTGTCGGCTCCGACTAGTAGTTATCTGCGACTTGTTAAAAGAAGAGAAGAGTTTGGATTTGTACCTCGCCTGTCTCTCTTGTAAGGAGTCTCAATGGGGCTTGCAAACTCCTTTTCCCTTCCTCTCCCCACAACAGACCCTGTGTGAAGTAGGTGGGGCTGAGAGAGTTTGGAGAGAACTGTGACTGGCCCAAGGTCACCCAGCAGGCATCGTGTGTATGAGCTGGAAAACAAGTCTGGTTCAACAGAAAAAAGTCCACCACTCATGTGGAGGAGTGGGGAATCAAAACCCATTCTCCAGATTACATTCCGCCTGCTCTTAGCCATTACACCAAGGTGGTTTTTTGAGACATTGTATAGAACTGCAGCTTAAATAATCAGCATACACAATCTGTTTTGGTTTGAGTTGTCAGATTGCTGTGTAGTTTTTGGTGCGTAGGCATGCATGATTACAGCTATTCCCCTGTCGAGCCAGCCGGACCTTCCCCCTTTTCTTAAATCATCTCCAGTCCTTGTTTGGATGTGGCACACGCACCCTTGTTTTCTGTGCTCCCATTTTGGATTGTTTTTATGCCATCTTTGTACTTGCTTTTAAATTTATGTATTTATGCTTTAATTTTTTAAATATTTACAGTATATTTACTGTATTTTTGGATTGTTTTTATTGTAAGCTGCCTTAAGTCGTAGAGGTATGGCAGGGTATAAATGTAAAAAATAAAAATAAATACATAAATTGTAATGCTTTTGTGCCTTTGGGTACCTTGAGAATTGTGACACAGAATGGTGGGCACAACCACAAAATGGATGCCATGGAAGGTGGAGGAATAAGACCCAGTCCATGGTAGAAAAGAGTTAGTTAAAAAACACTTGGAAAGTGCGGGTGTGAGAGATAATAAAACCAACAATGATGGCAGATGCTACCGAAGCAGCAGATTTCTAATCTGCCCTGCCAGTCGGATCTCCACTGACCTGTCTGTTGCTGTGCTGGATAAGAGCCTCACCTGGTTCCAACTACTTTCTGAAAACACTTGGCACCAACTATAGTACAGCTCATCCTAACATGCACTTATGGTATTCCTTCATTTGGTTCGTCCCCTGGCGCTAACTTATTTAGGCTAAAGGCTATATCGAACGGTAGAGCCCCCATGGCCCGTTTGGCAGCCTTAGCTCCTTCCTCAGTAGAAGAGGATCCCTTGTCCTGAAGTTCGTTTTCTGCCAAGACAGGGACGCACAATTTAAGCAGTTTCATGCACCATTAGGATTCCCATTAGGATTCCCATTCCAGACAGTGTTTTGAGAGAGTTCAATTGGAAGCTTGGCTTCAGCTGCTGCTCCTCCCTCAGAGTTATTAGTGCTTTGACTACATCATATCCCTTGGATTACTGGCTGCCTGCTTGTTGCCTGGGAAAGTAGAGTGGTTTTAAATAATTGGTTTATTTTATTTTATTTCTTTTGTGAAATGTGTCTGTAGCACATTTTTTTTGTTTTTGTTTTAATTAGGGCCTTGTATGTTTGTGAGTGGCTCGTGTGAGCCACTTTGAGACTCCTTACAGGAAAGAAAAACAGGATATAAAGACCAACTCTTCTTCTTCTTCCTCTTCCTTAGATGCTGGAAGTGAATGAGGCAAGTCATGGGTGTTTCTGGACCACACTGGTTGTGTTTCTAGACCAGACATGCATCCTGGCTGTCCAGACAAATCTGTTCTAGTGCATTAAGGGTCTGGCATTGAGATGACCCAGGAATTGTTGGCAGCAATTTGTTTTCTATGTTTCATTGCCATCTTCTTCCCAAAACCTAAGTCACTGTTGGAAGTTGTGACAACTCCTTATTTTCTTTTTTTCCTGTATAGTTACTTAAAAGTTGCTGTTGTATGTCATTGGTGAATGGGGTTAATTTAAACCACACTAGCATATGTGAACCTCAATTTGTTGTGGAATCACTCATTGGATTGAAGCTGTTAAGAAGCCAGAAGAGACAATTTTGCAAAGAAGATAAAGCTAAGAAGAGTAAATTGGGAAAGAAACTTTCTTAAATAGTTAAACTTTTCCCTATGTGAACCTGTGTGTGAACTGCATCGCAATGGCCAATCTTCTTTTCTCTGGTACAGCTAGTGGTTCTTCCTCTCTGTCCTTCTTGGTTAAGGGACTGATTCTTTCAAACATCTTTCAAGTTATTCCAGAAATCCTTTCAAAGAATATTCAAAGCCACCTATGCTAACATGCTTTAGGAAGGAATACAGGACTAACTTTGTGCTTTCACTAATGAACTGTTGGTTTTACTACATGTACATCTTGTTTGTCTCAATAAATTGTTAAAGCAGTGGTTCTCAACCTTCCTAATGCCTCGACCCTTTAATACAGTTCCTCATGTTGTGGTGACCCCCAACCCTAACATTTATCCATTTTACAGATGGAGAACACTGATGCAGAGAGTCTTAGGCGACCCCTGTGAAAGGGTCGTTCGACCTCCCCTAGGGGTCGCGACCCCCCCAGATTTGAAGACACCACTGTGTTAAAACATGAAAGGTACACATGAAAGTAGCAGAACCACAGTCCTTCACGGATGGCTCTTGTTCCCCAGTATTGCTGGTCAGTATCAATGAGAATCATAGTGTGGTAAGCATTTGAGTGTCTAGTGGATCCATATTATGACAGTGGGTTATATGCACCTAGCTTGAGATCTCCTTCAGCTTTCTAGTTACTTAAATTGGTGAACTTAGTGAGATACAAGACGTGGAGAGCGGGAAGGGGGTGGGGATCAAAGTAGCTTGATAAAATCAAACTAAAACAAGTTGCTAAGATTTCTGATTATTTAGCAAACATACCACTTAATACAATTGGTATTAGATGTAGAACCAGCTGTGAAAATTATCTTTGGAAATGGTCCCCCGCTTTTCAAGCAAGGATTTATTTTTGGAGAGCGAGAATCTGCGACGAAGCAATAGTCCCACCTAGTGGCAAATCTACAGTTGTACATTTTACCATTTTTGAGGTTCTGTTAAATAGGCCAGTTCCGTGCTTGCTGGCTTTTGGATTGCTCACAAGATGTCAGCCCAGCATACAGCTGTGCCCTGCCATGTGTTCACAGCATATTGTGTTCCCAGCATATAGCTGTGCTGTGCCTCAGGTTCCTGACTTGGCATTATTTCCTTGACAAGAGTCAGCTCTCGTTCAAAATCGTTTCCAGTCACAGGCTTGCGGAACATCACTGTTCGGTTTTAGAAGCCAGATTTGCATTTCAGGTTATTTTACTGGGTTTGTCAATCAGAAGGGAGGGACGGGTTTCAGTGGTAGAGCATCCGCTTTGTATGCAGAAGACCCTTGGCTCAATTCTCAGTGGAAAGATTCAGGTAGCAGGTGACGGGAAAGACCTTGGCCTGGTACCCAGGAAAGCAGCTGCCAGTCTAAGTAGGCAATATTGATGGACCAGTCAGTATAAGGATGCTCAGTGCCGGGTGGATAAAAATAAATGATTTTTTAAAAATTAAAATTGGATTTTTAAGATTTATATCAAATTTTTAAAGAATTCTTTTTTGAGGAAAAGTCTATCGAAAGATAGCTTTTTGTTTGAGATGCGTTATAGTCCAAAGATAATTCATTATGAAATAAGGATTAGTGTTTAATTATGTAGCTTGAGACTATATATTCATGCAGCGTTTCATTTTTTTTATACATTAATTCCATTAATCCATTTACAATGTCATGCCCTTCCAGACCCTTCTGTAAGATTGTTTTGGACATTTTTTTTCTGTCTCGAAAATATTATCTCAGATGCTGGGTTTTGCACTTCTCAGAAATGAATTTGTGTCAGCAGAGATAACGTGCCTCTTGTTTACAATAAAAGCGTTATAAAATAAACATACAGAATTGAGAAAAGGACCTTAATCCCATTCCTTTGCAAATCTGTGTGTACAGAATCAACCCCTTGTCTTTTAAGTACAAAGTTTCAAGACATTCAATGAATGGAAGATTGTTTGGAGTGGAATATATCTTCTCATGGGGCTAAGTGTAAGGAGAGAGGGGCAAGCAGTAAAAATGAAAAGTGAATAGTGAAACCTTTTGAGTGGAAAACTCTACAAGTCTTCTGATCTTTGTGGGTGTAACTTGGGGCTTAGTGTATTCTGTCCAAGAATGAGAAAATCTACAATGACAGCTGGACATTAAAAAAGACCTTGATTGGGAATATGTTAATAAGTTTCCTGGTGAGCAGAAAAAGCGCCCCCACGAAAAAATACACACACATTTGATTATTATTTAAATATCAAAAGGAAAAATAACAGAAATTTTAAAATTATAATATAACTAAAATGAATAATATAAACATAATATACATAAAAGACCCTTTGACCACAACCAAGGTGGTCACTCTAATAATTGAAGCCCTAATAATTAAAACAACAATTATTTAATACTGAAAAATGTTCCTCATAAAGAGAAAGCAGAGACAAATTAATTGCAATGAATCAGCTTCGCATACTGAACTTTGAATTTATTATAGTACATACTTTTCCGTGTGGGGACTTCTCCGTGTGAGCGTTTTTCCGTGTGAGCGAATTTCTGTGTGGACAGTGTTCCACGTGGGCATTTCTTAGAGTGAGCAGTTTTCTGTGTGCAGATTTTTCTTGTGAGCATTGCTGACATTGGGTTTTTCTGTGTACATTTTTCATGTGTGTTTTTTCCCCCATGGAACTGGTTTTTCTATGTATGGTAGTAGTTCAGTGAATAAGACCGGCATGCATGGGAAATGCAAACATTTCAACAAGGAAACTCATGACCTGGTGTCATGAATTAAACTGGAGATAGTTCACTTCACAGTAATTTCATAATTATGTTTCTATTTCTAACAGTATAACCAAATTAGAATTTTTATAACACTGTGAAACAAATCCAGAAAATTATTATTCTAAAATTGAATGGTTTATGTGGTGTCCGGGGGCGGGCGGGAGACCCCGTCCCTGACTTAGGTGGGCCGCCATGTCACCTTCGGCAGAACCCGGCAGGCCAGGAGAGAGAGGCGAGCTGACTGCAACAGGGGCGGGACGGGGAGATGGCGGGGGAGGAAGTGGCCGGCGGTGTGCAGCAAACCAGCCGGACGGCTCAGAAGGAGGTGGGTGAAATGGGCGGGGCCAGCTGAAGGGAGAAGGTACGGGCCGGGGGGAACAAGGGAGGACTCCCAGGGGACTTTGCGGGAGGGTTTAAAGCCGGATAAGGTGGGGTGGGCAAGGTGCTGAGCAGAGGGGAGAAGCTGGGTTTGGCACAGGGTTGGGAAGGAGGAAAGGGGGGAGAGGATTGAGGAAACGGAGATGACGAGCGGAGGGAGAAAAGGAGAGCAGGCTAAGGGGATAGGGGAGAACGAAGGGACAGAGGGAGACGGAAGCAGGAAACTGTTAGAGAGAGTGGTGGGGGAAAGGGAAAGAGGGATTGAGACGCCGCAGGGAAAGGAGAAGCCTCAACCCAGTGACAGGGGAAAGCTAAAGGGAGACTTTGAGGGCCCCACAGGGGAGGGCTAGGGGAACCTGCAACACCCTGTGGCTTAAAGCTTTATTAAACACCCGACCCCCTAAGACCGGGGTCGCAGACAGGGGTAACACCACCTCTGAAAGGGAAGGAGGGACGGACCACCCCTCAGAGGCGGAAGCGGGGGAGCTAACATGCCACAAGTGGTTTACGTGGTTTATTGGTGGAGGCTTTCACGACCGGAATCACTGGGGTATTGTTTGGTTTCCGGGCTGTATGGTCATGTTCTAGTTGTGTTTCCTCCTGACGTTTTGTCGGCTGACTTCTTCAGAGGATCTGATGGTAGTAATGCAAGTGGAGTATATATACCTGTGGAATGTCCAGGATGGGAGAAAGAACCATTTGCCTGTTAACAAGTGTAAAGGGTGCAATTAGCAAGCTTGATTTGCATGTTTTGGGTGAGATCCATCCATTTAGCTTGTGAGTAACCATGAAGATAGCATAATCAATTATGTGATTGTAAATATTAAGATTATACCAGCAAGAATGAGTCTTTATGTAGAAAACCATGATTTAAATCTAGCCTTACTGACTAGTAAACTGGGATTTAAATTGGTTTGAATTAAATCAAATCCCTCCTGGTTAGGTGTGTTCATGTGTTCAGATCTCTGTTTTGCCAGATTAATATTGGGAGTAGTTCTAGAGTTTGGTGTAGCCTCTTTACTTAGAACAACTTGTAAATGTAAGTGACTAGAGTGGTACTAAAATTACAGATATGAATAAATAGCTTGTGTAGCCTCACAGTTCTGCATTTGGCTACTAATGCAAATGACAAATTAGAATTCATGTTGAATTTCAAGTTGGAGAAGGAAAATTGGTAGCCATAGATCGACTTCTCCATAAATCTGTCCAAGCCCTTTCTAAAGCTATCCAGATTAGTGGCCATCACCACCTCCTGTGGCAGCATATTCCAAACACCAATCACACGTTATTAGTCCTAATTCTTCCCCCCAGCATTTTCAATGGACGCCTCCTGGGTAGCTGCCTATGGCTGATTCACACTGTTGGACTTGATCGATTTCAAGCTCCCGAGTTGCTCCAGAGCAACATCTCAAAGTTAAATTGTTGGGAATATTAGTTAGGAAACGGTAGGATTGGAGACGGTAAAGGAGCCAGCAGCTGTATAACTGAGACTTGAAGCACAGCTGCATGCCGCAGTGTGTGAAATGGAAAGTCTTCGTGTGGATCATGCACGCACAGTTTTAGAAATGTTGTGTTTGTTCTGTATCAGTGCAGAGCTTCTGTTTGAGAAGCTGCCCAGACTCTTGCTGATGGTTTCAATCAGCGAGAATTCCCCAAGGCAAAGCTTACATTTGTGCCAAGTTTCTTTCTTTCAAGGTTTTCTTAGCTTAGCAGTACAGTGCCGGAGCTGACTTAACATCGTAGCTGTGGCCTGGTGGTCTGGCTGTTCTAGAGGATTAAAGGATCGACGCTCAGTCTCCCAGTAATAGCTGGATTTGGCTTCTCTTTGTAGCATAATACATTGCAGCTTAGTTTACTGACCCAGTTCAGATGCACTTGATAGCTGAAATTCCAAGTGTAGGTGCATCAAGAAAGAGATGTTATAATTTTATTTTCTGTAAGCCAATGGGGGCAGCAAACAGAAGTGTATGGGTAGACGGTGTCTTATCTGGTTAGCATCAAGGGCTTCAGTGAACATGATGTTGAATGTGTATGTAAAACTGCGCCAAAGTTAAAGAAAATAATCCTTTGTAACGAAAAGCTTAAATTTGCTATGCTGGTTTTCTTTGAGAAGTACAGAGTAATTCTTTCCCACAGGTACATATTCACCAGTGATCTTTAAAAGAGCAATTGTCTGAGCGGGAAGGGGAGAAGGGAGAGAAGATGCTTACACCTAATGAACACTCAAAATTATGTGATACGCACGGGCTTTGTGTTACTGCTCTTGATGTGACCTCCTTGATTTGGGGCACATTGATTTACAATACACTGTGCATATCTTAGTTACAGTTCTGAAGTGGCCTTGAATTTTGACTGTTCAGAAAAGACACTTGAAACCTGTCTTATTGCGATGCAAGAGTGGTTTGAAAAGTTTCAGTTTTTAAAACAATGTATTGAAAGGATCAGCGCTGCATTTGTTTCCCCTGCAGACGGCTGGGGTGGCGGAGAAAGGTGAACAAATGCGGTTATGTTTTTGTGGCTCAGGGCTCTAAGGAGTTGTTAGGTAATGTTGGTTTGGATCTGAAGGTGCTGTTCCGTTCGTACCTCCCTAGATGAGTAATCTCAAGTTTGTGTCACTGTACAGAGACAGTTGTTAACTATTAATCTGTGTTTGGCCTATCTATGGAATCAACGATGATCATGTATCAGTAACTTCATCAAGATTACGAGAGCAAATACACATGCATCCAGTTGCCTTGTTGTGAACAAGACATTCAGTCCATCAGGGACAATATTGTCTATTGAATTCAGACTGACAGCAGCTATCCAGAGTGGGGACAGTCACCTCACCTATCCTTACAGGAGATACAAGGACTGAACCTGGAATCTTCTGCTGCCAAACAGATGTTCTACCACTGAGCTGTGGCCTCTTCCCCAGTATGTGTCATGCGTGTTTTTGGCCAATGACAAAGGCTTAGCTTTAAAAAAAGTTAGTCCTATTGGAACCATGGATTGTATTGTAGTGTTGGCCTTGGGTCAAAGAATACTGCTCACCCAAGGGATTTTTCTAGTATAACCAATCAGTCATTGTTTAATGCATATAGCCATAGGCTACTACTATATGTATAGATCCGTGGTGGCGAACCTTTGGCACTCCAGATGTTATGGACTACAATTCCCATCAGCCCCTGCCAGCATGGCCAATTGGCCATGCTGGCAGGGGCTGATGGGAATTGTAGTCCATAACATCTGGAGTGCCAAAGGTTCGCCACCACTGGTATAGATAGATATAGATACATAGATGTGTGTGTGTATATGTGTGTGTGTATGTATATATAAAACCTGTATGTATACACAGAAGGGGGGTACATGTAAAACAAGCATTTCCATATACAGTCATACCTCAGTTTTCAACGACTTCAGAATTCGTCGGTTTCGGTTATCGTCGATCTTCACCGGCCGTTTATTGCCTTGGTTATCTTCGGTCGCCTCAGAGTTAGTTGGCGTGTCGATGAAATCCGAGGAGACTTTTGCGTAACTTTGGTGCGCCATTTGCGTGGCACCTGCACAAATGGCGTACCTTGGTTTTCGCCGATTTCGGTACATACATATATATATAGCTGATAAAATCTTAGAGAAAGAAAATTATGGTATACAAACTTAAAGCAACGTAACCAACATATAGATAAAATTGCCTTCCAAAACTGTTAAAAGGATGTAGTTCCTTTGTTACTTGTAAGTCTAGTCTTGATCTTTTTTTGCAGCCAGAGCGAACAGTGATACTTGGTGTGAAATGTAAGGGCCAGTATCAGATAGATGCAATCCTATTGTCTCTGAGTCTGTGTATCCCCTTGTAGTCAACTAATACCTTATCCAGGAATTTAGACCTAGGTTTTTTAGGTTTATATTAGATATAGGTCTATATATAAAATATTGTAGGTCTATATATAAGATATAGTAGCAGACCATGAGGAGAACTTCATGAGAAATGCTGCACTTGTGCTTCATAGGATCTGACTCTTATTTATTTAGCACCCCTAATCGTAAGCTCTGAGGTATTTGGTCTGGTAAATGTAAAGAACAGTGGCATTCTTCCTGTATACCCCTGCACATGTAATTGTGGAAGAAATAAACCAGCAAAAGTAAGAAGCTGACTCTGTGATAACCGACTTGAATCTGGAAGGAACTTAACTTCAGTTTCTTGGTTCCTGCCCTTTAATAGAACAAAATTTTCAAATAAAGATGGCTCAGCCCCCTTTGGGGGCTAATTCCTGTTGGAACTAGACTCATCTGTATATAACAGCTAGGAAAGGACTAAGTGGCATGTGCTCACCCGTCGGTGAAACTGGCATCCTTCAGGGGTCTCCAGTCTTCGTGCCCTGTTAGATCTGACCTGGATCCACTTAGTCCAGAGACCTTTTTCCAGTAATTGTTGCTCCAAGAAGCAACAAGCAATCTACCTTTTACTCCCGGTAGGGGAAGGCGAGGAACACTAAGAGACAAGAGGCTGGGTTAATTAATAAATTTTATTCACCGTTGGAGATTCTGGTGGCAAACAGGAGAGGACTGGACTGACAATGAAAGTTAGTCCTTTTTTTTATAAGAAAGGGCTAAGAATACATTTCTGTTTAAAACAAAACTATAAATCTCGCATACCTCATGATGAAACTTTACACTTCAATATAGCACTTCTAATTAACCATCTAAGAGTGTTTTTTCCATTCTGGCCATCCCGACCTTATGTAATATATCAAGTTTAGGGAGTGCGGCTAAATCTCAGTGGGAGTCTTCCCAATTTTTCCTGGGCAACTAGGCTTTTTCTAAAACACTGTATGAAGCAGAGACTTATCATTTTTTAAAGGCACAAAGAACATTTTTTTCCTATTCATTCATAATCTAGATTATATTATATAAATTGCATTCGTATATTTATTGAACTATGCATAGAATAGCTATTTTTTGAAACTGCTTTAATCATAATATATAACCTATTTAAACAAACTTTTAATACACCTTTTTTTATAGGTACCTATCGGATGAAGGGATTGATGCGTGCACAAACTCGTCGGACAAAGTCAACATAAATGATATTATCCTGATTGCAGTTAATGTAGGTAAAAGCTGGGAAATTCCAGGAATTGTTTTTTATAAATTCTAACCAATTGTGGTGGGGATTGGTGTGTGTATAATAACATGATGTATAATAACATGTGTATAATAACATGATGACTCAAACATTCCTTGTTGTTAAATCATTATTAGAAAATAAAATGCAACAAGCAAGAAGAAGAATAGTCTACAGCGAAAAGTGTAGTAGTTATTCCTTGGTTCATTTAGCCGGGAAAGAAATACAGAAACCCAGACATTTCTGTTTTGAGTGATTATAGAATTGAGTTGGTTTCTTGCAAGGAACCAAATGGATGAAGATCCATGCACAGAGTTTTTTAAAAATCTAACAAATTTGACACCCTAGTCAACAGCACCTGGGCAATTGTTTATATCACCTTGTTTCATGGTCACAGGGATATCACTGTCTGATGAATAAAGGTCAGCTTTATTAAAGGAAAGAAGAATTTGTCAAGTTGAAGGACCAAACAGGATCATGAAAATTGGCTTCTGTTGAGAGAAATTTTGCAAAGATATGTTGCAAAATAGAGCACTTACTTGATAGGTTTATAGAGATTTACATTTTAATATGCTTCTAAGCATTTCTTGCATACTTCTGCATTCTATTTGTTATTTTTCAAAGCTGATGTAATAGATTAATCAAGTGCAGAATCTTAATAAATTCTGTGATAGTGCTATAATAGCTGTTTCATTCAAGGGTGCGAGTGGAGATAATTGCTTCTGCCACAGTGTTGTTAAAAGTAGAAAATAAAGAGGTGCGTAACGGTTCAAAGTAATTTATTTTCCTTTCTTTGAGTGAAGTGCATATCTAGCATTAGGTACAACCATCTGTTTTCATATTGCAGCCACTAATGGCTGCATATTCTCCTAATCACCCTAGCAATTCTTACAGGAATTATCTGTGGCATATTATTGAAAGGGATCCATTATCTGAGCCAGAACTTGAACTGGAGACCACAGCTGGTGTTGACCTTTTTTGGTTACTTCTTTATTTCAAAGATTTCTCTCAGGAGAAGCAGGTCCTTAAAACCAGCCCTGCTCAGTCTTTCGTGGTTGATTTGGCTGAGATCCAAAGGTGTTTTTTTTCCAGTTTTAGCTTCTGTTCTCAAGGACTTGGGGTTCTCCAGAGCCACAGGCAGGCTTAGCTCCAAAGTGTCCACTGTCAGGAGACCCAGTCCTGTAATGCTTCTTTCATGCTGTTCTGAAGGGGTTTCCTGTCTTCCACAAGCCCCCTTTCCTTTTCTGGGGGGCGGGGGTTAGGAATACTTTGTGCTTCCTTCCTTCCTTCCTTCCTTCCTTCCTTCCTTCCTTCCTTCCTTCCTTCCTTCCTTCCTTCCTTCCTTCCTTCCTTCCTTCCTTCCTTCCTTCCTTCCGTCCGTCCGTCCGTCCGTCCGTCCGTCCGTCCGTCCGTCCGTCCGTCCGTCCGTCTGTCTGTCTGTCTTTCGTTCTTTCTTTCTTTTGTTCTTTCTTTCTTTCTTTCAACGAGAAAATCTTAAGAAGAATCCTTTATGATTCTCTCTATCGAAAATGGTGTCAGGGGTTTTTATAGAATTCACTCATCTAGACCATTTGAGCAGTGATTAACCAACTGGGTGTCGAATATGAGAGAGATAACCCCCACTGAGCATTCTTGGAAATTAATCCCTATCTGTCTGGTTTAGAATGTGGCCTTGTGAAAGCCAGTTCCGTTATCTAAAAAATAACTCCACTTAAACTAAACAGAAACACAGTTTAGCACTTTAGTGAGGCCAATGGTTGCATTGCAAACAACCTAGCAAAACCAAATGGTTGCCTCATAAAAGACCCAATGTACAAGATAGATGATTTCTAAGTAAATTTAAAGGAATATATACACTTCCTTCACAGAGGCCGATAAGAGGAAAGAGAAAACTTGCAGTTGCCCCAGCTCCCCATTTCTGCTTGTGTTTTGAGAACTTTGAATCAAATCCCGTAGCATCCCAATGCACTTTGTACATGTGGCTTCTACATGGATGCTTGGTTTTTGTTTCATGAAAATCGTGTTTCTCTACCTAACCTTCTTACCTAGAAGAGCGAAGTAGAGTCAGCAAGTAGTCTCATCTAAATATGCTGCCTTTAGTTGCCGACTTGACTTAAAGGCAACACCTGTTTTGCGATCAGCTCCAATATTATTAGATGAGTTTTACTGAAGCATAATCAAATCCTGCAGGACATTTTAAGTTGCCTGAAAACATGAATCTGTTTAAAAATGCTGCAACAGATTTGACTGCGCGAGAGGAACAAAGGCTTTATAATACCCACTGTATTACTGGCAATGTACTGTTGTTAGTTTTTGTCCATGAGAAGTAGCATGACACCTGATTATTTCAATATTGCATTTCACCATTCTGCTTGCCTTCATCCCACAATGGATATCTATATTGGAAATCAGCACTCAAATATAACCTTTTTTTTAACTTCAGACAGATTTAAGAGCTATTGGCAAGAAGTTCCTTCCAAGTGACATCAATGGTGGAAAAGTGGAAAAGGTAAAACAGCTTTGACTTATGGTCATCTTGTTTTTGCCAGTGTGCATCTAGTCCAGGGGTCAGCAACCCGCAGCTCTTTTGTCCTCGTACTGTGGCTCCGCAGCGGCAACAGCGAGCACACCTCCTCCCTCCCTCCCTCCCTCCCTCCCTCCCTCCCTCCCTCCCTCCTCTGGTGCCTGGGAACGAGAGGAAAGGAGGGAGGAAGGAAGGAAGGAGGAGGCGGGGAAGGAGACACTCTCACCGTGTCCCAAGTTCAACTTGGCGTCGCTGCCGCTGTCTATCCTGCCTGCTTGGCTGAAGGCAGGGTTTGGGGAGGCCGGGGGCAGGCCTTGGGGAGGCGGGGCCAAAGGGCTCTTTGGGTGCTAAAGGTTGCCGACCCCTAATCTAGTCCTCCTACAGTTGTAATGGCCTCCCCATCTCCCCATCTGTCAGTCTTCCTCAAGTCTTGCATTATGGAAATGGAACGTGGCAAAGGAACATCATGGGTTTTGTTATGGCTGAAAATGCCTTGTATATTGCTTTGATTTTCATCTCCCCCTGCTGAAGTCCTTTGGGGAAATATTTTGTCCTGAGACTTATAGAAAGTACTTTATAGAAGGTACTTTGAAAAGGTAATAATGCAAGCACCAGCTCATTTTTGACCCTTGGGATGACATCACATGATCATGACGTTTACGAGGCAGACCATGCTTACAAGGTGGTTTGTCATTTCCTTTTGCCAGTTCTGTACACTTAACCCCCAGTGAACTGGATACTCATTTTTCTGACCTCGGAAGAATGGAAGTCTGAGTCAACCTCGAGCTGGCTACTGGAAACCAACTTTCATCGGGATCGAACTCAAGTCTTGAGAAGAGCTTTGACTGCAGTACTACAGAGTGGCATAGCACCAACAAGGCAGGGGGTGATGCCCCGGGTGTGCACCTGTGCGGAGGAGTGGTGCAGGCGTGGGTGTGGTGGGGCCCCGCGTGCCCTGAGCACAGTTCCCCCTTGCTCCACCCCTGGTACTACAGCTTACTCCTCTGCACCACGGTGCTCTTAGAAAGTACTTTATAAAAACTATAAATGTAAATGTAAAGTTAGGATACTTTACATGTAAAGTGTGGGTAATTTCCAAGGGTAGGCATATTGGTGTGAAATAGAACAACAAGATTTGTGTCCAGTAGTACCTTAAAAGACCATCGAGATTTTTCGGGGTAGGGGATTTCGAGAATCAAAGCTCTCTTTGTCCAATAGCATAAGTAACTTTAACATTACTGTTAAGACAGGGCTTTCTCAGACAGGCAAAATAGTCAAAAGTTACTGCCTCTTCGTGATACTTGGTCAATAGCTTGTGTCTTCCTTGTTCCCAGAATTAGTCCAACTTGGATACTTAACAAGGTGCTGTAAACTATTGGCTGTTTCCTAATCTAGAGGTCCAGTTTGCTGCAGATCCAGTATTATAATATTATAGTAATTCACCAACTGACAGTTGGCATTAGTGGTCCGAAATAGTGACAAATGTGCAGTTTGAAAAAGGAATGTGTGCACAATGCACATAATGCAGAAATTAGGCCGACTGCCAACCAGTTTAACTTGCGGTTAGAGTGCAAAAATGCTTCTTGAGATATTTCACAGACCCTTCTCCTTTGCTGAATGAAGAATATTGGATAAAGATTTTTTTTAACTAGGCAAAATATTGGTTGCCTGCTAAATCCACAATGAGTGTACTATTTTTTTCTCCTTCTGCACAGAAGAGTGGGTAGCGTAATGATAGAATATCTCTTCAGGGGTCTTAGAAAAATGTCTTACAGTCTTCAGCCACAAGATGGCTGTGTGTAATTACTTTTGAGAAAAACACTCATTGTATATGCTCTGTAATGCAACATATTACTGCAAATAGGATTAAAATAGTTCATCTGTAAAGACTATTGTTGTTGTTACACTTAGAAGAGAAGTCTACTGGATTTCCAAGTCTTTACACCAATTTAGACCGCACTCAAGCTACATACAATCCGTATATTTCTGTGGAATCTACTGTGAGATTATTTTGTCAAATTGTGCAGTCATCAGCTAGTGCCGGCCATCTTGAACTTCTGTTCAGTTATTTTTAATGAATCATTACATAAATGAAATGTGGGGACTAATTTTTTTTAATGAGATATTACTATGCATTGAGGGTATGATCCAAATCAAATGATCTTCTCGTCTTCGAGCAAAATTTCACTGTAGTAGTACCTTAAAGACCAGCAAATTTTCAAGGGTATGTAATTATTCACGTGGCAAAGCTCCCTTTGTTAGCCACAATAGCTGAAGAAGCGCACTTTGACTCTCAAATGCTTACACCTTTGAAAATGTTGTTTGAACTCTGAGGTATGATTGGATATGAACATTGTTCTTCTGGTAATGGTGGAAAGTGTTATCAAGTTGCAACTGGCTTATGGCGATCCCATAGGGCCGTGGTGGTGAACCTTTGGCACTCCAGATGTTATGGACTACAATTCCCATCAGCCCCTGCCAATTGGCCATGCTGGCAGGGGCTGATGGGAATTGTAGCCCATAACATCTGGAGTGCCAAAGGTTCACCACCACTGCCATAGGGTTTTCAAGGCAAGAGCTGTTCAGAGATGGTTTGCCATTGCCCACCTCTGCATAGTGACCGCGGACTTTCTTGATGGTTTCCCATCCCAGTCCTAACCTGGGCCAACTCCGCTTAGCTTCTAAGATCTGATGAGATTGAGCTAGCATGAGCCATCCAAATCAAGGCAGTTTTTCTATTGCAGATTGATATAGCTATCCCCTGAAACTATTTTCGGTTTTAGACACTGAAGCCACCAGTTGATGATGGCGGCAGTATCTGTTGCATGGATGTGTTGTGAAGTCTAAAGCAGCTTTGATGAAGACAGGTGTGTGCTCTGAACAAACTGTTGTACAATAAGGATGTCAGTATAATAGCAAACAGAGATTAGGTGCCTCAGGATAGTGGTCGTATTTGTGTAGACTGATCAAAGCAAACTGACCAAAGTCAGCTGACTGAAGCAAAAATTCCTAGATGAGTCAGTAATGGGAAAGGAGGACAAGCTCAGGCCAAAGAGGGAGACTGGAAATTGGGACCAAGCCACCATTTTAGGGAAGCTATGTAGTACTAGTTGGCAGTCGATGGAGTTGAAAGAGCAGCCGTTCATAGAAATACCTTTCATACACACGAAGCTGTCTTCTGCTTCCATCAAGGTCAGCATTGTCTCCTCAGACTGGCAGCTGCTCTCCAGGGTTTCAGGTGAAGGTTTTCACATCATCTATTACCTGATTCTGTTGACTGGAGGAGCCAGGGATTGAAACTGGGACCTTCTTCATGCTGTGCAGACATTCTCCCCCTGAGCCACAACCCCTCGAAGGGCCTGTCTGTGGATTTTTGTCCAAGGTTTATCTTTGAAGCAATTTGTTTTGGGGAGCCTCCAGAGTTTCAGAACCAGTTTGCTGCAGGACTTGACGGGCTGCAGTTTAAAGGAGTGGTGGAGTCTCCTTCTTTGGAGGTTTTTAAACAAAAGGCTGGATCAGCATATGTCGGGAGTGCTTTGATTGTGTGTTCCTGCATTGCAGGGGGTTGGACTTGATGGCCCTTGTGGTCTCTTTCAATTCTATGATTCTATTCTATGGTTCTTGACAGGAACTGGTCAAATTTACCCAGCACAAAAGTCTGCCGTAATCCAGTTGTGGTAATAGGGCAGAACAGCAAAGTTCTGTTTCTCAAACTGAAATTAAAATGTATTTGGATGAACCAAGTTTAAGCCTGGCTTAGGCAGTTCTGGATAGGGTAAATACGGCAATCCTGTACAGCAGACCTGGGCATTATATGGCTTGCGGGCCACATTCGGCCCGCCGGATGACCCTGACTGGCCCCCCTGCCTTGCTGGGGAGCGAGGCGCCTTTGAAAGCCCCACAGAAGCCGGTTGCCTTCGTTGCCGGCTTCTGCGGGGCTTTCAAAAGCACCAGTCGATGAAAAAAGTAGGTCAAGGGACTTAAGTCTCCCCACTTGCTTGATTGTCACAGTGGACAACTATGCAGGTAGGTTAAGCCTGTGATTCTTTGTGCCAAATAGTGTTGTATTCAGAACTGTTGCCACTGATTCCAAGTTGATCTGTGCACCTGTCACTTATCAGCCCCTATTATGCAGAATTGAGTTCAGCCTTTTGGCCCGGCCCTCCACAATATTTTCTGTTTCTTATGTGGCCCCATGGAAAAAATAATTGCCCACCCCTGCTGTACAGAGTTACTCCTGTTTAAGCCCATTAAATGAATGGGCTAAGACTGAAGTAACTCTCCTTGGGATCACACTGTAAAAGAACTTTAGAAGAGGAAGAGTTGGTTTTTATACCGTGCTTTTCTCAGACTTTAAGGAGTCTCAAAGCAGCTTACAATCGCCCTTCCCCTCCCCACAGCAGACACCTTGGTAGGTGGGCCATGTTGCTGGGCTGTGGTAGCCACTAAAGGCTAAAATGTGTTACTGCTTTACAAAATTAAAATGTTCCTGGTCTTGCAAATACTTTGAATAAGGAAGACAGCACAGCTTTGCTAGATGAAGTGGTGGTCTGGTGAGGATAAAATCTGAGAGACATAATTAACGTGTGTGTGTTTTTAATACATAAATGCTTGTTTACCAGGACCAAGATCTGTGTCCACAGCAAACCCTCCCCCCCCTCAACTTTTAAAAGCTAATTATAATTTAAAACCATTTTGTTCTTCATATCCGCAGCTAGAAGGGCCCTGTGTCCTCCAGATTCAAAAAATACGCAATATAGCGGCACCAAAGGATAATGAAGAATCTCAGGGTGCTCCCAGGATGCTGCGTTTGCAGATGACAGATGGGCATACAAGTTGCACCGCAATAGAGTATAATTACATGTCAAAAATAAGGTAAATAATTCTGATTTTGCCTTTGAATTGCTTTGTATAACACAAGGCTTGCAAAACAGGTAAATATCCAGGGCATGTTTGAATTGAGGATCTTGTGAAGAAGAAACAGGTGAAAACCCTTTCCTGCCTGCAAGAAACATTTCACATTCTTTGCTCCTGAAATATTTTCCTAGGAATACATTTTTAAAAATCCTTCCCATTCTGTAGCAATGCTAGGTTTCTTTGCTTGAAATGCAGGTATGTTTTAATAGTGTGCATGTTTGTAATTAAATAGAAAGCTTTATAGTGTTATGCATTAAAAAGAACTATAGTTAGGGCTCTTATTTAGTTCTCTTTGCAATGTGTTTATAGTGCACCTTTAATGAGCTGAAATTTGACACTGGGAAGCAGTTAAGAAACTCCTGGCAAGCTGAGGGAATTCTACTTCAGTTCGTACCCTATTAACGAATAAATGGAATTCTGCATATAGGTTGGTCGAATAGGAACTGGCATTAACTGATATTGAATTGGTTTGCCGATGGACTGTGAAGAGAATGGACGTGGTGCTGGTTCATGAAACTGTTTTCTAAAGAAACTGTTTGAGCAGAAGGTTAGATGTACGACAGTGCTGCCATAGTTCGTCACAGAAACATTGCAATGCATTTTGCCCTCCCGAGAAGAGTTTCTGCCGCTTTAGTGATGGAGACTTGTATTCATACTGCACTGATGGATATCGCATGCTTGACCCACTGGGGAAGACCATAGAGCAGGGGTTGGCAACCTTTACCACCCAAAGAGCCATTTGGACCCGTTTTCCATGGCCCCAAAGATCTACCGAGCCGGAGAGGTGGCTCCATACGGAGCCACCTCCAGTTCAGACCCTCCGCTCACCTTTCCTTCCAGTGCTGTTCTGGAGGGACATGCCCATGCTACCCTCTGACCTCCAGGCCATGCGGAGCCGCAGTATAAGGCTGAAAGAGCCGCATGTTGCAGACCCCTGCCATAGAGACATGTTGGTGTTCCCCAACCACGAAGGATCCCCGACAGCCCCTCCTCCGTTGGTGCCACGGTGCCTGCGACCAGGATTGAGCTTCCTACAGTGTTGTAAAAAGGATTTCCTGGTGGGAAGTCGCTTCTTCAAAATGGCGCGTTCCCCGGGGTGGACTTGCCAAGGTCATCTCACTAGGCCTTATGAGTTCTCTGTATCTAGGGCTCATTCCGCACATGCAGAATAATGCACTTTCAAACTGCTTTCAATGCTCTTTGAAGCTGTGCGGAATGGCAAAATCCACTTGCAAACAGTTGTGAAAGTGGTTTGAAAACGCATTATTTTGTGTGTGCGGAAGGGGCCTAGGTGATTTTTGAAGTAACTGGAAGCTGAGTTTTCTTACTCGATTGTGTCCGTTTGACAGATGAGAACGACGATTAGTATCTTATACTTTAAGTGAAATTTTGTACATACTCTCTCATCGAAATGGTGTTTTATGTTTCCAGATTTTTGGCATGAAATAATGAATGCACTTGATAAAATGTTTACAGCAACACATGTTTTCAAGGTCTGTTACAAGCAGAGTCAAGATGGATTCTGGCAATTCTGCTCGCATAACGCGATAGTGGACTGTTTGTCTCTCTGGGATTGTTGTTGGCGCTTTAAAATTCAGATAGGTCCTATGTGTTATTCCAATGAATTCTTTATGGTGATATCTAACCGAGCTTGTTACAGCTTTCTGGCATTTAAATACATTGTTTTCTCTTTGCTACAACAAGCAACACATTTGACAAGTTATTGAATTTGCAGTGGGTAATAAATGAGTTGTTACCTAATGCATGCAACATGGGAGAAACAAGATGGTTTATTATTTCGTTGTATCGATTTGACGCCGAACTAGCAGACTTTTCCATTTCTGCTTTCAGTCTAAACACTCCTCCTGGAACAAAAATTAAACTGTTGGGAGTCGTGGAAGTGAAAAACGGCTTCCTTCTTCTGGATGACAGCAACACGGTGATTCTTGGAGGTGAAGTGGAGCATCTTATAGAAAAGTGGGAGTTGCAAAGGGTGAGGTAACATGCTTTCCCCCTACCTTCAGCGGAATGTTCGCAGAATTGCAGTTGTTCCGTGCGTGTCTCAAAATGATGATGGTGGCATTGGGATTACGTTGAGTTAGCACAATTAGCTGCGCTGTGCGGCATTGTATTGACTAGTAATGATTTAAGTTGCAGTAAATTGCTTTCCTATGGGATGAGTAGGATATGAACCTTGAGAAAAGCCTCTCTATCTGAACATGGATGTACGCTGTTTGTCATTTCTGGATAATTTCTCTGGGGCCTGTGTGATCGGCTGCTTAATTTCCCTGGATTTTTTTTTCTTCCAAAGGAGCTTCAGGGAAAAGCGGAAGAGAGTTCATTCTGTATCGGTTAACTACAGAATAGTGCTACCTGAACAATCACAAAAATCTCAGGTTATAGCTTTTTAAAATTCAGTGTTGACTTAATTCCTTGTCCCTAAGACAATGAACTTCAAACTTTAAGTAGGCATCAAGTAGGGCAGGGGTGAACTTCAAACTTTAAGTAGGCATCAAGTAGGGCAGGGGTGTCCAATTCTGGCACTTCAGATGTTCATGGACTACAATTCCCATCAGTCCTGACTGACATGGGGCTGATGGGAATTGCAGTCCATGAACATCTGAAGTGCCAGAGTTGGACACCTCTGAAGTAGGGAATGACAAATTCCATGTGTAGGGAAGAGGCTCGAAAGCTCATTAAGGAAATGAGGTTTTGAGTGTATGCGGCAGAGTGTCAGGTACAAAATTGGTTGCGAGAATGCATAGGGAAATAATCACAACTGAGGATCTGTAGGCTTGAAACGACACATTGAGAGTTAATATAGAGTGGTAGCCAAGACTGAATTTGACAAGACTTCAAATGGTGTCTCTTTTTAGAACCTTTCTACATTCTCTCACCCGAGTCCCGCTTGAGGAATCTAGCAGGACGTCTCGTCAGTTAATCTTAGATTACCCTGTCTTTCTCAGCCTTGCTTCCCTGGTCTTCAATATAAACGTGCTGGTTGAATAACTGAGAGAGTGCTGTGTTCAAAACACTAGATAAGTGCTGCTGTTATCCTGACTGAATCACAGGGTACGTGGAATATAGGAATGCAGTTTAGCCTGAACGTTGTATGGCAGTGAAGTATCAATTGAGTTCAGCACTCCTAAAACAACACCTGCGTCATATGCTATTGACATCATATGCTATTGGCAGGGGGGAATGTGAAACTTTGTGGCAGACAGGAGGCTCCTTTTTCTCTATAGTAGGCCCACATTTGTCCAGAGGGATGTGAGGGAATTTCCTCCCTACTCAAGCCCACACCGCTCGCTTGATCGTACCATTTACAGAGAATTTGAAGAGTTGTAACTGTATTGTGGAACCTCTCTCCCCCCCCCCCCCAATGTTATTGTCATGTTCAATCATGTCGAGGGTTTGGAGCTGATTGCACCATTTATTTGGCCAATTTATCCTCATCACATGCCTGTGGGATTTTGGCTTGCCCCGTGTACATATGTAGCATGGACAAAATAGCAAAGCAATGCCTAGTTGTTCTGAAGTTACCATCTCCCTCTAAAAGAGGAAAAGAAAGCAAACTTGTGGAAACTCATACACTCATCCATCACAATCGGTCAATCGCTGTTGGTTGGCCATTAAGTTGGTAGATAGACGCCGTGGTGAAAAGATATCCCCGATCTCTTTCTGGGGAATTGGATGGTTGTTACTGGATTGCCACCATCTCATGGACACCTGGTTTCATTTTACAGAGCTTATCGAAACACAACAGAAGTAACATTGGAACGGAAGGTGGACCGCCTCCCTTTGTGCCTTTTGGACAGGTTAGTGAGTTTTTTCCCCAGTTTTTCTGTAAGTGCTCTGGAATTTGTCCTTTCCATCTGGAATGTGTCCTTTCTAAAAATTGAGTGATGCGGACTGCAGTTCAAAGTTTCTGCAAATTACATGTGCTGCAGTGATTGAGCTATTTATCTGTTTAAAACATTTTTATGCTGCCTTTCCACCCAGGGTTGCCAACATAAAAAATAAAATAAAATCACAAATAAACACATAACATAAAGCACATGTGAACAATTAAAATACATTTAAATTATGTAATTATGTGATAATTCAGTAAATCACAGACAGACCACACCAGATCCAGGACAGAAGGCCAGTAACCATTACTGGGGCTGTGTCAAACACAGCAAAGGACTTTACCTGCAGGTGACAGGCTAATAGGGGGAGAGAGATGGATGAATCTCTCTGAGAAAGGCAACATTTTGGTTCCACAACTGCGAAGGTCACCACCCGTCTAGCTTCAGATGGTGGCAGCATCCAAAGCAGGGCCTCCAAAGATAAATGCAGTGGATGGGTAGGTTCACATGGGAGGAGGTGGTCCTTAAGGTATGTTGGTCCTGGGTCATACAGGACTTTAAAGGTCAATGCCAACACCTTGAATTGAGCCCGGAGGCAAATTGGGAAGCCAGCAGAGATGGAGCAAGCCTAGAATTATATGGTCCCTTTGACCATAAAGCTTTCCTTTTTGGGTTGGATGTGAATTTGTCCCATACTTTTTCTGACTCTCAGTTTCAGATGAACTATTTAAATCTAGGTGTTGTGTGGTTTCCGGGCCGTACGGCCATGTTCTAGCAGCATTTTCTCCTGACGTTTCGCCTGCATCTGTAGCTGGCATCTTCAGAGGATCCTCTGAAGATGCCAGCCTATCTGATACAGGCAACGTCCAGGAAAAAATACTGCTAAAACTACTACCGACCCTGGAAACTCCACAGAACCCTCCTAACTCATTCTGGCAAGGGTGAAATACCTGACAATATATTTAAATTTATATTTTTTAAAAAATATATGCTCTTCTCCAAAGAGGTGTTTTAGTAAACCTTTTTCTTTTTAAGGATATAATAAGAACTTCCCAATGCATTAATGTTGACAAGGTCAAGAGGACGCTTGGTAATGTCTGTCCCCTAAATGAAATATTTTGTATTGTCAGATTTAAAACCTACTAAAAGCTTTAAAAATTGAATCAAATGGAATAGTGGGATGATAATAATAAAAGATGGGACATATGTATTAAATTGGCATGAGAACGTGTGAGAGCCCTTACTGATATATTTTAGATTTAAATGATATTTTTGTAAATATGATTTTAAAGAATTTATTCCTGTTTCTTGTATTGTTTTACTGACTGTTGTAAACTGCCCTGGGCCTTCCAGGGAAGGGCAGTAAATAGATCTGATCATCAAAATACAGTGGTACCTCTGTTATCGTTGAGTTCGTTTTTTTGTCGGTTTCGGTTTTCGTCGACTTTTTCTGGGCAAAATTTGTGTCAGTTTTCGTCCTCAAACCCAGAAAAAAATTGCCCAGAAAAAGTCCACAAAAAACGAAACTGACAAAAAGTCCACGAAAACCGAAACCGGCTGGGGTTTGAGGAAGCCCAGCTGGGAGGCAGAGGGAGCTCCTTATTTGGGCAGTGACTCCCCCTGATGTCACTGCCCAAATAAGGAGTGCCTCCTGGCTGGGGTTTAAAGAAGCCAATTAATCCGTTCAAGGCACTTTTTGGAGTGCCTCGAACGGATTAATTGGATTTACATTGATTCCTATGGGAAATGGTGCCTCGGTTTTCGTCGATTCCTTTCGGACGAATTATCGACAAAAAACGAGGTACCACTGTAAAATAAAAAATAAAGCAAACCTTGTACAGTCAAGAGATCTCTCTTGTGGCCGAGTGGAAACCACAAACCCCCACTTTCTAAATGCTCTTGGTGGGCATTGGTGGGCACCCATGACCACTACATTGGACTCCTGATCTGTAAATACATTTCTGTGGAACAAACAGTCATGGCTTAGTTTTGGTGCACAGTTATGGGGTTTTACACGAATAGCAAACCAACAACAAAGAAAGGAAATGTGTGATGGACGTGACCATTTCTGGTGCTTTTCATGTTGTCAGAGATGTGCATCTCAGCAGCAAGTGGACAGTCGGGAGCTGGATCGGAGAAAAACCCTGCAGGTGGCCAGCGTGGTCAAGCCCACGTTAAAGGACAACGATGAGTTTGAAAAACAGCGGACAGCTGCCATTGCAGAGGTGGCCAAAAGCAAGGAGGTTAGAATGAAGGCTGCAGCTGTTTTTGGTGGAGCAGGGAGGGGCTTACTTTGACTGGAATGCGTTTCTTCTGCAGATCCTATCTGAATGGTACCTTTCCTTTGCATATAAACCCAGCTTCCCTTTAGTAAACACATTTACTAAATAATCTTTACCAAGAGCCTGGCCTATGCTAGTTGGAAGTTGAACTTGACAAATGCCTGCATAATAAGTTGGTATTCTTACTATTCACAATTGACCTAAACATCTGGAGGAATTCAAGATGCTGTAGAGTTAGGAATAAGTCTATATTTCCTGCACAGAACCTTTCTGACTAAGCACAGAAAGGACAGAATGTCCTCTGGAAATCAACTTAATTGAAGCTAGTTCTCGTCACCATTTTGAACCTTTTAGTTGTCAATCTTAACAGAACTGTGCTTGTCTTTCTCTGCAGACGAAGACATTTGGTGGAGGTGGTGGCAACTCTAGAAGCAATCTCAGCGTGAGCACAGGAGGGAACAGGAGCAGGGAAGTGTTCCAGAAAGAGAAGATGAAGTCAGAGGGGAAAAATGAAGGTGTCTATCGAGAACTGGTAAGGCTCAGGATCTGAATATCTGCGTACCGGAAAAAATCTCCTTTTTTGGTACTCTTCAAGAACATCAGTTAAATCTATGATATTCATTCATTCACTCGTTCATTCGTTCGTTCGTTCATATCTCGCCGTACACCAAAGTCCCAGGGTGGCTTACATAATAGGGTTAAAAGCCCCCTTAAAACATACAATCCTAAAAACATAAAAAATGTAAACATTAAAAGGCACCATAAAAACATTCTTTAAAAGCAGTCAATAAATTATCATTAAAAATCCCCCCTCCCCCCACCCTTCAGCTGGCATTGATCCGGGGGGACCCTGAGGGTCACACATTGAAGGCCTGGGGAAAGAGGAACATTTTAACCAGGTGCCAAAATCCACAAAGTTTCGGTGCTTGGCGAATTTCTTGAAGATGCATTCTGGAGTTAGAAGGAATAAATACGTCCATAGTGGCCTAGTAATCCTGACTTTCAGCAATCTCACCTCAACCATGAGCTTGGAATGAACTTCTTGGCAACCCGTGGTTAATTTCAACCCTGTGACTTGCCCTGTGCTCTGCTATTCATAAGAAAAGGAGCAGATTGTAATGGACCTTGTGGAGTTCCTTCTTGGCTCCCCACCCCCAACAGTCAATAAATGGCGGGGAGCTTTCAGATATCTACAGACTAAGCTTGTACTACAGCCAGCTTCTTGCTCCTGTCAGTTAGTCTCAGTTAGCCGTTCAAAATCTCACGCGCAGTGGGAAAAATGCTGAGCAAGATGCATTAAGTACGAATAGGCTCAACTCTAAAATATTTATGAACAAGCAGCTCAGAGGTGGCCTTTGGGAAAGCAATCTTTTTAGAACTAGGGGGCTCTCGAGAATACAGAGAGAGGAAGTATGTACTTTTAATTTTGGAGATCAGAAAGTTACGAGACAGAACTGAGAAGATTGCGTGCATGTCTGAAAGGTAGATTTGTAACGGGTGAGCATGCTGGCGTGTAATCCAGGTGTGCTGATGTTTCCCATAATATTTTATCTTTTCACGGTCACCTATCTGTATGCAGTTATCTTGCTTGTGTTCCGGTTTGGCCTGCAGAAGGTCAGTGAATTAAATTCCTGTTTTTTCCCCCCCAAAAATCAAGGCTTGCAACTCTTAGTAACTGCTGCAGGATTTCCTAATGGATATTATCATGGCCTGTGGCTGGGTTGCTGGATGAGTGTTATGGTATATATAACTCAAGCAGGGGAAAAACAAAAGGGAAAGAGGGATTATACATGTCCCTTTGCCAGCAGAAATTGTGCTGCTTGCTTTCCTGGTCTGCGGGCCCTTCAGTGGGGGACATGCACCTTTGTCTTCCTCATCGTTGCCCTGTTCTCCTGCCCGTGATTTTGAAATGGGGAAGACAAGCGGAACATGGTGGGTTGAACCGGCCACATCTTCCCCAACTGCATGAGCGGAAGAGAAGGCATGGGTAGAAAATAGCTATATTTGAGTACTAGCGGGGCCCAGCCACGCGTTGCTGTGGCTTATTGTGGTGAAATGGGAAAGGAACAGTAGCAGCAAATCAATTGCAGAGGCCAACAGTACGTTGCTTTCATGCGAAACCACGCCAGCCCTGATACTATGCGATGTCATTGATGTGTGTGTGCCCGCATTCCTTGGGGGGGGGAATGGAAAGGCACCCCTCCCACCCCTCCCTTGCATGCCACCCCTCACTGTCTCCCCTCTCTCACTTCTCTTCCCTTGCATGCCTCCCCCCTCCGTCCCTTTCCTCTCCCTCCCTCTCTTCCCTTGCATGCCCCCCCCCCCCCCCCCTCCCTCCCTCCCTCCCTCCCTTCCCTCTCCCTCGTGTGTATGTGTGTGTGTTTCACTTCCACTCAAGTTACTGCCTATGTATTGTTTCCACTGCTCACATCTGGCCATCTGAGTGAACATTCTAAGCAGCACGAACATTCTAAGGGTGACAGTTACACACAGGCAGCTGCATGTCCTTCACCAGGGAGTGCCAGAAAAAGGCGTTTTACCTGGGCCAGGTGTGAAATTTCAGGTATGTTAACATCTAAAAACACTCTCGCCTGGCTGACTATAGTGGCTGGGAATTTTCAGAGGAATTGGCCCAGCAGTTACTGAGGTATACTGTCATCAACAAAAACACTGTTAGCTTTTTATATATATAGATAGTAGCAGCTTAGAGACCTACAAGATTTTCAGGATATAAACTTTTTAAAAATCAGTGCTTCGTATTGTCGAAGGCTTTCACGGCCGGCTTCAACTGGCTGTTGTGGGTTTTCCGAGCTGTGTGGCTGAGGTCTGGTAGTTTTCACCCACATCTCTAGCTGGCATCTTCAGAGGCATGTTTCGGCTAGATCTGAAAGAACGTTTCCTCCCCATAGTGGCATTGCCTGTATTGTTTAAGGCTTTCATGGCCAGAATCGACTGACTGTCTGACAGGACGTTTCTCCCTGTAGAGACGTTGAATGTGTTGTTGAAGGTTTTCACAGCAGGAATCAACTGGCTGAAAGAGTCTCACCACGTCTCACCGGAACGTGCCTCTGAAGATGCCAGCCATGGATGAGGGTGAAACATTAGGAGCAAAAAACTACCAGACCACAGGCACACAGCCCGGAAAATCCACAGCAGCAAGTTAAGGCTTACTGTCTCAGATAAAGTAGAAGCAGCAAGAGAGAATTTAAAGAGAGAGGGAACTCCTAATCTCATGCCATTCCTGCTTACGAGGAGCAAGAAAGCCGTGCTCATTTCCCAATTGCCTGTATCCATTCGGCACACGAAGCTTTCCCAAATGACACTATCTCCAGAAGGGGAGGATTTTCTTTTCCTGGGAAAGGCAGCAGAATTCTTTATTTGATAACTGCTTTCCTTCTCCGACTGCATCAACTGGACGTCATCAGCACCAAGAAACTATGTTGGGAGGAAAGGGAGGCTCAGCATTTTCCATTATGATCAGGGAATTCTTCACACCGATTCCTCTTCTGTGTCCAGAGTTAGGCCTGCGTTCAGTTGGAGTTTGGAGAACTACTTGAATTCTGCTCTGTCCTGTCCCAACAAAAGAAAAATGATGGCAAAATGTATAGCCGAGTACTCTGGTGTAACGATTTGAATGCTGTGTGTGTATGTGTCTTTAAGTTTGAGAGGTAAGTGGAAAAAGTACGGGAGAGTGAGAGGGGAATGAGAGTGCAATGTGATTGCTTGATTCTGGAGTGTGCCAGAGAAAAGTGCTGTGCTGGCGACAGAATGTGTCAGAGAAAGAGAGAGTATGACAGAGTGGGTCAGAGAGAGTGTCAGGACTCTGTGTGAGAGTACAGAATGGGCCAGAAAGAGTGTCAAAGCTCTGTCTGAGAGTACAGAATGGGTCAGAGAGAGTATCAGAGCTCTGTGTGAGAGTACAGAATGGGTCAGAGAGAGTGTCAGAGCTCTGTCTGAGAGTACAGAATGGGTCAGAGAGAGTGTCAGAGCTCTGTGTGAGAGTACAGAATGGGCCAGAGAGAGTGTCAGAGCTCTGTCTGAGAGTACAGAATGGGTCAGAGAGAGTGTCAGAGCTCTGTCTGAGAGTGCAGAATGGGTCAGAGAGAGTGTCAGAGCTCTGTGTGAGAGTACAGAATGGGCCAGAGAGAGTGTCAGAGCTCTGTCTGAGAGTGCAGAATGGGCCACAGAGAGTGTCCAGAGGCTTTCCAAGCTCTGAGGGGTGCTGGGAGATAGATGGGTCAGAGAGGGGTGTGTCAGGAAGCTCCAGTCTGAGAGGAAGTACAAGAATGGAGCCAGAGAGAGAGTGTCAGAGCTCTGTCTGAGAGTGCAGAATGGGCCACAGAGAGTGTCAGAGCTCTGTGTGAGAGTACAGAATGGGCCACAGAGAGTGTCAAAGCTCTGTCTGACTAGCTTCCCCAGAAGCCTCCTCTACAGCTGAAGGGGGGGGGGTGGCCTTTGGGTATAACTTTTAGATGTTTTTATTGTCATGTTTTATTGTTACTGTTTTATTTATGATGTTTTTGGTGGTATCTTTTATTATTCTTTTATCAATATTATTTTGTGGTGGGCTGCCTAGAGACCTTTCTATAAGGTGGGGTAAAAATCCCTAAAATAAATACATATTTTTCATCGGGACTTATTCAGACCTCCATTACCTTAATTCAGAACAAGGTTGTTATAATGTTTATTTAATTTTATTTTTTGGGCATTAAGTCACAGCTGACTCATGGCAATCCTGGAGCGTTTTCAAGGCACAAGACGTTTGAGTGAGTTTGCCATTGCCTGCCTCTGCATCACATCCCCCACCTAACTTGGAATTAGGTCTTCCATCATGACCAGTCAGTACTTATGCAGGCGAAGTTCTGGTACCCAGAAGTTTCAGCTGCAGTCTGATCTTATCAGTGGTTATCTCTTTTGCTGTACTGTTGCTGTACAACAAGCATTCTGAAATAGTGCCTGAAGCAAAACATCATTGCTTGCTCGAGAATCTGAAATAGCCAAACACTCTGTTTCAACGTTGGTCATGCTTATATTAGGCTCGTGGTGGCGAACCTTTGGCACTCCAGACGTTATGGACTACAATTCCCATCACCCCTTCAACTGATGGGAATTTCAGTCCATAACATCTGGAGTGCCAAAGGTTCACCACCGCTGTATTAGGCTGTGCTGTCTTTTGCACTAGCGCATGTCGTATTGGAGATGTGATTTGGGCAGATAACTGGTTCCAGCGTTTCCTGCAAGCCGTGCCACTTCAGGTTCTATCGAGGTCTGAAATTTGCTTCGCTGGCTTTGTGTATAGCATGACCACGGTGGATTGCCTTCCAGCCTTTTTCTGGCAAGACCTGGAGACAAATCTTGATTCATCTGTGAGACTCATAGGTGGCCAGGAATCC
This sequence comes from Sphaerodactylus townsendi, assembly GCF_021028975.2. Lineage (NCBI taxonomy): Eukaryota > Metazoa > Chordata > Lepidosauria > Squamata > Sphaerodactylidae > Sphaerodactylus > Sphaerodactylus townsendi. The sequence goes on along the minus strand of NC_059428.1, from coordinate 130,997,966 downwards.
GTGTGCGTGACCCAGACGATTCCTTTAAAAGAATCTGCAGCTGCCAACCCTGCTGAATACTTTTCCATTTGAATGGGCAGCAGGGGGCGGGGGCGGACGTCTTCTCTGTTCAGGGGAGTCAGTTTGGCATTCGTAAAACATCAATTTAATTTATAACCCTCTCTCGTATTTGGAGATTCAGGTCATGCTAAAACTTAAAAGTGCCTCGCTTTGGACAAGGGAGCAGAAGTAATCGGTCTTAAGTTTTGAACGTTTGCAAGTATACAGTGCTGTGTTTTTCTTTTTGAAAAATTCTGTAGGGAGTCCCGCAAAAAGTTTGCTGCATGTCTTAATTAAGGATAAATTAAGGGGCTCCTCTGTGGTCAAGGCGAAGGTAAACTTTTGTAGTCACCCTGATGAGATCTGCTTTGATCTGGATAGCGTGGGCTGGCCCAATCTCATCAGATCTCAGAGGAGCTAAGCAGGGCTGGTTGAGACTGCGAGCTCCAGGTTGGGAAACATATGGAGATTTGCGGGGTGGAGCCTGAGGAGGTCAAGATTTGGGGAGGGGAAGAGCTTCAATGGCATATTGTGCCACTATCACTATATATATATATATATATAAAAAAACCTTTAATGACATAATTAAAACAACAGCAGCAAGAAAACAGCAACAGTGGCAACACCAGTGTGATAAATACGATCTCCAATACAATTATGACCGTTTTGTTAGCATGGCCTTCATCCCCTGCCTTATGAAATATTGGATTTTCATATTATTTCTCATACTGTGTGCTACAAAATGCCAGTTTCCATGTTTGTATGGGTGGATAGCAGAGTGTCCAAGCTGAAAGCAAGCCTAAGGCAAAACAGTTTGTTTGCAGAGATTAGATCTATGAGTTACTCCAGTGATACAATCTGGACGCCTCATAACAAGGACGTGCATCTTTGATTATCTCACTCTGCCAGAGTACTTCGTTAACATAATGGAATCTGTAGAACTCCTGAACACCATACCTCGCTAAGCTGTTTTTTTTGGGAAGCTGTGCTTTTGAGAAAACATTTCCTCAAACAATTGCCTCCTCCCTGCATTTCCCCCACCTCTCAGATATGATCTCCCTAACAACAAGATCCCTTCCTGATTCACTGAAGCAACAGCCAAATTTGAATACTGTAGGCAGAGACTGTTAAGCTGGGTAACAGTTTGCTAATAACAGAGCACAGAAATTTAGCCAACGCTTCCAATACTCTTGCAGATCCACAATCCAACATGGTTATTACAATTGATAAATCAGTATACTCAATGGGGTTTCTTAGCCACGGGTCTAGATATTTATTTCTAGCTAAGCTATGTAATGGGCAATATAAGAGTATATCTAAGATTCTTCCAGCCTTCCTCCCCTGTTGGTTTCGTAGAGAGGGAGATAGAAGCCAGCTGCTGTCCTTGTTGAGGACAATTTAGGAGGAGAAACACTTTTGAAAAAGGCCTGAAATCTTTTTTGCCTCAGGGTACTTCTTTTTTTGCATGTTCCGGTCACGTGTACCAAGCCGTGACTTTCATGAGAATGACTCACGGTTCAGTAAGTGAGTCTTCCTTACTCCTGGTGAATGAAATAGATCTGTAAAAGCTTTAATAGTGTTCAATTTTTAAAGCAGAACATTTACACGGAGTACACCGTACCCTCTGGTTGACTTCTGTTCGTGTCTCGCAGGTTGATGAAAAGGCTCTCAAACACATAACGGAAATGGGCTTCAGCAAGGAAGCAGCCAGACAGGCTCTTATGGATAACGGCAACAACCTTGAAGCTTCGTTGAACTTTCTTCTGAACAGCAATAAACAGATAAATGTCCAAGGCCCCCCCCCTCGAGGTATGACCAGTCATTGAGTTTACCATTTAAAAGAAGGGTTTGCGTCAGAACCTTTGGAATCCCTGCAAAACGTGGCCCACTTGTCTTTCTGTGAATATATCTGCGTGGCCACCTGTGTGTACAGCAAAGTGTTTTGCAGCTGTACTGCAATATGAAGCCTCTCGAATGGCTGATGCTGCCAGAGATGTAAAGTTTCCAGATGTGTTGAATCTATGGGGGTGGGGAAATTTCAATTTGGGGAGCATGGGAAATGGAAATTCTAGGAGTTTCCGAAAGTAGCCTTGTTGGTCTGCAGTAGAACAGCTGAATTTGAGTTCAGTAGCACTTTAGGTGCCAACAAAATTTGGGGGGAGGGGGCATAAGCTGCATTTGACATAAATTGAAATACATGCAATTCTTACTGCTTTAACAGTACAATGTGCAATTTACTTGTAACTAACAGCATGTAAAATTGCAGTATTTGACATATTTATGGAATTTAAATGTTATAAATGCCTTGGCTCTCTACACGGAAAATTTGCAAGTGTACCATGTACTTGATAGAAAATTGCAATCTGATGTAGCCTATGCTACCTCACCAGGTGTACCTTTGTTCCAGCTAGGTGCAGTTTTCTTCTTTCTATGGGTACTGGTTAGAAAGAGCTCAGTTTGCAATGAATCTTTCAGAGTTTCCTCTGAGGCTTTGGTGCAATTCCCCCGCCCCCGATATTTCTCCCCCTCCAGTAAGGTGGGATAATAATCAATTTACAACCTGTACTGGCCCTCCAGTACAGCTGAAGAGAGGATCTTGCACTGAGCCGGAGTGGCAGCTCTCCGAGCGAAAATGTCCCTTTGGATTTGGGCACATAGAAACAGTAGAACATGTGCTTCTCCACTGTCAGTATTATAAAAATATACATAGGCATTTTGTTTTACTTCTGCTGAATACATTCCCAGGCCAGACAGATACCATGTTTCCCCCAAATTAAGTCAGGGTCTTATATTAATTTCTGCTCCAAAAGTTGTGTTAGGGCTTGTTCTCAGGGGGTGTCTTATTTTTTTCCATAATTTTGCGCCCCCCACGTGACCAGATCAGCTGCGCCAGGGAATCTGTAACTAGGGCTTATTTTTGGAGTAGGGCTTATATTTCAACCATCCTCCAAAACTCCCAAAAAATCATGCTAGGGCTTATTTTGGGGGTAGGTCTTATTTTCAGGGAAACAGGGTACCAATCCTGACGTAACATACAGTGTGACCAGGTTTTGCATAGCAGCAGTTGAAGTACACCACAGGATGATTTATTTGATAAAGTAGGCTCAGTTATTCGATGTAATAGTTGTAGCCTTCAAACTACCAATTTTATTATTTACTTTGTCTACGTTTTTATTTGCCTTGAGTGTTTTAGGCTGAGAGGGATAATCTATCAGTTTCGTCAGTGCGCATGGCCAATTGGCCATGCTGGTGAGGAACCTGCGGCTCTCAGATGTTCGGGAACTACAATTCTTACATCAACCATCAGCCTCTGTCAGCATGGCCAATTATGCATGCTGGTAGAAAACTGATAAGCCGCAGAGTGCTTCCCTATTTAATGGGCCGGTTTATACTGTTATTCTGTTTCCTTTATATTTCCATACCACTTTCACCCCAAAATTCCTTTTACCGGTAGGTTTTGCTTTTGTTCCTTTTAGAGACATATCTACTGCTTTACTATACTTTACCCTATAGCGTGTTTTATCCTTTACTTTATTGACCTTATGTTGGTCTCTGGCTGTAACAAAGTTTGACTGACTGGCTATCTGCAACAACAGCACCAACAAAACCTCTATTGGCATTTTCAATAAGCTGCTTGTTACCCTGTTTGTGGGTGTATGTCTCAGCGTGGTTTGACGGGACAGGGGAAAAGGTCCATCACAAAGGAAGAGTCAGTTCAAAAAGACAACAGAAGACTTGCAACGGTTGAGAAGCAATGAAAGCCCTGCGTGCTCCCATTGTGGAGATTAGATTTCCTCGTGCAAGTGCATCTTGGACTGAAGAGCTTCATATGCCTACTGCATGTCCACTTAGTCTTTAAAAGCATTTCGTTCATTGTAAAAGAGCACAAATATCATGGGAGTTTTTTTCAGTACTCTCCAAAGTTTCAGAATTCTCCATCAAGAAAAAAGACCCGGGGGGGGGGGGGGGGTTCTCCCAATTTTTTCCATTTTTTTTTCTCCATGGCCGTCACCTATCTAGACACTGCTGACTATCTCAGAGGAACAGGGGACAGGTGGCTGGGCTGTTAATATCCTTCAGGTGGAAGGGTAGGCAGCAGCAGAGAGACGGGGAGAAGAAACTGGAGCCTCTTAAAAGTAGTAGTGGATATCTGAGGAGGCACTCAAAAGAAGAAAAGAGTTTTGATTTATACCCCCTCTCCTGTAGGGAGACTCAGGGCTTACAAACTCCTTTCCCTTCCTCTTCCCATTACAGACACCTTGTGAGGCAGGTGGGGCTGAGAGAGTTCTGAGAAAACTCTGACTAGTCCAGGGGTCTGCAAACTGTGGCTCTCCAGATGTTCATGGACTACAACTCCCATCAGTCCCTACCAGCATGGCCAATTGGTCCATGAACATCTGGAGAGCCACAGGTTGCAGACCCCTGGACTAGTCCAAGGTCACCCAACAGAAATATCTAGGAGTGGGGAAACAAATCCAGTTCACCAGTTAAGACTCGGCCACTCATGTGGAGGAGCAGGGAATCAAGCCGGATTCTCCAGGTTAGAGTCCACCTGCCGTTTATCCACCACAACCCACTGGCTCTCAGTCCATGGGAAATGAATTCTTGCCAGGGAGGTGGGTCTAGAGGGTTATCGAGAACAGCAACTTAGAAGACGGTGTAGGAGGAGGAAATCTGGCCAAGAGACTGTGCTGCTGACAAAGCAGGGTGGGTGCAGCAACAGTATGGCTGCCACAAAAGGCGACAGCAGCAGGCGGAGCCTGTTTGACTTCAACGACACAGTGGAGATCCTTGTGGTGAGTGGGGCAGCTGCCGCCAAAGCAACATTGAAAACAATCTGCACAGCCAATCAGAAGCCTCGCTGGACAAAAGCCCTACCTGGTTCCACCCACTTCCTAAATCACCTGGCGGGCACCACGTTGAGGACCTGGGACTGGCAGGTTCCACAGCAACAGTGTTTGAACACTGGAGAAAAGGAGATTTTTTTGCACTGACTGCAGTGCACCAATTTGGCCTTGTTTTTCACTCCATGCTTGGTGAAGGCTTCCTTTTCTTGTCATTAGTGTATGGCTCATGAGAGAAAGATTGAATGGTTATAACGGGCCCAAAGCTCTTTCACGCAGCTCCAGATGAGGTCTCTGATATGCTAGATTTCCTGTGCACGGATGCTTTTTGTTTTGAATTGAAAATCCAATGCAAACATGTTGTTTTTGCCAAGTGGGCTACAAATGCCATCATTTTGAGTGAACTGGGGCTTATTAGTGACAACGGTAAATAGATTAAAAATTTCTTTCTGAGGGGAGCATGATAGTCTCTTTAATACTTGGTATTGTCGTGACTAACTGTAACTGGGTTTGCAATTTTTGTGATGCAGAGTTTCACACCAGGATGATGAATTTAATATTGATGTTATTGACAATACTGAATAGAAGAATTCTCCCAGCATTTGAGTCCTTGGTGTATTTTTTGCTCTTGAATAATGGGTATTTATTGTTACTTCCTGGATAAAGGAATGTAGTTTGAGGGTTACATTGTAAGGACATTTTTGAACCATTCCTTCTTCTAGGTGCCAGTTTAGTTCCCCGTGTCTGATCAGTTTTATGTGGTTTATCTGCAGGGAAGGGAAAAGGTAGAGGCCGGAGCCGCCCAGAAGATGAAGAGGAGATTGGGAATGCTCGACCTTCCGCTCCGAGCACGTTGTTTGACTTCCTGGAGTCTAAAATGGGTACCCTCACAGTAGAAGGTATGTAAAGGGCTGGGAGGTTTTGGAGACGAGCTTGGACCAGAAATGGGATTAGCTTTGTGGGGCCTTGGAAAGGATCTAGTGGATTCCAACTATGGAAGCACTGTTGTCATCTTCGCAGTGTTGATCCTTGCATGTAAGCCCTCTTGGTATGTGCAGAGAGAAGACCTTGGCATCATGGTTCTTGTTCCATGTGGAGACGGGCACAATCTTTAGGGGTGATATTTAAGGTGTGATTGTGAGAAGGACAAACAGCAACTTTGCTAAGTTAGGTCTTTATTGAGCAGACACATTCAGAAGGAAGAAGCAAGGAAAGCATAGGTGCAAAAGCCGGAAAACATCAACAGGCGGTTTAAACCAATTCCTGGTTGCACCTGTCCTTGTTTACTAGAGGCAGGTAGTCCAGAACCAAGCCTACACAAGGGGATTTTTGGGTGTGGCGTGTCCAGGAGAAGGGGGAGAGAAGAAGCCAGTTGGAGAGGAGGCTGTTGTGGGTGTGGAGGAGCAAGGTAGGAGGTTGCGGTTTCTCCCAGCAGGATTTAAACACATGAAGATGCCTTATGTTGAATCAGCTCCTTGGTCCAGCAAGGCCAGTATTACCTACCCAGACTGGCAGCAGCTCTCCAGGGTCTCAGGCAGAAGTCTTTCATACCATCCATTATCTGTTCCTGTCAACTGGAGATGCCAAGGAGTGAATCTGAGACCATCTGTGTGCCAAGCAAGTGTTCTACTACTGAGCCACAGCTCATCCTATTGGAAGAAGAGGGCAGCTAGAGCAGGGGAGAATGGAGGAGAAAGCTGGAAAAGACAGGTGGGGGGAGATTAGAAGAAGAAAGAAGGTCAGTTGTGGAATCATAGACCACAGGGGCCGTCAACTCCAACCTCCTGCCATGCAGGGATCAAAGCGCTCCTGATAGATGGCCATCCAGCCTCTGTTTATTACCCCCAAAGACTAAGACACCCCCCCCCCACTTCAAGGCAGCGTATTCCTTTTTTGAGCGGCCCTCACAATCAGGAAGTTTTTCCTAATGTTTTGGTGAAATCTCTTTTCCTGTACCTTGAATCCATTCCTCCTTCTCCTAGTCCAGGGGTCTGCAACCTGCAGCTCTCCAGATGTTCATGGACTACAATTCCCATCAGCCCCTGGCAGGGCTGATGGGAATTGTAGTCATGAACATCTGGAGAGCCGCAGATTGCAGGCCCCAATTGGCCATGGTGGCTGATGGGAATTGTAGTCCATGAACATCTGGAGAGTCACAGGTTGCAGACCCCAATTGGCCATGGTGGCAGGGACTGATAGGAATTGTAATCCATGAACATCTGGAGAGTCACAGGTTGCAGACCCCACTTGGCCATGGTGGCAGGGGCTGATGGGAATTGTAGTCCATGAACATCTGGAGAGCTGCAGGTTGCAGACCCCTGTCCTAGTCTCTGGTGCAGCAGGTAACAAGCTTGTTCCATCTTCAGCATGACATCCCTCCAAATATTTAAACATGACCATCATGTCAACCCGTACCCTCCTCTTCTCCCAACTGCACATGCCTAACTCTCTAAGCCATTCCTTACAGGTCATGGAATCCAGACCCTTTTTACCATTTTGGTAAAATCCACACCTTTTACCATGTTTAATATATTACCTGGCCCGGTGGGTTGGACATGGCTTCAGGGTTCTGGAGTAGCAAGGAAAGAAATGCGGGGAGGGGGCATTGGCTGTTGTAACAGCTGCTTTGGAGGGAAGATGGTACAGAAACATCCTTCTTAACCCAAAGGTGTAACCCAAGGAAACAAGATGTCTAAGCTGTGAGAGCATTCAGAGACCTTAGGAACTTCTGACTGATATATTTTGACTTCTGTGGTTCAGTCAGTTTGAACCGGCAGGACTTGTGTAGGGAAACTCCACTGAGCTGCATGGTGAGGACGCTGCATGGGTGGGCCATCCTTCTACCATTTCTTAGTGTGCAGCACCTAGTGTTTTTCCAGTACTTCTATATATAACAAGCCACAATACATTTTCACCAAAGGCTGAATAATGGTTGATTATAGGTAATTGCAACATATGCTTCATTGTGCGACATGCTAAACAACAGTTTGATTGCCGAAAGGTACGCTTAGTGAGAACTGGTTTCCAGAGCATTGAGTAATATCTGTTCTCTGCATTTAGATCAAAGATTTAATCAACCAACAAAATCAATTTCTTTTAAATTTCTGTACTGCCTTCCTACACTGAAACATTGTGAGGTCCTGCAGGTTGAGAAAAACAGCTAAAAGATAAGTGATTTTATTGGATCTCATTGGTAGAAGAAGTAAAATGTCAGTATTTCCCTCTTTCCCCCTGTCCTTGATGCATGGTTTGGTTTTATGAAAAGTTCTTTGTCCTGGGCAGGATAGAACAAATTAAGGAAATTATAGAGTTGTGGATGTTATTCTTCATTATCTCAAAACTGGCAGACGCTACATAAAGATGAAAGATGTAGAGCTCAAATAGATCACTTGGCTTTCAGGGCACAATCAAGTCCATGTCAGGTTGAGGGGGGCGTTACTTAGAGGAGGACACTTAAGAGACTCTGGGATCTGGAAGACTAGTCCTGTGATGCAAGATGGAAGGAACTGATGAGGTGTCTCTTATTGCAGGTTTTTGAAACGGGCTGGACAGCCGTCGGTCAGAATCATTCCCATTTCTGAATTCCCTGCATTGAGCGTGGGTTGGATTATTAGCTGGTCTCCCAAGGTCCCGCCTTCTGACCTCTCTAGTGAACTACCCCAGTCTGACTCTTTGGTGGGTACAGACTTCTAGAATGTGATCTTAGCAGAATGCACGAGCACTTATAATAATAATCAAAGCTTCCTTTATTGGCATACCAAATTACAATAAAACAATTGTCCATATAAGACAGATAAATACAACAAACATTCAGAGCCTTATCAATAGTGTAGTCCAAGTGAACTCATCAAAAGTGGCATTCCCATACACCTCTCCACAGACCAGACTGAAGACCCACCATGAGCACTTGGTTCTCCATCCATGTTCAACTTCTACTCGGACAGACTGCTGTCTTTATTCACCCACACATAATAAAATTCTCCCTTCACATGTGGGGGAAAATAAACTGGAGTTCGTCCTTTCTTGGGGGAGTAGTACAGAATCAGAGACCAATAAAAGTCCAGCCGGTTGTTTGCTTTTTTGTGTTTCTTGCAAGTGGTATGGTTTGAAGATGCAGTCACTGCAGGAGTTTATTATCTTGCAGTAGAATCCAGGAACAATAAAAATGTTTCCTTCCCCTTCACAGAAGGATGTGGAGATGGGAGATGTTTGAACACTGTGCAGTTCCAAGAGGGTCTTCAGGAAGTCACTGGAGCTGTGTATTATGTGCATGATCTCGGTTATGGCGTGGAGGTTTGACCATTTTGGGATTCTACTGCAGGAGAAGTTAGCTTCATAACTTCAACATAGAGTCTAATGGCAGAAAATCTTGAGGCTATATTAATATCCCATCTGCTCCATCTACCATATATACTCGTGTATAAGTTGACCCGCATATAAGTCGAGGCACCTAATTTTACCACAAAAAACTGTTTTGTTTTGGTTATCTGCAACCATTACTTGTCTGTTTGGTATTGTCAGCCAATTGGGGGTTGAGCAAGTTGACTCAACAACAGTACATGTGAAAGGGATCTGAGAGTCTTAGTAGACCACAGACTGAAGTGTGATGTGGCAGCAGTGTGATGTGACAGCCAGGAAAGCCAATGTGATTCTGGACTTCTTCATCAGGAGTATAGTGTCCAGATCAAAGAACATAATAGTACCACTCTATTCTGCATTGGTCAGACCTCACCTGGAATACTGTTCCAAGTTCTGGGCACCACAGTTCAAGAAGAATATTGACAAGCTGGAATGGGTCCAGAGGAGGGCGACCAAAATGGCAAAAGGTCTGGTTTCCATGTCCTGCGAGGAGCAGCTTAGGGAGCTAGGTATGTTTAGTCTGGAGAAGAGAAGGTTAAGAGTTGTCATGATAGCTGTGTTTAAATATTTGAAGGATGTCATGTTGAAGCTGAAGCAAGCTTGTTTTCTGCTGCTCCAGAGACTAGGACAGGAGTAATGGATTCAGAGATTCCAGTTAAACATAGGGAGGAACTTCCTGAGGGTAACGGTTGTTTGACAATGGAATATGCTGCCTTGGAGTGAGGTGGAGTCTCCTTCTTTGGATGTTTTTAAACAGAGGCTGGATGACCATCTGTCGGGAGTGCTTTGATTCCTGCATGGCAGGGGTTGAGCTTGATGACTCTTGTGGCCTCTTCCAACTCTATGTTTCTGTGAAAGAAAGGGATGGTGGAACCAGCGTGGAGGGGGAGAGAAGGCAACATAAATAAACAAACCCTTTCACCATATTATGTAGAGCATATTCCAACAGTTCAAGTCAGCTTCTTGTCTCTAATTAAGCTCTTAAAAGTGATTGAATTAGTTTTATTGGTTTTAAGATAAGTCCCTTGTTGACTTTATTATTCATTGAGTATAGCATTCTTCCAGTGAATTGAAATATAATTGTGTGTAGACACACACTTTGCTTTAGGTAGCAGCTGTTTTGTTCTCAGGTTAGGTATATAGGCTGCTTATTGAATTGTGTCAGAGGTTAGTGTTGGAAGTCTGGAGTACTCAAGGTGATTTTCCCAAATCAGTGTTACTAATGCAGATTGTGCATGTACAGGTGCATTTTTGTTCCTGGCTGAGCCGGAGGCCAATATAAGCCTCGTATCTTACCACATCAGTCTATATGGCAGTGACTTGAACTTGGAAATCTGAAATCCTCTAAACAAACATTGGTTTTATTAACTATCATGCGATTGTCCAACCCAGTAGATTTTTGTGACTTCCTTTTGTTCAGCATGCTGATTTCAAGGTCCCACGTTTGTGCTATCCTAAATAAAAGATTGGCAGCTTAAAAGGGAAATGCTTGTTACCTTAAACTACCAGGTGAAAAACAAAAGTGTTCCCGTCTGCCACTTGGTGAAGGGATGGGAATGTTTTCCGAGCTGTTTCCCCCAGAATTATTCTTACCATAATATCTGAAGGGAGGTCAACTGTGCAACCACACATGTCATCACCGTGATGTGCTAAATGCTTAATTTTGGCTGCAGAGTGTTCCTGCGATTCCAGGATGTTAGCCTGAGAGGTCGATCAGCCAGAGAACTGGAAAGGTTCTTGACCTTAGTTGAACTCTGGTTATCCAGTCCGGGGGCTAAAGGCATGCCGTCTCATTTCAAGTGAAATACATTATGGAAGAACATGGCGTGAAAATGTGGTGGGAAGTCGCGAGTAAGGGGGTAACAAGCTTGCGCCTTCCTAAAAGTCGGCTTTTGATGCCCTAGGAAATAATTTCCTCCAAAACGTCCTATCCTTCACAGCCTTACTTGGGTCTTCCTGTGACTTCATTTCTTGAGTCAGCTTTTCATGCAGCTGGCAGCATATAAGTCAGTGATAGCGAACCTTTTTGAGACCGAGTGCCCAAATTGCAACCTAAAACCCACTTATTTATCGCAAAGTGCCAACACGGCAATTTAACCTGAATACTGAGGTTTTAGTTTGGAAAAAACAGTTGGCTCCCAAGCACGTGCTACTCAGGAGTAAGCTTGGTGGTAGTCGGTGGCTTTGCTTTGAAGCAACCATGCAACTCTTCCAACGCGTGAATCACAACCCTAAGAGGGTTCACTCAGAAGCAAGCCCCATTGCCAGCAACTGAGCTTACTCCCAGGTAAAGGATCACGCTTTAGTTCTTTGCATGAAAATCAGTGGGGCTTAACAGGGTTATCTACACTTCTTCCCCAAAACTAGGTCTTAGGTTTAATGCTAATAATCGAGCCCAGCGGCCCAGGTTAGCCTAGATGTGTGTGTGTGTGGGGGGGGGGCAACTCTGTTTGCGCGTGCCCACAGAGAGGGCTCTCAGTGCCACCTCTGGCACCTGTGCCATAGGTTTGCCATCACTGATATAAATCTTACAAATTAATAATATTGGAGAACATTTGAACACTGTCAAGTAAGTGGTTAGTTGACCTGCATGCCAGACCTATTATAAAGTGCACAACTTTGGTTGGATTTGTATCCCACACGTTGCAACTCTTGTAACTATGCAAATATTCCTGTTACAGCTATCTGAAGAATCTGAGTGGTGTTTTTTACATGTCTTTCAAAGGTATTTCATACAGACAGCCGATTGCCTTCCTTTATGACTTCATCGTGTATATTAAGAGTCCCCCCACCCTCTAATTTTCTTTGCAAATGGCAGTTGTGTACCAGTTGAGAGCCAGAACAGAACTTTAACCACCACACATTATTTCTGTGCCAGATGGATAACCTCATTTCTGTTTCCTAATTAAATGCCTCAAATGCTTTAACTGTCCTCATTTGATACAAATTAGTTGTGCCACTAATTGGATTGTGTTTTTGTTTTCCAGAACCAAAGTCGCAGATATCGTCGCCGCATCAGGGACAACACCGGGCGCCGAACGCTGAGCAAAATGGCATAAAAGCTTATAACCATCAGAGGCACGCTCCTCGGAACGACCGGCAGCCGAGGAATGAGAAGCCCCCTCGTTTTCAGAGAGAGAGTCAGAGTTTGAGGCACGTTGGGGAAGGGAGCGGGCTTTTAAGAGCCAAAGTGTCTGAAAGGCAAAATTCCTTGGGCCCTGACCACTGGACTGAAGAAAGAAATAAATGCGATAGACTTTATCCTCGAAAAGATCTTGTGTACCCAACAGCGGCTGTCCACCCTGGCGATTTTCATTTCAAGCGGAGGGACAACCCACTGCAGAACAGGCAAGGAAAAGCGGCATCATTCATGGAAATGAAAGACAACTACTCTGTTCAAAATGCATCTGAAAACAACAACCAGAAACCCGGAAGTAGGGAGAGCCAGCTGCCTCAGCCCGACAGCTTCTATGATAGGAAAACACTAATGCTGTCCAATGACACGTTGGCCACCTTGAAAAACGAGCAGCACTTTGGCATGAACATGGAGTATCAAAACCCTGTTAGAACTGATCGCTTTAATTCTGTACCAAACGGCGATATGGAACATTTTCAGAAAGGAAGGAGGGTCGGACCTATTAAATTGCCTGCGTCCAACATGGCTACATCATTTGATGTAAAAATGTATTACGATACTGGTTCCAAGAAGAGATCTGGGCCCATTAAGCCAGAAAAAATGTTGGAACCGTGTACTTCGGGGGAGTATGGAAAAAGCTGGCAGCCGGGGGACGAATGCTTCGCCCTTTACTGGGAGGATAACAAGGTAGGCCCAATTCAGAACAAAAATAACAGAGATGGTATTTTGTTCAGTTGCTCGGTGTGGTTGTTGGGAAAACTGGCATCCTTTGACAAATGAATCACTTCTTCATTTTGTTTTATTTTATCCTGCTTTGAAAGTGAATGGGGCTGTCTAGAAGAGGAGTAGTAGTTTGGATTTATATCCCACCTTTCTGTCCTGTAAGGAGACTCAAGGTGGCTTACAAACTCCTTTCCCTTCTTCTCCCCAATACTGACACCTTGTGAGGCAGGTGGGGCTGAGAGAGTTCTGAGGGAACTGTGACTGGTCCACGGTCACCCAGAAGGAATGTAGGAGCGAAGAAATTAATCCCGTTTACCAGATGAAAGTCCACCACTCCTGTGACAGAATGGGGAATGAAATCTGGTTCTCCAGATTGGAGCCCACCGCTCTTTAACCACTACACCTTGCTGAGGAACTGGAGTGTGTCCAACTAACAAGTTTATGATCCCTGAGGAATGCAAGATTCCTTTTTTTAGATGTAATTGGCAGAGTAAGTTCACATCAGGCAGGAAGGTGTTATTAAATTATTCAGATGTTTCACTGACATTGGTTCGCTTAGAGCCAGACGTGCAGCCATTTGGTTTCTTCTGAAAACCAGATGAGGCTGGGAGCATTTTAGTTCAACCTCTGTCTTCAGTAAGTGGGGTAGTGGTTAATGTCTAACTTGGTTCTGGCCACCTCCGGATTCCGTCCCCTCTCTGCCGTGGGACTTCACGAGGCGTCCTTTGACCGTTATCCCTTTCTCAGCCCACCTGCTTCACAAATTGTTAGTTGTGAAAACCAAGCAGGGGGGTGGGGGGGGGGCACAACGTTAGCTGCTTTGAGGTCTCCATTCGGGAGGAAAAGGGGTGTATTAATTACCTAAATAAATACCATATTCACCTAGAAACTATTAACTGTATCTTTCAGAAGCGAAGTAAATGTAAGGTGCTTGAGACGGGAGAATGAGCAGCTCTTTTGAATCCTTTTTTAATTCTGTAGTGCAAGGCCAGTCCAAAATGGACGTGTCGTGCGCGTCAAGTTGCATCTGACTTAATGGCAACCCAGTAGGGTTTTCAAGGCAAGTGGCTTTACAGACATGGGCTGCCATTGCCTTCCTCTGCATTCCTTTGCCATTCCTTTGTGGTCCCCCATCCAAATACTAACCAGGACCAACCCTGCTTAGCTTCAGAGATCTGACAAGATCAGGCTAGCCTGGGCCATTCAGGTCAGGGCTTCAAAATGTCAGAGAATCTGCGGATAAAAACTTTTGCTGTATAGGAGACCACTTGGATGTTTTAAAAGAGGCCCTGTTGGGTGTGTGACCTAATCTGCTTATTTCCTATTGAGGAGGGGAGTGTTCTCTTATGATTTGCCTGCTCTTTATAAGTTGTGTATAGTTTAGGGCAGGGGCCTGCAACCTGCGGCTCTCCAGATGTTCAAGGACTACAAATCCCATCAGCCTCTGCCCATGCTGGCAGAGGCTGATGGGAATTGTAGTCCATGAACATCTGGAGAGCCACAGGTTGCAGACCCCTGGTTTAGGGGGAGGTTGATAAATTTCTAATTCCCTGTCACGGCTCAGAAGGCCGTGACAGGCCGCAGAAGGCCATTGCTTTCACATCCTGCATGTGAGCTCCCAAAGGCACCTGGTGGGTCACTGCGAGTAGCAGAGAGCTGGACTAGATGGACTCTGGTGGACTCTGGTCTGATCCAGCTGGCTTGTTCTTATGTTCTTTTGTTCTCATTCGGTGATTGATGGTAGCGTGGTTTGTTTGCTGTGCAGTTGAGGTGCACCGGTCCCTAAAAGATGTTGTCTCTTCCAGTTTTATCGGGCAGAAATCGAAGCTCTTCATTCCTCCGGGACGACTGCAGTTGTAAAGTTCTGCGATTATGGAAACTACGAAGAGGTGTTACTAAGCAACATCAGGCCCATTCAAGCTGACACCTGGGTACGTGACCATAAATTGTATACAAAGAGATAAAGTGCGTAGTTCTTGCGAACAATGAAGCCATAAACAGATGACTGGTAATCGCGCAGACAGTTTTGAAGTAAAAGCCTGAAGAAAAGAATTCTAGAACTGATTGAGACCTTCTTTATTACCTATCCACCTATAACAATGCCTTAAAAGATGCACAGGGGTCTTCTCCTCATGTAATAAAAATGTAAAATTGTTTGGGCAATATATTCCTGAATTGTTAGCTAATGTTTATATGACAAAGTGATGGTATACTTTTTAAATTTACCCTGTTGTATCAAATTAAGGATTCAAATTGACTGCTTCCACATGGCTTTGTTTACATTTAGGGAATAATGAATCCGTCAGATTTCAATCCCAAAGTTTTTTTTTTAAAACAAAATCTCTGTATGTACAGCTGAAATGTTTCTACAGTTGTTTTACATGTGCTTGTTGCTTAACAAATGCTAGATTGCCTCGAGGTATAATAATCAAAGGCCTAAAGCGTGCCACAGGAATGCCCTTCTAGAAGATTTTGTGAACTGATTTCACGGCAAAATGCAAATACGCTCTGGTCTGGGTCTGGAGAGTGGTTGCAAAACCATTTTGTCATCAGCTTCTTTAAACTTTCACTTGATTTTAATGGAGCTGTCTAAAAAAATCAGGGGTTCCTCCAGCCCTGTGCTTAAGAGCGAGCATTCAAATTGGCTTTTGCATCTTTTGACATTAACTTCCGAACTATTTTGTGTGCATTTTGACTGCCCAGTAAAAATTACACGATAGAACTCCAGTTGTCTCTGCAAATGTTATGACTTATTACCACAGCCTTAGCAATTACCAGAACCCCCTGCTTATGCGCTTCTCCATTGTTATAAGGGGTCAGGAAGGCACATATACTCAAGATGTCTGTCTGTGTGAATGTATCCATTTGCCATTTTGGTCTGAACATACTACGGTATCCTGAGCGCAAGGGAGAAAAACTTCTTTTACCTACCACTTGTACAAACAGCTGGTTAAAGGAATGTTCGTAATCTGGGCAATGACAACCACCACGGGCCATGAGACCCTTTGACAGAACTCCTGCACGTTTGGAAGAAGGACAGAGACCCAGAATATGATGAAATCAGAAAATGTACGGATGGAAATAATTAGCCCACTCGGTCACAGTAATAACAAGCATACACCAATAATGTTCAGAACTTGAAGCCCCACTAGACGCACATTGTACAACACATGTAACTCAAAGAGGTTAGAACAAAAGACTGAAGAAAGGGATTCTACCCAGCTTTATGATCAGGATGCAGATAGATCCACATAGCCAAGCAAGGGATAATCCAGAAGGGGAAATAACAACAGTATGGCTTTGGATGCATATTTGTCCCCCGAAATTACGGCAAGGCAGGGATGGGCACGGGCGAAATACAGTAAGCACCTGTTGCCAAAGCTCTGAGGAGCTGCAGAGGTTGAGAAGCAGAGAAGTACATAACGTGGGCCCAAAGGGAGGTTCTGTTGATGGCCCTCGGAATCGCCCACTTTGGGGTAGGTTTGGGCCTCGGGTACAGGGCATAAAGATTGAAAACAAGTGATTTGTTTCCTTTTCTGGGCTGGGAGAATAGGAAGAGGATCTGTATGAGCTGATCAGTATTCTCCTGGATTGTAAATGGAAGGCGAGGAGACAGGTCTTTGGCAACATTTCTGAGTATCCAGATAGAGCAGAAGTGTGTTGGAAGCAGAATTATTTACTTCACTGGGCTGGGATTTTTCGAGGAAATTCCAGCCAGTCTGTGTTCAGTCATTGTGAGCGAAGCCTCTTTTGTTTGAGCTTAGGTCTAGCACGCTTAGGTCTAGGTTGGCAGGAATATTAAAGCAGCAGGAGCCTTTTGTGTCCAAAAGTCTTTCAATTAATGACTGCAAAGGTTCTGATTAATGGCCCAAGGGCCTAGGTAAAATGAGCGGCCTTTTTCTCTCTGTGGTGATGAAGATAATAATTAATTATTCCTCATCATGCCCCATCTCTGCTGGCTCTCAGCCTTTTTTGTTTGTTTGGACTTCGTGTGACAGGCAAAGAAGTAGTAGTCTTGGTACCAACATGGCAGAGAAGAGAGACACTAAGCCAGGGGTCTGCAACCTGTGGCTCTCCAGATGTTCATGGACTACAGTTCCCATCAACACCCTGCCAGCATGGCCAATTGGCCTTGAATGACTCCCTGTTGGCCATGCTGGCAGGGGCTGATGGGAGTTGTAGTCCATGAACATTTGGAGAGCCACAGGTTGCAGACCCCTGCACTAAGCCAATGGCAACATGTGATAGTTTCCAAGCAGTTGTACCCTCTCTCCAGTACTGTTTCAATCACTCATGAGCAGGTGGAGAACTTAAAAATAATATGGTTTTCACCCTCATAGAACATAAGCATCTTTTTTAGGGATGGGGCAAGCTGCATCATGGGAGGAGGCCTTGGCAGATCAGATATCTAGAGTCTTGCCTCTGCTGGTGCATTTCAAATCAGCTCTCAGACACTCTGGAACCCAGCATGAACTGGGACTTGGCACAGGTCCCTCTGCGGTATTGCTTTGAGCCTGCCGTTCACTGTCAACAAGAGGGAATACTGGTGGATGCTCCCGGAAACAGAACTTGAGGCTCTAGCGCTGCGACACAGGCTACCTTCAGCATTCAGGGAGGTTGGAAATTTTAAAGGATTTTGGCTATGGTTCCCAACTTGTTTAATAGTGCTGTGAATCAGCAGTGTGGCATTCAGGACCTCAGTTTTGAGGGCAGTGAGAAATGGTTCCAGGACAGACTGTGAAACAGAGATTAAGGTTCCACATAATCAAGCACCCGCAGATCTTTCAGACAGGTAGGATTTATTTGATCATATTATTTGTGCTATTTCCAGAGGAGAAGGGCTTCAGGAATCCACCCAACACAGTGGTTCGAATGGCCATCTTATTTGTCAATGAAGTTCTGCTGGGGTGGATCTTGTTCTGATCAGTCCAGTGTTAATCCAGTTGTGGCCAAATTGTGCTGCCTTCTTGCCCTCAAAACTCTGCCTTGCTGGTGCCGATTTGCTGGCATTCACCGCTGTAGCCGTACCAATCCTTGCCCATGTTCTTGGCCATGCTGTGCGTATGCACGGCCATTTGTAGTGTCTTTAGGAATCCCAGCCGGCAGAACCAGAACAGAAGCAAGTTGCTGTGGATTGTATTAAAAGGCAGGAAATGAAGAAAAGGCAGAGATTTGGCAGACTAGGGGATAGTCAACAGGGAGTCATTCAAAATGGATCTGTGGTCTGATAAAGGTTCAGTTTGCCGCTGGTAACTTGGCATTCATTGACCGATGCTCATGTTGTTGCTTCAGAGCAGGGGTGTCAAACTCACGGCCCTCCAAATGTTCATGAACTACAATTGCCATCAGTCCCTCCCAACATGAGCATTGGCTATACTGGCAAGGGCTGATGGAAATTGTAGTTCATGAACATCTGGAGGGCTGTGAGTTTGACACCTGTGCTTCAGAGTATCCATCTTGTAGCAGCGCATAACTAAACTAAACTAAAAAAAACACACAACCAGAACCAGAAGCATGGAAGTACGCTCTTAGGATTTTAACGACGGTATGAGTACGTAAGTGACTCATTGTATTAGGCATCCTGTATAATCGGAAAGCAGCGGCCAGTAGAAGAAATGTCTGTATACTTTGCTGCATTTTTCTGTTTTACTTGGAGGCATATGGTTGAAGTGGCTGTCCATGATTTTACTTGGCTTTCCTCGGACTGATTAATTTACCTTTTGTCAAAAATCAGCAAAAGGTCTTCTTAATTCTTTGGGACAGTTTTGAATTTTGGTACAGATCTTACTCAAGATTCTTCGTTGTTACATCCTTTTTGACAGCAAAATAGCACACCAAAGCTTTTTGGAGGATCACAGCAGCCTAGTCTTACTACAGTTAGTGCTTTTCAGTACACAAAGGAAGGGCTTTCTTGGCCATAAAGAAGTAATAAATGTCATGTTTTCAGTTTGCCTGTTGCTAAGTAGGCACACTGATCTTGCAGAGGAAAATTAACTTAGATTTTAAAAGTCTGCACTTCCCACTGTTTAAGAATTGTTTGAACTTGACAATATCAACTTGACTTAAAAAAAACCTATATACTTAATCTACTGTTTTGCTAAACGTAGCGGTGATCACAAAATAAAGGTATATGATTGATGCAACAAAAATCAGCCCCCAAATAAAATGCCCAGAGAAATAAACTTTCCCCCCCATCCTTCAACAATTAAAATGGAAGAGTATGCATTGTTTGGAGACTTCAGATTAGATTAAGTCTGTTCTGTAGAAATGCAAAATAAACACATGATAATGAAACTCGAATTGTTGCAAGTGTTTCTCCAATTTCAGAATGTCCTTCTTTCTAAAGGCCGCGTAATTGTCAGCTTCCAGTTCCGTGGTCACTACCTGCATGCTCCTGTACGCTGGTAATTTCTTGACCATTTGGCGTTCCTTCTAGAGGTAGAATGTCAATGTTTGATACGACACCAGTTTTCTTTCAGACTGGCAGGTGTTCTGTAAGTCCTGCAGAAGCGTTAAAGTACCTACAGTAATAGATCCCATCATTGTCTGCTCTTACTGTTGACTGAACGCTTTCTGGCTAGGATGCTGTCAGCGACTTCCATGTGCACTGTGTGGTATTCTGCTAAAACTTCCATTTGTGCACGATCTATGATTGTCAGTGTGTCCTTGAGCAAATAAAAGTTGTAGTGGAAAAGGAATCTTGCTCCAAGGTAGCGATCATCTAGTGCACACAGAACTCATTCCTAGGATCCATGCCTCTTATCTGGGCAGAATGCCTGTACGCCAACATTTTAGAGAACCTCTTTGCATTGCAGAGGATGTGCGAACAAGTTCTAAAATAGCCCCACCCCCAATCTTTTTGGACTTGAAGGCACATTAGGAATTTGGACAGGGTGTGTGTAAAGGGGATTGGAATGTGACGGTTTTTGCTAGCACCTGGTTTTACTGTTTCAGTTTGTGCTATCTTTTGCTTGGCGCTCTTCCCAGACTGGTCTGACCTTGCGCGTGAAAGTATTGGAGGGGGCTGGACCGAAGTTCTCTTGATGTCTGTCTGTACTTTTGGTATTTAGTTCTCTCAAGGACTATGACCGATCTAGCCATATTAATAAAGATCCTTCTGCTTTCATGAAGATTCTAATGTATGGGCTCAGTTTGTTACTTTAGAATCTTCATGAAAGCAGAAGGATCTTTATTAATATGGCTAGATCGGTCATAGTCCTTGAGAGAACTAAATACCAAAAGTACAGACAGACATCAAGAGAACTTTGGTCCAGCCCCCTCCTATACTTTCACGCGCAAGACCAGACCAGTCTGGGAAGAGCGCCAAGCAAAAGACAGGGGGCGATGATTACAACTCCAGAATGGTTTCTGTAGGAGGCCGAGCCAAAACTAAAATGGTTTCTGAGGAGGTGGAGCTAATTGGAATGCCTCCCTGCTCGCAGCTGCTGGGAAGATGAAAGGTGTGAAGGGGAAGGCCAGGTGCTTATTAGTCACCCTGATTGGCCAGTGGAAAACCTTTCATTTGAATGAGGGCAGCCAATAACAAGCCCTGCCTGACAGTGGCTCCACCCCCTTTCAGAAAAGCTCAGCAGCACTGAGGGGAGTACTAGTGAGCACTGTAGCACCCGTGGGCACCACAGTGGGGAACTTTACTCGAAGATGTGCCCTACCTTCATGCCAAACACTGCTGCTCTGCATCAGACTAGTTCTAGGAACACATCCAGCGCTTAAAAATGGGGTACAGTTAAGTCCGTACATGGGTTAAATTGCTTCGGAGACATTTCAGTAAACTGAATGTAACGTAGTCCTCCTGCATTCCTGGAGCCTGTCTTCCAGATTGACAACAGTGGCTTTTAGAGTTCCCGTAGCACATTGGCAGCTACTGGTGGAGAAAAGAATATCAAGTGGCACAAATGTTCCCATGAAGCCTCCTAGCACTTCAACCTAAATACAGTTGGATGGTGTGTATATCAACGAGTCTGCTTGTCCACCTCACTTGTAGACTGGGTAGATGGACAAACTACGTGAGCGTCTCTCTCTCTTTCAAAAGATGCTTTGGCCCCTGTTCTGTCCTGTGGATTGGTAAGTTGGGTTTTCACCATCACGTCTTTGGTGCAGTCCTGTTTGGGGACTGCGCAGGGGCTGAGAGCTGACTAGGAAGCTTGTAGAAGCTTCAGAGAATTCCCCCCCTTCTCAAGCCAAGAGCAGTTCAGTTTCCTGCCCAAACAGTCACATGGCAGAGGTGGAGAGCCCAGTCTCTCAGTTCTCCTCAGAACTGAGTTCTCCTCAATTCTCCTTCTGACATGGAATGTCATAATCTCCAGTGACTGAGTCTCTGCTGTTATGGGTCAACAATCTCCGTAGATGTCCCCACCTACACAGAGTCCTTGTCACAGTTGAGGTCAGAGTCTGGGGGCCTCTTGAAGGGGGCTTCCACTTTATTCCGCTCCTTCTGACATGGAATGTCATAATCTCCAGTGACTGAGCCACTGTCAGAAAGAGTCCTGAACTCTTTCATTATTTGAGGACACCCTGCCTTTGTTTGACAGAGAATCATCTCTTCCTGCCTCAGAGGGTGATGTTTTTTGAAGTTCTCTGAACATGCTCTAAACCAAGCCAGACATAGGATCTTACTTGAAGGCGCAGAAATCCTTGACAAGTCTGACAGTTGCTATGTCAGACTACACAGGAAACCCGCTGACATTCAGAAACAACACCATGACAGTTTCAAGTAAAAGGAAGAGAGTCTGAAAGTTAACAAAAATCTGGCTATCGGTACTAAAATACACCAAAATAAAAACCAGAGACTTTCAAATGAGACCCCTGATCACAGGCTAATGCAAATATGATTGCAAATGCAGTTGTGAATGTGACTGTAACTGAACTCCACCTGGGCACATGCAAATGCTTCTCACCCCCATCACCACGTGTGAGGTAAACAAAACATTTACCCCATCATACAATTGCTCCAAACTGTGCCATGGAGAGAAATGCCTCTTAGCATGACACACCTCTGAAGATGCCCGCCAAAAGGTGAAACTTTCGGAGCAAAAGCAAGTTCTCGGTGGTCTCCCATCCAAGTGCTAACCTGGGCCAACCCTGCTTAGCTGATGGGATTGGTTCAGCCTGGACCATCCCGATCAAATCTCTGCTGTCCCATAAACTGGGTGGTCTTCAGCAAGTCATTTTCTCTCAGCCTGACAGGGTTGTGGAGATGATAAATGTGGAAGGAAGTATGCGTACTATTCAGAACTCCTAGGAAGAAGTGCGGGATAAAGTTGTAATAGATACTTATCTGCACACTGAAAAATGAATCCTGAGAAGTTGCTTTTAAGTATTAATGATATTACTCGTACTGTAAAAAAAATTTGTAACATCCAGCTGGCAGAAAGGTACCAGCTGGATACTAGGAAACATTTTTTTAAATAGTAAGAATAGTTTAGCCATGGAATCAACTGTCTAGGGCAGGGGTCTGCAACCTGCGGCTCTCCAGATGTTCATGGACTACAATTCCCATCAGCCCCTGCCACCATGGCCAATTGGTGGAGAGCCACAGGTTGCAGACCCCTGGTCTAGGGAGATGGTGGGCTCCCCCTCACTGGGAGTCTTCAGGCAACAGCTGGATGAATGCTTGTCTTGGATGTTCTAGGCTGATCCTGCATTGACCAGGGGGTTGGGAAAGATGGCCTGCTTGTCCTCTTCCAACTCTTTGATTCTGTGTAAGTGTTCCTACAAAAGTTAAAGTCAGTGGTGGGATTCAGCAGGTTCCCACCACTGCAGCAGAACCGGTTGTTAAAATGGTGCTTGTAAACAACCAGTTGTTAAATTATTGAATCCCACCACAGGAACCAGTTGTTAAACTATTTGAATCCCACCACTGGTTAAAGCCCTGAATTGAGAGCCCACATGTCCTGCTGTCCCTTGCATGGCCGGTCAGTGGCCTCCAGTGATCCAACTGACAGGTGGATCAGAATCAGCAGAGTATATACCATGCTTGGACTCTTAATCTTCATCAGCCATGGGTTGTCTCTTAAGAGTGGTGGTTCTGTCCTTAAAAGCAGTTGTGAAGTGCCATTTTTCTCACTTTCTTGATCTGTAGGCAAATGCAACCGATGCATTTGTCATTCTCTGGTATCCAAAATATATGGTCAAGTCAGGTCCTTTCTCAGTCAGCAATGACCCTGACTGTGCCACACCACTCTAGATGGGAACATCCTGGTTCTTTGGACACTATCACTCCTTGAGGACCCAAATTTGGATCAGGCGTGACTCCAGTGGACATTATGAAGGTGGAGCAGTGCCAGGCAGAATTCAAGGGATAGACTTTTATGCTGACCTTTGTAAATAGGGTTCGCTCATCCTTCTATAGAAGGTCTTCCTCAGGTGGCAAGAGGACTGAGTGGGCAAATAAGACTGAGCAAAAATGTCCTGCTGGTTACAGTCCTTCCTGAGATTGTGCAGAAAGAAGAGGGGATGGTCCGTAACTCCAGCAGTAACTCTCCAGTGTTTCTGGCCGAAGGTCTGCTTAACAAGAGGCTTGTTAGAATGAACATATTGTTTATAAAAAAATGCGTCCACCCAACTTACTTTCAATGAAGACCTTTGTTCTGCGGGGACAGCTGCTGCTGATACTACTCTTAAAATCCATACAGTCACACAGAAACCCTTCTTAGTTTCCAAAACACTTTGGAATTCAAAACACAATGGAATCCAAAACACTTGTTAAGCACCAAGAAAGGGTTCGGTGGGCCCCACAGGAGACTCCTGATCTAGGTTGTAGGGAAGTTGCCATTCAGCAAGAAATCAAGTTCCTAAGCTTGAGGTTCCTTCCTGTTTACTGACAGGGTAGTAAGTAGAGTTACCCAACCATGGGCCACGTTTATACAGGGCTTGGGAGGGGGTAGTAAGTTTTGCTGTAGTTCAATCCACAGTATATTAAGTCAGAGTATATCGAACACATGAAGCTGCTGTATATGGAATCAGACTATTGCTCCATCTCATCTACCCAGTTCGGCGATCTCAGACAGAAGGGTCTTTCACACCACTTGCTACTGGATCCTTTTCGCTTGTGATGCCAAGCACTGGAACTTGGACCTTCTACATTCTGAGCAGATTCTCTTCTACTGAGTTACAGCCCACTTACTGTGTGTTTTTCTTCTTTTTTTGAGTAAAACTTTCCAAATTTTGTATGTATTTCCTGCTTTTTTGTCTTGTGCTGAGCCTGCTATATGTTTTACCAGGACAGCAACTAAGGTACAGATTGGAGGGAAGGGGATTGTTCCAAGATCAAAGTGGGTACAAGTTTGACTCTGAGTGAGTTCATCCTATTCCTGAATGATATCCTGCCGCTAGAAAGAAACTCGATAAGTCCACCTTTCCTTTTCCTGGTGCAGGGGATCATTATATTATGCATTACACATTATCTTGATTTCGGGGTGCTGTGTGATTTCCGGGCTGTATGGCATCTTGCTTTTCTTCTATCAGATCCTCTGAATACGCCAGCCACAGATGCAGGCGAAACGTCAGGAGAGAATGCTGCTAGAACACGGCCATACAGCCCCCCAGTGATTCTGGCCGTGAAAGCCTTCGACAATATCTTGATTTTGTCTTTTGGACTAATTTTGAGGTTATTCTTTCAATTGCTTGAATTCCCAGTTGCTCCTCCCAGATTTGTCAAACACTTTTTGGAAGAAGGAGGAGAAGAAACACTTCTTCATATTAGCAAATACACACCCATTATTCCCAAATCACAGTACTTCTTCGTTTCTGTGTATTCTTCCATCTTCTGGGTCTATCAAGAGTTAATACTGCTGAATGTTTAAGTTACAGCTATTCTTTAAGTACAACCAATCCACTATGAAATTCAACAAAGTCTTTGAAAATTACAGGCTGTTTACTAATGC
Organism: Sphaerodactylus townsendi; assembly: GCF_021028975.2. Taxonomy (NCBI): domain Eukaryota; kingdom Metazoa; phylum Chordata; class Lepidosauria; order Squamata; family Sphaerodactylidae; genus Sphaerodactylus; species Sphaerodactylus townsendi. The sequence continues at coordinate 130,972,962 of NC_059428.1, read as the reverse complement.
ATTTTGCTTTAGAAAGCAATGGAAGACAAGCTAAATGAATGTATTAAGCAGTCTTCAGCAATATGTCTGTGTTCTCGGGCAGCGATGCTTGATGTGAGAATAGCCACATTTCAGGAGTTTAATAATGTCCCTCATTTTTGCGCTGTGATGTCCCTCATTTTAAATGTCGAAATGGTGGCGGGTATGTGAATGATCATCAAAGTGGAATAGACCTAGATCTGCTGGCTAACCTGGAACTTGGTGTCTTTACCAGAATTTTCATTGTCTTGACTGACGGCCAGAGCTATAGTTGCAAAAGAAAAATGCAGTTGATAAATGTTCCGTGTGTGTGTGTGTGTGTGTGTGTGTGTGTGTGTGTGTGTGTGTGTGTGTTTATTGCATAGGTCCACTTAACACAGTAAGATGTCACAAAGCAGTGACAGCAAACCTGTTGAGTTGAGTGTGCCAAAATCTGGAAAACGGCTAACTTGACTGTGCTGGCGAGTCACCCCCTCCCCTCCCCCAAACAAAAGAGAAACATTTCTTTCCATAAGCATTTTTTAAAAAATACAGTTCAATCATGTGTATGTATTATATAAAGAAATTTCAGATAATTACAAAAATGACTCAAAACGCAAATAGGCCAATCATGCACAAGGTGTCCACTGCGCAAATGTCCATCATGGCGAGGTTTCTTGTACGGACGTGTTTCCTCGAGCCCCGCTTTCACGTTCCATTCTCCCCGGAGCAAGTGAGACCACTTCTAGCGTGGCTTTTCATTTGCTTTGCAACCAGGGCAAGACAGAGTTGCCAGTGAGCACGACTTTGCCCCAGACTTGTTCCCTCCACCTATGGTCAGCCTGTTGAACTCCACCCTTCCCACTCCCTTATACTGCCATCTGTGCTTTCCAGCTCACCCCTCATTTAGTTGCTGTCTCCTTCTCTAAATGCTCATAATAATAACAGAGTCGGTTTTTCCACGGAACAGTACAACCAGAGTGTCTTTTGGTCTCCACCCCACCTCCCCAGCTCTGCTTCCGCCCTCCTGATGATCAGGAGAGCTGTTTACAACTTTATTTCAAATCAAGCCTGGAGAGGGGGAGAAAGCAAGAGAGTGAGTATAAGGGCAGGGAGGGGGATCTAGTGCATGGCCCCCTTCTTCAGCAGCATGTGTTCCAAGGAATTGCTTTGCCTCTTTCTTTGGAGGGAGGGGTTATGTTGGGAAAGGAGCTACAATATCAATATACCTGCTATCACAGATATATCAATATAAATGCAGTCTTGCAACTGTGGGTGTGGTGAGATCTGTGCCTCTGCAGGGAGTTGATAGGTGGAGTTAAAAGAACCAGGAAAAGCTACAGAGGCCTGTTGAGACCAGCAAGCTAACTGAGGGGCAGGCAGATAATTTTTTTTTTTTGCGTGTAAACAGAAATGCAAGGAGATCACACTACAGTTTCACTGCGCAGCTAAGACCCACGAGGTAAGCATTCCATGTATAATGGGCCAGGGAGAATAGTTGTCAGGTGAATGCTGTCATGCCACCCAAAATGTTGTGGTGTTTCACCTTTGACACACATATCATAGATTCACCATCCGTTTCATAGAGGGTTTGTTGCTTTATTGTGGCTACACTAGGTATAGGGCAAATATCTGCTATTGATATTATTGATGCATAGCATGTAGACTTGATTGATATGGCTTCATATCTTAGTAAAAGAAGCATGAAAGTGCCTGCCACCATTCTGCCTGGTCATTACTGTGAGATTATGTGCTTTGGTTTTCCAGAGTGCCTGCAGGTGGACCTACCAGGCCAGAATGGCTTCTCGTCCTAAATCGAATGACGACTTACCATCTCACTACACATCTTCGATAGTACTGAATTATGCGGCAGGGATCGCCAATCTTTTGGGGCCTACAATCTTGCCACACATCTTAGATGGAACCGAATGTATGTGGCAGGGGTCCCTAGCCTTTTTGAGCCTGCAGCCACCTTTGGAATGTTGACACAGCATGGTGGATACAGCCACACAGCGACCACAACACAGTGCCTGTCACAGAAGGCAGAACCAGATATGTAATGGCTGCCACAGCTTACCTTCCTTCAATCACACCATGAAGATCTTTGAACTATGGTAACAGTTGCTGCCTAATCAAGGCTTTTAAAAATCTGTACAGCCAATCAGAAGCTGGGCAAAAGCCCAACCTGACTCCACCCACTTATTAAAAACACTCAGCTGGCTTATAACACCCACGGGCACCACATTGTGGACCTCTGGTCTAGAGTCACTGCCATTTAGTCAAGTCGTTTGAAGACAAAGTATAGGGCACTAAGTTCTCCTTTGTCAGTCAGATTTCCTCGAGGAAGTACTCATTTAGAAAGATCACTCATCCCGGAGCCCCTCGGGGATAGGGCGGTATAAAAGTCTAAAGTCTAAATAAATAAATAAATCCCTTCATCACTTTTCTTTTTCTTTTCTCATAAAGGATTTCTATAAATACTGAAAGACACTATGGCTCATTCCGCACATGCAGAATAATGCACTATCAAACTGCTTTCAGTGCTCTTTGAAGCTGTGTTGAATGGCAAAATCCACTTGCAAACAGTTGTGAAAGTGGTTTGAAAATGCATTATTTTGCATGTGCTGAAGGGGCCTATGAGAACTTTGCCAAGGAATCAGGACTATCGTGAAGCTCACTGCATTTGCTTTGTGATAAATAGTCCCCATGTAATCTGGCATAATGCTCTGCAAACAATAGTCCCTCTAATTGTTCTTCAATGCCGCCTGGAAGCTCCCAAATGCTGCGCAGAAATGAACTGCCTGGGAGAGTTCCCTCTGCCGGGCAGCTCCTTATCTGCACTGCACCAATATGGCAGCCGCACACCTGCACAACTTAGAGGGAATGTTGTCTGCAAATGTGGCGTAGGAGGTTAAGAGCTCGTGTATCTAATCTGGAGGAACTGGGTTTGATTCCCAGCTCTGCTGCCTGAGCTGTGGAGTCTTATCTGGGGAATTCAGATTAGCTTGTACACTCCCACACACGCCAGCTGAGTGACCTTGGACTAGTCGCAGCTTCTTGGAGCTCTCTCAGCCCCACCTACCTCACAGGGGGGAAGGGCAAGGAGATTGTAAGCCCCTTTGAGTTTCCTGCAGGAGAGAAAGGGGAGATATAAATCCAAACTCTTCTTCTTCTTCTTCTTGGAGGGACTGGACTCATCATTGTGGCTTTCATGCAGTTCCACATGGAACTAAACATGCATCAAGCCTTCCACAGAAATCTTTCTAGAAAGTTCTAACACTTTTCTAAAGCACTTAGAGCATTCCCTCTCCCCTACCGGACCAGTTTTTCCTGCCTAAACCAGTGACACATGACCAGAGGAGGTGGCACACTCTTTCCCTCAATCCTTTCTCCACCACAGTGGAGGTAGAACATGCTTTTCTTCCTGATGGGCCCTTCATCATTTTCTTCCTTTTACTTTCTTTAACTTTGCCATCTGAGTTGCTATACTGTTTCCCCCGTTACTGTCTACAGAAAAGGAGCTGGTTCATTGTGATCGTCTTTGGTTCAGCCCGTTGTCATCTTGAGTTGACACAGCTCTTTCTGGGAAGCGCGCCAAATGCGTTACCAAAATGGCACAATTGGATGGCCGTTCCTTGAGCCTGTTATGTTCGGGTGAATCCCATAACATCAGGGCTTGCATCAGCTGCAAGATGTTCACCTCAAAAGCCCGCCACAAGTGGGTGGTAAGGTAAAGAGGCCATTGTGGGAAAAGGCGCTACCTGCACCTGAAATCCAGCCACCACTCTGCTGAAGGTGAAAAGCGCACCTGTACACCTTGTGTGGTGGCTGTCATCAGTCTCTTCCGCAGACGTGGCTTCCTGCCATTCACACTGCTCTGGTTCCAAGAAGTTCTTCAAAACTGCCTCGGAGGAAATCAAGGTCAAAATGCAAACACTTCTCAGATCCGGCAGACTATCCCAATCCTATGTTGGGATTGATGGGAACCCCTTTCCTCCAACATTTTATTGAGGTGTTTTCTGAAAGGGCTGCATAATTTGTATCCCTCAACTTTGTCACCAATCCCTCAGTTTAGTTTATCCTTAGTATTTGGTGGCATCTGCCTTCCATGGTGAGGTTGATGGGAACTCCCTTTCCTCCAGTGTTTTAGTGACGTGTCTTCTCATACAGCTGTATAATTTGTATCCCTCAACTTGATCACCAATCCCTCGGCTGAGTTTATCTTTAGTATTATCGATATTAATTCAAAAACATTTTGAGCCTGTGGCCACATGCAATGTATCTTTCTTTTAAGGCAGCTTTCCTGGTTGCAGTAACTTCTGCTCACAGAGTGGTCAAGCTCAGGGCTCGGAGGTCTGACCCTCCTTATCAGGAAGGGCTTTGCTCATGTGGGAGACGCTCGCCAGATTCTATGCGTCCTATTATCCTTAATTGTCAATTACATGATAGTCTTTGTGGAGAGTTTCCTTTGGCCGTACTTCAGGCCCAAAGACTTGTAATTCAGGAACAGACATTCAATACTTGCTGGACAATCATGACTCTGAAATTACAGATTTGGTTGCAAAAATTTTGGCGAAGATTTTAAAAACAAAGATTGTTAAATTATCCTAATATTAATGTATGTGTTTTATTTATGACACTGGTGGTTGTTCAACCCCCTTTGAAAATTTTGTTATTTTATAGGATTTCACAGAAATACCAATAAAAGCGGATTTGATTTGAAGTTTCACACTAACAAGGTGGTACTCAGGTCAAGCCTAGGTTTCCTTCCTAAGGTGGTTTCAGCCTTTCACCTGGTACAGGACATAACGTCACCTGTCTTTCTCCCTGTCCCTTTTCTACTGATGGGAAGTGTGCCTTCCATACTTTGGATGTGTCTAGGGCCTTTCTTTTTCACTTACAAAGAACATTTATTTGTATTGGTTCTGGTAGGTTTTCTGGGCTGTGTGGCCGTGGTCTGGTGGATCTTGTTCCTAACGTTTTGCATGCATCTGTGGCTGGCATCTTCAGAGGTGTATCACAGAGGGAAGTCTGTTACACACTGTGTCCCACACAGTGTGTAACAGACTTCCTTCTGTGATACACCTCTGAAGATGCCAGCCACATGCAGCCGAAACGTTAGGAACAAGATCCACCAGACCACAGCCACACAGCCCGGAAAACCCACCAGAACCAGTTGAATCCGGCCACGAAAGCCTTCAACGATACATTTATTTGAATGTATTGTCAAATGCTTCCACGGCCAGAATCAACCGGCTGTTGTGGGTTTTCTGGGCTGCGTGGCTGTGGGAGTTTTTGTTCCTAATGTTTTGCCCGCATCTATGGCTGGCATCTTCAGAGACATGTCACAGTGTGATGTGTTTCTCTTACCGTGACATGCTTCCGTTAGGAGCAAAAACAACTAGACCATGGGCACACAGACTGGAAAACCCACAACAGCCAATTTATATGTTTGTTCCTCTGGCCGCAACCAGATTCCTTCAGCTCAGCACCCAGCACGGTGATTAGTGTTCACTATGAAGCACACATAGACCAGATCCCGGTCTTCTTTCACATTTCCTAAGAAAACCCACTCCAGGGCACAAGCATCTCCACTGCCATTCTTGGAAAGATCACCATTGCCAGTATGTGCAGGGCAGTTACCTGTCTTCACCATTAACTGTTGTGAATCACTTCTCCATAGATGTTGATTCCAGAAGCGAGGCAGCTGTGAGAAGAGCAGTATTGTCGTTGCTATTAACCTAGATGCCCCACGTCCTCCCCACTCTACCAGCTTGCTATTCCCCCTTACGGGACTGCACAGAAGGAACATCAACGAAAACATGTGACTGTTGTTCATTGAGCCATCTTCTGTGCAGGCAGACGTCCCTCCTTTCCCCACCGTGGGCCACTCTGGAAGCTTACCTGGTACAAGACTCTATGGTAGTGAGGAAGGAGGGAAGAAGTGTTCCACCTACCCTGGTCACGTGCTGGCCTGGGCAGGAAAGACCAGCCCAGTAGGGGAGGGGGAGAATTAGATCATTCTAATAATCTCTGTGGCAGGCTTGCACGCATGTGCAGCTCCATGTGTGGTTGCGCAGAAGACCACTCAATAAACAATGGTTACAGGTAAGTGCAACCCCATTTTCTTTTCAGCTAGCTGTTGGTTTTTTCTTTCCTTTCAAAACTAAGGTTCCAAATAGTTAAACAATATTTGAACAACATTCGCCTAGGGACTTGACCAGTCTCCTCTCTCTCCCTGACAGCATGGTGTGGTGGGAAGATCATGAAATCTTCAATGCTGTAGCGGTAGAGATCTAGAGCAGCAGTTCTTGTTAAGTTGACCATTTTGAAATCTTTGGAGACAGAACTTGGGCCAGTGGCAAAAAGGTCAACCTGGCTGCAGCGTTGTTTGCTTTCTTGCCTTATACCCGGGGGGGGGGGGGGGTTCCTTTTTGGATTGTAAACTATTTTGGCCAGTTTTACTTATTAGCATTGTTGAGTGTTACTCATACTTGTATGCTTTGGTACAGAGCTGAGCAGTAAGCTATCAGTACTAATCACTTAGACAGCATCATATTGTTTCAGAAGGTAGCTGTGTTGGTCTTACCTAGAAGAGCTAGATTTGAGTTTAGTAGCACCTTACAGACCAAAATATTATCCTTCTACATAAGTTGCTAAGGGTTGCAATGTCATGACGACAGCGAACCCTCGCCCCAGGGTGGAGGGTTCATCAATTGCATTCCAACCCCTCCCCTGCACCTTCTCGCAACCCCCTCCCAACAACGAGGCCACTGCCGGGACAGCCTGCTGGTCGTCAGCCCCCTCCCCATTCCCCCACGCCCTCTCTCAACCTCCAACAACATGCTCGGCCCAGAACAGCAGTGGCTTGCCTGCCTGCTGCCCATAAGCATCCTTCCCGTTCCCCCTGACCTCTCCCAACCTCCCAACAAAATGGCCAATACTGGTGTGGCAATGCCTTGGCCTCCTGCTGCCCCACAACTCCTTCCCCATTTCCTTGCTTGCCCTATCTCACCCCCCCCCAACCACCCCAGGACAGCACAAACCTGCCAGAAGTCCCCCCCTCACACTCCCATACACCAACCCTGGCAGGGGTGAACCGAGAGGTGAGTTGGGAAGAGGCAGAGAAGCGGCAGCAGAGGTGATGAGGGGGCAGAGAAGGTAGACAGGTAGGAAAAGTGGTGTGCCTCTTCACACACACACCCCACCCCCCGCTAAAGCCCATTTTCTTAAGTCATTTAATGGGCTTGGCTGCTAGTTTTGGTGTAAGCTTCCAAGAGTCAAATCTGATGAAGGGAGTGTTGACTCAGAGGTTTATACCCCAAAAGTCTTGTCCGTTTCTTAAGGTGATGTGGGATTCAAATTTTAGCTGTTCTACAGCATCTGATGAAAAGTTGGAATTACTATAGCCCTAGAGATGTTGTGTGCCTTTCCTAAGTGAGAAGCCACTTTATATAGTACACCTTTAGGCATAAATATGAAGTGGCTGGTATGAAAGGAACAGTTGGGTTTTTAGGAATGTCCGATGTATGATGGTGGTGGTAAGATGTAATTAGCTTCAGATCCCTGTTAACAGCCTACTTGGTACCAAAACTGGGTTTTTTGTTTGTCTTTTGTTTGTCTTTGTTTGTCTTTGGCAAATTACAGCTGACTTATGGTGATCCTGATGGGGTTTTCAAGGCAAGAGATGTTCAGAGGTGGTTTGCCTCTGTGTAGCAATCCTGTAATTCCTTGGTGGTCTCCCATCCAAATATTGATCAGGGCCAGTCAAAATCTGGCAATATCAGGTTAGCGAGGTCAGAGCAAACCCAGGTTATTGCTATATAATGTGTGAAAAAAGTCTCTGGATGCAAATCCAATGGAGTTGTGTCCCTGGGCTAAGGGACAAAGATGATAATTTAGTTAGAACTTCACAAGTAATTGTGTATTACTGCGTCTAAAGCTAAACAATAGCACACAACAATTGTGTCTACTTTCTGAAAAAGAAATTGCAAATTCCCTGCACCATGAGTTCTATTTGTAACTGTTGAAACGGTGCTTGAGACGGTGTGTGTGCTGAGTTTGTCCTTGTAGATTCTCTGTTTAAAAAAAATAAAGGAATATCAACAAAACACCAGTCTTGCTTTTGAGTTTTGGGGTTTTTTTGGATTGTGTTCTTGTGTTTCCAAGCTGTTAAATAACCATGGGTGCACAGGCTAGAAACTGGGTGCATTGCTTTGTGCTATCTGATCAACGGTCTTCACTTCAAAATTGTTCCAAAAAGAACTTCTTTTCTTTACAGGTAAAAGGTAATCCCTTGTAAAAATCTGGGGGTAGGGGCCTAGACTAGAGACTTCCCATCTTGTCAAATAAACACTTGATTTCTCATAATTTAGACACATTCTATGAACAGGCTGAAGCCAGCAGGGGCGGAGAAAGGGGGAACTGCGCCCGGGGAACATGTACACCCTGAGTCCCTGCCACGCCCCCGTCTGCCCCCGCAAGAGCACGCACCCGGTGTGTTGCACGCCCCCCATCCCCTTGGTGCTACGCCACTGGAAGCCAGTATTAGCCTATCAAATCCAATGAAATAGTTGGTTTGATTGTTTTGAAATCTTGTAGAAGCCCTTTGGCATCTGCAATTCCATCTTCTCAGGACTGCAATAAAAGTTCAGTAACTCTTCACTTGTAAAAAAATCTACACGCTGCCATTTTAATTTTCAAGGGGCAGCCAAATGAATATGATATCAGCGAATGCAATTTTAACATTTGTATTTATTTACAATACGGCTTGGATCCACTAGAGCTTTCCCATGGAGGAAGGAATTCTATCCACAGCCCGGCCACTTCTTTGCCTGTCCTGTTGCACTGCAGTCTGCCCCCAAGCAGAGTCTTAAAAATCAGGTTTTGCAGGTGGAAATCCATCCCTCCATCCACAAAAATGCTCTGGAGGACTCGAGCCAGAGCGTTACCAACAACTTGCGGTTCAGACCCAAAGGCTCAGTATGTTGGAGATGGTGCCTTGGGTGGACTATATAAATTGCCAGCACAAGCATTGAAAGTGATTGTGTTCTAAGGCCAAGACCAAGGTGAAACTGCATACTCTTCATAGAAATGGGAGTTAATGTTTGATAAGATAAACTCATTTTGTAGTAGAAAAATCAGTTGTTTGGGTAAACAATTGTGAACAAACCTTTTTTTCCTCCTCTGGGACCTAATTATTGGAATTGTAAATTATTATCTGCTGATGAATAAAGGCAGGGTATATCATCTTGGAAACAGCAGCCCAGGTGTTTCACATGATCACAAACGGCAGAAGCAGCATTCAAACAGTGTTAATGAAATGTGAGAGCTTCATGTATTTAGGTAACAGGCTCTGTGATCACAGAAAGAGCAAAGGCAGAGGCCAATTTACTGGTGGTTCCCAGCCCCTCAATGACATGGCTGGCCTCCACCCGGGCCAGGGCTTTTACGGCCCTGGCCCCTGCCTGGTGGAACACTCTCCCTCCAACTGTCCGGGCCATGCGGGATCTTGGAGAGTTCTGCAGGGCCTGTAAGACCGAGTTGTTCCACCGGGCTTTTGGGGAGGCCAGCCGTTGATACTGTGCGCCCTCGTTGCCTCTCCCTTTTAACATTCTGGGAACTGTGACATCTAGATTTACTGCCCCCTCTTTGGGAGGGTTTTACTGATAGTTTTAATATTGGACGCCAAGTGGTTTATGTGAAACGCTGTAATTTTATGTTTTAATGATGTTATTTATATTAAATACTTACTGCTTTTACTGTTTATGTAATATTATTTGCTGCTCACCGCCCAGAGCCCTCAGGGGATGGGGCGGTATATAAATATAATTAATAAAAATAACATGGGACTCACCCCATCGGTCAGCTCTACTCCTTGCTAGAAAAAGCAAAGCTAACCCGCCTCCTTTTCGACCTTAGATTTTCCACAACAGAGTACACCTTCATCCATTGATGGGTGCATTTGAAAACATCATCAGGTCAAAAGGTCTTTCGATTACTCTGTAGTTTTGGTAGACTGTCTAACCTTGATGCAGTTTTAAACAGTAGTCGCAGGATCGTATTGATGAAGAGACATCTGGATTTCTGTGTTCAAGTACCAGCGTGCCTTCAGTAATAAAAACAGAAATGTTTCTGATGTCCACTCTAAATCTACTCAGTAGCAGCATTCAGGGTTCTGGATTGACCTTTCTTGTTAAATGCGGGAGGATATCGTCTACGACTGGGGTCCTGAGAGGGATGCCAGCCTCCAGTTGAGCCTGGAGAACCCCTAGAAGTCCAGCTCATCTCCAGTCCACAGAGGTCAATTCCTCTGGAGAAAATAAGTGCTTTGTAAAGTGGACTCTATGGCACTGTACCCTGTTGAACTCTTTCCCCTCCGTAGACTCCCTTTCCAAATATCCAGGAGTTTCCCGACCTGGATCTGGACACCCGAGCTCCTGATATCTATGCCTGGGTTTTCTCAGGAATTCTGTATCCCATACAGATGGAAGCATTCAAACCAGCAAATCAGTACAGTGATACCTCGAAAATCGGTGCCTTCGACAATCGTCGAGATTGCCAGGCGCCGATTTCCGTCCTCTAAAATCGTCAGCCGCCTCAATTTTCGGCGGCCTCCGAGAGTACACAAACGGCGTCGCGCATACGCAAAGCCTCTAAATGTGCCATTTTCGAAGATCACCGATAATCTCCGGACGGATCATCGCCGATTTTCGAGGTGCCATTGTATGGCTATTTGGAGTGGTTTCTTTGCCTAACAACCCCCCCCCCCCAAGTGCCTTGCAGTCTGAATTGTGACGCATTTCCTTCATCTCAGTGGAAGAAATCCTTGCTGTGTCAGTTTGTGTTTGATTTCTTGTGAGACTGTTTTTTTCCTCAGAGCAGACACGTTCTTCAGAACTGCCTTATTTATTCTGTCGGGTGGCTAAGGGAAGTAAATAAGAAACCATGCAGGAGGGAAAGGGTATTTATTCCTGGATGCCAGCTCTAGTTTGTCACCTTCTGGATTGAGCAGGACATTATTCTGTCTGGTGCAGCACCTCAGGTAATCAGAAGAGGACAGTTCTCATGTCAGGGCCTCAGTGAATAACTTCCTGAGTTTATTTCTGATAGGTTTGATTTCCTGCTAGACCAGTGGTGGCGAACCTGTGGCACGGGTGCCAGAGGTGGCACTCAGAGCCCTCTCTGTGGGCACGCGTGCACAGAGTTCATCATGTGATAATAGTGTAATTATTTCAGGGAGATTATTAGCATTAAACCGAAAACCTAGTTTTGGGGAAGCAGTGTAGGTAACCCTATTAAGCGTTGTTAAACCCCACTGATTTTCATGGGAAGAACTAAAGCGCAATCCTTTACCTGGGAGTAAGCTTGATTGCTTCAAAGCAAAGCCACCGACTACCACCAAGCTTACTCCCGAGTAACGCGCGCCTTGGAACCAACCGTTTTTTCTATACTAAAACCTCAGTATTCAGGTTAAATTGCCGTGTTGGCACTTTGCGATAAACAAGTGGGTTTGGGGTTGCAGTTTGGGCACTCGGTCTCAAAGGTTTGCTAGACTGTGTCTAAAGTTTAACACACACACCCCCCACTTCAGGGAAATGCTGGCAAATCAGAACTGATTCCTTGAAGTCAGCCATTCTCTAAACTTTGGCGGAGCGTTTTTAAACAGTGGTCAAGAATACAAATGGCTGCCGAAACGTGTCCATCTGTTCTGTCCGTGGTTCTTATCAAAACCGTCACATTGCTCTGAGGAATGGCAGCAGGCAAAGTAAGTGATGGTTCAGACTTAGGGTTTCTCATAGATCTTGAAACTGCACGTGGCCGCTTGATAAAAGTGAGAGCAACATGCGGTGTTCTCTTGCTTGTTGATGTAATCAGCCTCCTTTTAGCAATGTATACGCGGCTGGCAGTAGCTCTGCTTTAATGTGGGTTTGTTGATAGAACAATGAGATGTTGTAATTGTCCGGGCGCGGGCGGAGCGATAGTAGCCATCCCCGCGCCCGGACTGAAGTCGGCGATCCTGAGGTCGGCTGGGCAGGGGGGTTCCTCGGGACCGGCACAGAAACGTGTCGAAGTTTCGACGCGAGAATGCTTCGAAGGAATGAAGCTCCGTAGCTCCGGCCGCGCCCGGAGCGCAGCTGAGCCCGATCGGCTCGGCATGGACGCGCTCCAGCTGGGCAGGGGGAGGGTTTTGAGTCTGGGAAGGGGATTTAAGGGAGAGCAAAGGGAAGCTCAGGAGCTGCCGCTGCAGCAGAGTGACGTGGGAGGGGTGTGGAGTGGTAGAAGGGCCAGACAGCTCGTGAGGAGGTTGTGTTGGGAGGGTGTGCCAGGGCCACCTCCCGTCAGGCAGCAGTCGCTCGTCCAGTGAGGCAACTGGGTGTGGCACGTCAGCTGTCTAGCCAACTCCGGCCGTTAGTGAGGCAACTGCGGCGGGGCGGGGCCTGACACGCAGGGGGTTTAGGGAAGAGACAGCTGGAGAAGCCAGAGGGGGCAGCCTTCAATACCAGGCGCCCTGTGGGCTAAATTGTTTCTTGGCCCCTTGGGCCAATTGGAAAATAACATCTCTGGGGAGGACAACCCCCAGGACAGGGTGGGAGGGAAGGTTCCATCGCCCCAGGGCCCTGTGCAGGGAGGGGAAGTGCCACAGTAATTGCCATGACCTTTATGCTTTCTTGAGCTCTGGATGCTGTGCTTTTGTCAGGTTGGACGCAAACTTTTTTCCACTAATGTGTCAGTTCCCCGATCAAGTAGACCTGGCACTAATGTGTACTGTCCACAGAGAGCTCTCTCTCTCTTGGAGCCTTATGGCTCAGAGGGTGGAGAAATGAAACCACCCTAATCATAGAATTACAAAGTTGGAAGGGACCATAGAGGCCATCTAGTTCAACCTCTTGCTTAATTGTCAGCCTGGAGCATCCCAGACAGGTGTTTTTCCAGCCTCTGCTTGAAGACTGGCCAATAAGGGAGAGATCACCACTTCCCAAGGTAGCCAATTTCATTACTGAACTACTGTCACTGCAAAAAAAGTATCCTTCATGAAGGAGAGCAACCTTCAGACTGTTTATCAAGACTATTTGACAAACCAAGGCCCTTTCCGCACATGCAGAATAACGCACTTTCAATCCACTTCCACAATTGTTTGAAAGTGGATTTTGCTATTCTGCACAGTAAAATCCAGCTGCAAAGGGCATTGAAAGAGGAGGATTGAAAGTGCATTATTCTGCATGTGCGAAAGTGGCCCAAGATAAACACCCAGCATCAATCCCCTTACGTCCTACCTTTCTTTCCCCCCTTCCCCCTCCTCCGGGTGTCCTTTATCTTCTTTGGTTGAATCCTCCTTGTAGGAGGCTGTGTTGAAATGAATGGAATGAAGCAGATGGGAGGCCTAAAAATCCATTTTAAATTTAAATATCACATTCCTAGATGATAGCTGTTGGAATAGCAGATGTAACATCTGGTGAAATACCACGCTGGCTGTTTAGAAGAGGAGTAAAGGGGGGAAATCTTTAGGACGCTTTCTGTTTACCAAGTCCATGTTGCTTTGGAGTTAAAAATAGATGTAAGTTTTTAAAATACGATCCTTGCCGATTTGGATGTTTTGTCGAAGGCTTTCACGGCCAGATTCAACTGGTTCTGGTAGGTTTTCCGGGCTATGTGGCTGTGGTCCGGTGGATTTTGTTCCTAACGTTTCGCCTGCATCTGTGGCTGGCATCTTCAGAGGTGTATCACAGAGAAAAGTCTGTTTCACACTGTGTCTAAGTGAGAAGGGAAGGTTTAGTGGGGTAAACTTTAGTGGGGTAAACTTCAGTGGGGTAAACTTTAGTGGAATAAACTTTTACAATCTGGAGCCATGGTGAGGAGGAACTGCTGAATTTTCTGAACCACCTTAACAGCATCCACCCAAACATACAATTTACCATGGAAACTGAAAAAGAAGGGAAACTGCCTTTTTTAGACGTCTTGGTCTTTCGCAGACCCAACCACCAATTGGGCCACACAGTATACAGAAAACCGACACACACAGACCGGTATTTACATAAAAACTCCAATCATCATCCACAACAGAAAAGGGGCATAATCAAAACTCTGACAGATCGTGCAAAACGAACTTGTGAACCTCCTCCCTGATGAAATCAACCATCTAGATTGGGCTCTGCAGGCTAATGGCTACTCCACTACAGAAATCAGAAGAGCTTTAAGGCCAAGAAAAACCCAGAGGACTGAGGAGAAACAGCCCACCACAGGAAAAATATTTCTACCATACATCAAGGGAATCACAGATCAAATAGGGAAACTGATGAAAAAGCATGACCTACAGACCATCTTCAAACCCACCAGGACAATACAGCAAATGCTACGCTCAGCAAAGTACAAGAGAGACCCCCTCACTTCTGCAGGAGTATATCGCATACCCTGTAGCTGTGGAAAGGTCTACCTAAGAACCACAAAACGCAGCATTCAGACCCGTGTTTAGGAACACGAAAGACACTGTCGGCTTAATCCATATCATCCAGAAAAAAAATCCTCAGCGAGTTGCAGAAAGTGTGTTAAACAAAACTGGACATAATATTTTATTTGAGAACCCCGAAATTCTGGACAATTCAGAAGCTTACTATGTCAGACTGCACAATTTCAATGGCCTCCCTGCACTGGGAGGCCATTGAAATTGACAAACTGCACAGGGAGGCCATTGAAATTGACAAACACCGGGACAACTTCAATAAGAAAGAAGAGATGTTAAAAATCAGCAAAGCCTGGCTTCCAGTGCTTAAAAAATGGACTGATAACCCCACCCGCAATACAATGCACTCAACCACACCTTTGCATAGCAAGTTCCACCCAAACACTTAATGGTTGGTTCCCCACCCTGGGACATGGACAATATACTCCACTAAACTTTCCCTTCTCACTTAGGCCGTTTCCGCACGAATGCGGAAGCGGCCGGGTCGGCGTTTCTGACGCCAACCCGACGACGCTGGGACCGTCCGCATGGATCTGTCCTGGAAAGATAGGGCAGCCGGCGCCATGGAGCGCCGGCTACCAGTCGAGCCATATGTCGCCAAGCCTCGGGCAGCGCCGCCGCTTCAGGCCTGGGGACAAATACGCCCTGGCTCCCCGCGCCGCCTGCTCCAGCGCCGCAGGTAGTAGGGGGCGTGTCCCCTGCGGCTCCGGGCGATGCTACCGGGAGGCCCGGGGACAAGGTAAGTGCCAGGTGGGGGAGGCGTCTCGAAACCGCTGCCTTTCGCTCGGCAGCGGCTTCGAGGCGGCGTTTCCCCAACAAGAGTGCTTCCGAGCTCTCTGGGGAAACGCTGGCTTCGCAGCGGTCGAGCGGTGCGAGGGCTGCGCGGCTGCGATGCAGCTGCGCCCCCTGTGCGAATGGCGGCCTGGAGACGGCGTTTTTGCCATCTCCAGGCCGCCATTAAATGCCCGTGCGGAAACGGCCTTAGACACAGTGTGAAACAGACTTTCCTCTGAAGATGCCAGCCACAGATGCAGGCGAAACATTAGGAACAAAATCCACCAGACCACGGCCACACAGCCCGGAAAACCCTCCAGAACCAGATTTGGATGTTGTTTAGTTTATCTCTGCTTGTTTGTTCCATAAACTATGTAAACAAGGAATCTGATTGCTGTAGCTAGTAGGCAGTGGAGACCTGAAAGCTGGACTTCAGAGGCAGTGGGGCAGAGCTGAACACTGGTCTGAACTCAGCCAAGTTCAGCATTTAGTTCTACACTGCCTCTGAAATCCACATGGACTTTGGAGGCAGCAGGGCTGAGCTGTAGGCTAGTCCTGGTCAAGCCCAGCATTTGGTTCTGCGCCACTTCGAAAGTCCACATAGGCTGAATGGTGGGCCCAGCTGGTCTTAATGCCATGTTCAGCTCTCTGCTATTTCTAAGCACATGTGAACTACAGCAGGTCAGCAGGTGAGGGGGAGAGGAAGGGGGAGGGGTTCTTTTTTTTAGAATGATGAAAAGATCGAAGTAGCCCTTAAAATGCTGAAAAAATTCTCCCAAAAAGTGTCAGCATTTTTCAAGATTTGTTTTTACAGCTGCTTCATGTTGCTGTTTTTTTGGCAGAAGAAACCTGAAAATACTGATCATGAATTTTTCGGGACTTTTTGGTTCGACAACACATTTTGTGGTTAGATCTGCAACCTGTGGCCCGCCACACTGTATCAGAATTCCTAAGGTGCCCACAGATTCAGAAACTTGGGGGACACCTTTCTTAGTATAACAGTGGTGAAAAATTGGGACTATAGTGGGTGTTTTCACACGTCTTAAATTAGTTTGAGCTTGTATGTGATTATAGAAAGTTGGCTTCATTTCTCTTCCACATTCCGACTCATGCTAACAACATTCAGTGAAGTGCCTATGGTACACATCAAGTTCATGGTCTTCTAGAACTTCTATGGTACACATCAAGTTCATGGTCTTCTAAAACTTCTATGGTACACATCAAGTTCATGGTCTTCTAGAACTTCAAGTTCATGGTCTTCAAGTGACTAAATATTCATCCCAGCTGAATAGAAGATACTCAGCATCAAGTGTTCCTGCTTTCTTATTACATTTGATAAAGAATTTAAGGCTGCTGTAATTTGTCATTGGTGGTTATTGCAGCTGAATGGTAAACTAAGGTCTTATGCATGGTGTAGCAAAGAGTGGTGGACTGTAGTCTGGAGAACCAGGTTCGATTCTCCACTCCTCCACATGAAGCCTTCTGGGTGAGTTCAGAGTCTTAAGCTTGTCCTGTCCCGCTTTGTCACACATAGATCTGGCAGCTCTATTGAGCATGTAGCTAACTGATTGTATCAACATCTTGGTTGCAAAATCCCCTCCCATTTGAGAACGAAGACATCCATGCAGAAGACTTGAAATACAGCTTCCTTCTGGTCCCATGAAGATGGTCCACCACCTGATCACCGCCTGGATAACCAACATGCAGCAACACAAGGGAAGAAAAAAAAACTTGAATGGGGAAATCTTGAACATCGTGTAGCTAAATATGTGTATATATTTAATGTGTGTATTTTGAAGTTGTAATAATGTGTGTATGCATCATCTCAAGCTGAAGGATGGTTCCAGACCTTCTCTGTGCCCTTCCTCTTAGACCAAAATCTGTAGCAAGTTAAAAAAAAAGTTTTTTTGTAGCTGAACACTGGTATAAGTGTCCTGAAATTATAGGGTAACCCGTATTCCTGATTGAGACTGAGGGCATCAGAACAAATACCCACCATAATCTTTGAGTTGTCAGGCACCAAAAGGCCAAGAACTGTCAAGTGTATTAAGTTGAAGTCGTTACGGGCGACGCAAGGAATAGGCGAGACGCAGCGATATCATCCGGTGGAGAGAAGCCAGTGGCGATATAGCGTGATCCATGGATCTGGCTACTCTGATCCTTGGGTCTGGCTAATCTGCCGAGCTGGCGGTCCTTGGCACCTTTTATTAGGGTTTTTGGGAAGGCGGGAGAGCGGGAGAATGTTGCGCAATACATTAATCATAGGGGCTGCGTATGTGCGAGAGGAAACGTTCCTGTCTGGGCCTAATCCAGACCTGGGAGTATGCACCTTTTGTCCCTTTGTCCAGGACATCTTGTGACCCGTGAGTCACGGGGGTCTTGTGACTGGTGAGGGTGCTTGCCCAGAGGGCAACAGATGGCACAGGCATTCCTGTGCTCTGTCTGAAGCTCTGCCCGGGTTCACTGGCTCACCCCTACATTAAGTGGTCTCAGTCTAACAGCTGCAAAGGGCTATTCTGATGCTTGTTCTCCATGGCTATTTGCTAGTTACAGGGAGCACACTGTAACTGGGGGCTTGGTTTTGAGCTGTGGCCCAGGATTATATCTTCTAGTTTTGTTTATTACTTGGGAACTGGAAGACTGTGGGGATTGGTGCATTTATGCTCATTTGGGGGGCCTTTAGTTACCACTGCTAGCTAAAGTCTTAGGAAGTAGGGAACTGGTGGGTCACACACAAGACTCCTGCTTAATTTCTCCATAGTACCTCACATTGGCATACTATCATGCCTGTAGAAGTATAGGATTTACAGACTTTGGATTTATAGCTCACTTTTCTCAATTGTAAGGAGTTTCAAAACAGCTTACAAACTTTTTCCCATAACAGACACTTTGTGAGGTTGGTGGGGCTGATAAAGTTCTGAGAGGACTTTTGACTAGCCTGAGATCTCCCAGCAGGCTTCATGAGTAGGAGCAGAAACACTAACCCGCTTCACCAGATTAGAGTCCACTGTTCTCCAGATTAGAGTCCACCAATTTAATCACTACACCACACTGACTCACTGGTTGTCTCAAGAGCAGACTTTAATCCTCCTAGGACACTTGACCTGCTTAAATCAAAACACTTCAGATGACCTAGGGTTCTTCAACTGCAAATGAAATTTGGGACATGTACATTGGGTATTGGAATGCTAATGTGGTTGAATCTCTTCATGTGGAGGAGTGGGGAATCAAACCTGATTCGCCAGATGCTAATGTGGTTGAAACCATTTTCGGCGATGAAATTTGTCCCCCAGTTGCATTTTTTTGTGGCAGGGTGCACAGAGAGGTGGCTCAATTCTGTCCCTTTAGAACATGGTCACCTGCATGTTACTGAACTATGTCTCCAAAGAACAGCCACTTGAATCTTTCAAAAAACACCAGAGGTATAAAACAATTCCACACAAAAAAGTGTCTCTGTTTCCATAGCATTGGTGTGAGAATTACATCAGTGTTTCTGATAGAGAGGCTAAAAAGCAGGTGGGCCCTTGTGCGTTAAGGACCAATGTGGGGCAAGGAAGGCGGATAGGAGGCGGGGCTTGAGCTGTCAGTCACCATTCAGATCTTGGGAGGAGGGGGAGTGAACAACTCGGAGCAGAGCAGCCAACATCGCCGTTGCCACTGGGGTTTGGGTGGGAGGGACTGGCCCCTCCCATTGTAGGGCAGGAGCTGCTGCCGCCACCTTTCTTCTCCACTTGGAGGCGGCAGTAGAAGTGCTCCTGAGTTGTTGTTTTTCTCCTTGTTGAGGCTGCGGCAGGACTCATGGGTATCCCCCTCCCCTCTGGATTCGAAGCCTTCAGCTCTCCAGAGGGAGCCGCAGTACAAGGACAAAAGAGCTGCATGCGGCTCCAGAGCCGCAGGTTGCAGATCCCTGGACTAAACTATATAAGATACTGTAACACAACCAAACTGTAACTAACCATGAGCCATGCATATAACTATTATGTGTGATACTGTATATAATGCATGTTTTCTCTCTCAGTTTAAGTAAAGTTCTGCTTATATTTTATTATGAACTTCTGAGGTAAAATGGCTGGTCTTTGGAGAGATAACTATTCTAATTTAATGTGCCGCGCAATCCACATTTCCGCCTGTTACTTTTCTTGACAGGATTATATATACCAAATATACCTGTTGCCCTTCAAATTCACCCCACCATTTTTTCAGGAGAGCCAGTGTGGTGTACTGCTTAAAGTGTTGGACTAGGATCTAGGAAGTCCAGGTTTGAATCCCCATTCTGCCATGGAAACTTGCTGGGTGATCTTGGGCCAGTCATGCGTATTCAGCCTCAACCCTGGCAAGTAGTTGGATGGCAGACCTCCAAGGAACCCCAGGGGTATGATGCAAAAGGAGGCATCTAAATGCCTCTTGCCTTGAAAACCCTGTGGTGTCACCATAAGTTAGCTGTTACTTGATGGCAAACAAAATGTATGGATATGAAAGCTGGACAATGAAGAAAGCTGACAGGAAGAACGTAGATTCCTTTGAAATGGGGTGTTGGAGGCAGGCAAGTGCAAACCACCTCCAAGCGTCGTTAACCCCCTAGGGGTCACCATAAATCAGCTATGATTTGGTGGTATATATATATCTGCATCTGACCCCTTAGTTGTGGGCCCTCCTACGCCTAGTAGACCCTGTTACTCTAGAAGACCTTTTAAAAACTTCCCATCATGGATTTGCTGAGGGTTTTTTAAAGGAAAAAAACTGTACCAAGATTTTTAAACTTGATTTCTTTATTGAAATTGGGTTTTTTTAAAAATAGCTTTTTAAAATATGTTCAATAAAATATTTCTCTTCTCCCTACCATATTTGTGTCCATTTCTGCTTCTCATAAGCTTCACTTTTTTGCTGCCAATAACTGCCACTTTCATCAAAGTTCCTAAGAGGACTGTGTTGGCCATCTGGCCTGAAACATGGTTTTACTAATCAATCATATTCCAACCTTGAGGTGCAAACCATAAACGGCCACTCTTCAAGCAAACCTGGGCCTCTGTTTGTGGTCTGTGACTGAAATAACTGGTGGCCAGTCCTCCGCTGAAGCTTTCCATGTGATTTGTGTCTTGACTTTGGGAAACCTCGCTTGTGAATTGGTGCGACCCGTCTTGCATTTTTGTGAGGGCTTATTTGAGCTAAGCTGTGATCGACGTGAAACAACTTTTGCTGTGTGTATCATTCCAGCAGTATATTCTGTATAATCATATTGTTTCCCTGCAGGAGGAAGAAGAAATAGCTTATGAACAAACTTTAGAGTTCCGCAGAGGGGGTGATGGACAGCCACGGCGGTCGACGCGGCCCACTCAACAGTTTTATCAGCCTCCAAGAGCTAGGAACTGACAGGAAGGGAGTTAAAGGTAAAGGCTGTTGATAAACGTGGAACATTTGGGTGGAAGAAGTAAATTCCATTTTTCAAACATATGCTTTTAAGATGTAATTTAGTAGAATTTACTTGGATTTCTCTTGATTGGTACCATTGTCTAAAAACTTGGGTGTTGAAGCCCTTAATTTGCTAGCTGTGGGATAAACTCTGAAAAACAGATTTTTTCTTAGAATGTGTTTAACTTCTCATGCTTGACACTAAGGACTCTATTTCCCAGAGCGCACTGAGGCACAGGTCTTCAGAAACCGTGTCTGAGATGGAGCCGGGAAGGCAAACTCTATGCTGGGGATCATTAGGAAAGGAATTGATAATAAAACTACAAAGATTGTCATGCCCTTATATAAAGCAGTGGTTCGACCGCACTTGGAGTACTGTGTCCAGTTCTGGTCGCCGCATTTCAAAAAGGATATTGAGGAGATAGAAAAAGTGCAGAGAAGGGCAACAAGGATGATTGAGGGACTGGAGCACCTTCCCTATGAGGAGAGGCTGCAGCGTTTGGGACTCTTTAGTTTGGAGAGGAGATGTCTGAGGGGGGATATGATTGAAGTCTACAAAATTATGCTTGGGGTAGAAAATGTTGACAGAGAGAAGTTTTTCTCTCTTTCTCACAATACTAGAACCAGGGGGCATTCATTGAAAATGCTGGGGGGAAGAATTAGGACTAATAAAAGGAAACACTTCTTCCTCCATGCAACGTGTGATTGGTGTTTGGAATATGCTGCCATTGCAGGAGGTGAGTGATGGCCCACTGACCTGGATGAAAGCTTTAAAAGGGGCTTGGACAGATTTATGGAGGAGAAGCTTCCATTTTATGGCTACCAATCTTGATCCTCTCTTGAACTAGAGATTGCAAATGCCTTAACAGTCCAGGTGCTTGGGAACCCAACAGCACTTGAAGGGCCATTGCTTTCACATTCTGCATGTGAGCTCCCAAAGACACCTGGTGGGTCACTGTGAGTAGCAGAGAGCTGGACTAGATGGACTCTGGTCTGATCCAGCTGGCTTGTTCTTATGTTCTTATGTTCTTAAATTCTCCTCACTCTTTGGCTAGCTGGCTACATGTCCGGCCAGGGGTCACTATTGCCAACCTTTGATAATGTGCCTTCCCCCCTCACTTTGATATTTAGGGGACAGTGAAGAAGTGTTTCCTTTTATTAGTCCTAATTCTTCCCCCCAGCATTTTCAATGAATGCCCCCTGGTTCTAGTATTGTGAGAAAGGGAGAAAAATTTCTCTCTGTCAACATTTTCTACCCCATGCATAATTTTATAGACTTCAATCAAATGCTGTAGGAAATGACTGGATTGGATTAAGACCTGGGAGTGCCCAAGACTTGGTGAATGTTGGGCTGTGCCGATGAAATCAAAACAAGAGCATTCCAGATCTGGTTTGGCATTTAATATATTTTGGCTGGGTTTACAGTCAGTGCTTTATTAGGGATACTGCTTTAGTAATGCTTTCACCGTTACATTGGTAGAGAAGAAATTTAGTAGCTGTCTTGAGAACCTTTTGGAATACAATCATGTGGTAAAATGGCAACGAGGATGATTCAGGGACTGGAGCACCTTCCTTATGAGGAGAGGCTGCAGCGTTTGGGACTCTTTAGTTTGGAGAGGAGACGTCTGAGGGGGGATATGATTGAAGTCTATAAAATTTTGCATGGGGTAGAAAATGTTGACAGAGAGAAGTTTTTCTCTCTTTCTCACAATACTAGAACCAGGGGGCATTCATTGAAAATGCTGGGGGGAAGAATTAGGACTAATAAAAGGAAACACTTCTTCACGCAATGTGTGATTGGTGTTTGGAATATGCTGCCACAGGAGGTGGTGATGGCCACTGACCTGGATGGCTTTAAAAGGGACTTGGACAGATTTATGGAGGAGAAGTCGATTTATGGCTACCAATCTTGATCCTCTTTGAATTGAGATTGCAAATGCCTTAACAGTCCAGGTGCTCGGGAGCAACAGCCGCAGAGGGCCATTGCTTTCACATCCTGCATGTGAGCTCCCAAAGGCACCTGGTGGGTCACTGTGAGTAGCAGAGAGCTGGACTAGATGGACTCTGGTCTGATCCAGCTGGCTTGTTCTTATGTTCTTATGTTCTTAAATTCTCCTCACTCTTTGGCTAGCTGGCTACATGTCCGGCCAGGGGTCACTATTGCCAACCTTTGATAATGTGCCTGCCCCCCTCACTTTGATATTTAGGGGACAGTGGAGGACGGTTTTATTTAGGATTGTATTTGGTGAAGTTTAGTAGCATCCCTGAGTGGTGATTTTAAATTTGGGGTTTTTCTTTTTAATGTATATAATGTATTACATCTATGCCTTGCAAAGAAGAAGGGCAGCTAATAAAGGTTTTAAATAAGTCAAATCATATACATGTGAATGTTTGGAATAAGTCTAGTCATATGTGTGTGTAGCCAAAAGCCATTACAAAATAAGTACAGTAAGAGCAATAAAACATTAAAATTGAAAAGTGTAATCATGAAATAAGCATTTCACTAAACATTAAAAGCAAGTTAACTGAAATATCCACAATAATAAATTCTATAGACTTGCTCTCTTTGAGACCTGATTGGCTCTTATTGCTTTTGCTGCACAAGCAAAGATGTTCTATAGGTAATGTAACAACCAGCTTCTAATAATAAAAATATCACATTTTCAAGATCGGATTTCCAGTTTAACCCCTCAGTAATCCATCAAGAAATTTGGCCTTGGGTTCCGCATACAGTATTATGTTTTAAATAAATGATGCAGGAAACCTGGCCAGCAGGCTCAATGGTGTGTGTGGACTAATGAGTCCAGTTTTATCATTGCTACTTGTGTTTCCATTCCACCCACTGGAACACACTGGGCTCCCCCCCCCCATGTATTTTGGAACTAAACACATCCATAATGAAGGGTTAGATCCAGGGCATGAGGTTACAGAAGGGGTGAACCAAGGTGATCTTCCCTGCCTTTCTCCTCCCCAAACGTGCTGCTGTTTGCTGTAAAAATCCTCAGAATGGGGAGGACCTCACCAACAAAATCCATGGCCATGTGGGCCACTGCTCCTCCTCCTCCTCCTCCCTCCTCCGAACCGTGAATGGGGGAGCACATAATTTTTTGCAATCCTTTTTCATTGTCGCAACACTCCATACCATTGGACATTTGGTCGACAAGACTCCTCCAACCCTCAGAAATGTTAGTGCCAACCCAGACCCGCTCTTGCCATCTTCTCCCAGGAATCCAGCCCAAAACATGGTGTCAGAAACAGCGATATCTGCAAAAGTATGGAAAACAAAATGAAATAACAACATTGGGAAATTTGGGAAAATAAAATCACATCTACAATGTTAATTGACAAATTAACAGGGAAACTGAGAAACAATCCAGATAAATTTAATAAAACTTGGAACTTGTTTATAAAATATATGAATAACTAAGATGCTAGAACATACTTCTGAAATATAATGTACAAATTATTATTATTATTATTATTATTATTATTATTATTATTATTATTATTATTATTATTATTATTATTATTTAAAATAAACAAACAAATAGCAATATCAAGGTCCTGCCATTTTCTGCAAAGGAGAGAGTCTGCTGTTGTGTAGTGAGTGAATTTATTTGTATGTCACCCTGGGCCATTACAAACATGTTAACGGTTATATCAAAAATGTTATAAATATACATGATAAATTAAGATATACAACAGTGGCTAAAATATAGAGTGATATTAAGTAAAGTATACAGCAATTTACCAATAACAATAACAATAAAAAGCAGCTCTAAAGGATTGCTCCTTTAGGGATCTTGACCATTATCAGTCCCTCCGATATTGTTTAAATCACTCTAGTTCTTAAAACTGGTGGACCTGTGTAGATCCCCCCCCCCCCCAATTAAGGCTTGCAGCAATTGTTGTCTACATTCAGATGAAGTCTTTGTTATAAGTATAATGTGGGTCCAAATCCATAAACAATACCACAGTACCACAAGGTATCTGAAATACAGACCCTAATGTTGAAGATCCTGTGTAGTACAAAGCAAAGATCCTGTGTAATACACTAAGCTAACTGGAACCTGGATGTGCACCAGACTTGAACAACCATCAAGGCTAGTGGAACATCAATTCCATGTGTCTGAGCTTCCAAAATGTACAAAAGTGTGTATGAACGGCAATGGTTTGAAACCATCAGGGACTGCAGTCTGCTCTGAAAACTCTGGCTGCTGCAAAATGTCCTACCATATAGGATCTCCCATATCAGGCATCTTCCTGGTGTTCAATATAGCTTTAATCACATAGGTTCATTACATTAGCATCACTCAAATCCACCTGAGCCAGTTTTATGGTTGTGCCAAGAAACGAGTTCTTCCATGTATTCACCACCAAGGTTCACAACCTAGTACTATAGATTATACTGTTGTGATTTCACTGTGGTTCTTTGTGGGCTTTTTCTTCTTTTCATTCGTTCCTAACTCCTCTTCTTGTTTGTATGTTCCTTTATTTTTGGATGAATGAATGTTTAGGTTGTTAAGAACTTGTACGAAGGTAATCAAAAGAAGGGTACAGATCATCACATTTAATGGTTAAATGCAAAGTTAAAACTGACTGTTGTGCATTTTCCAGGCTGCATGACCTTGGTCTGGTCGCTTTTGCTCCTAATGTTTGGACTTCATCTACTGTTGGCATCTGCAGAGACCTCTGAAGATGCCAGCCATACGGATGGGCGAAACGTTAGGAGCCAAAGCTGCCAGACCGAAAGCCTTTGACAATGCAAAGTAACGGCTTTCATGCTGTAAAGATACAGCTGATTTGAGAGCCATTACGCACACCTTCGCAGCCCAACTATCCCAGTTTGGCCCAAGCTCATTGGATCTTGGGTGCTAAGTAGGCTGGGCTGTGGTTAGTACTTGGATGGGAGACACGCCAAGGAAGTCTGGCATTGCTATGTGGAAGAAGGCAATGGCAAGCCACCTCTTTATGTATCTTATCTTGAACACCTTTCCCTGTGGGAAGTGGTGACTATACATCAGTTTTGACACAAATGGCATGTTCTTCTTATATGCATCCTAACCGTATAATTTATTCTAAAAGCAAAATAGTTTTTCGCGAAGCCCAGCCCCACGTGACCAGATTTTACGGAAGCCCTCTCAGCAATGTACCGTATATACTCACGTATAAGTCGATCCGCGTATAAGTCGAGGCACCTAATTTTGCCTTGAAGAACTGGGAAACCTTATTGACTCGCGTATAAGTCGAGGGTGGGAAAGGTCCATGGGGAGGTGGAGCGCTGAGCAGGCAAAGGAGCCGCAGTTGGGGGAAAGGAGCGCCCCAGAAGCCTTTGGGAGGCTTTTTAAAGAGGGGCAAGGTGGGTCTGGGGAGAGGGAATAAACTAGGGGCCTTGGAGTGTGAACGGTATGGGAGGTGTTGGTGGAAAAGGCAGAGGAGAACGAGGCACAGAAAGCGGCTGAAAGGGGGCGGCAGAGAAAAAGGCGGCAGAGAAGAAGGCAGAAGCAGTCACTAACGCACCCATTTCCCTCCCCCCTTCCGCAGGCTGTAAGACTTGATTTCAGAGAAGCTGCCTGTTGGGCAGTCTGCCTCTGTGGTTTTCTTAAAAGGGTAATGCTCCAAAGGTTGCTTAAGCTATCTTTGCAGCATTGCCCCTTTAAGAAAATCATAGAGGCAGGCTGCCCAACAGGCAGTTTCTCTGAACCAAGTCTTACAGCCTGCCGGGAAAGGGAAAAAAAGGGTGAGTTAGTGAGGGGGCCTGCCAGTCAAAAGTGAAACAGAAAACTAAGCACAGAGAATGGCTGAAAGAGGGGCGGCAGAGAAGAAGGCAGATCAGAGCGAAGAAAGGACAGGGGGAACACCACCCAAGAATTACCGGTAAGTGGGACCCGCGTATAAGTCGAGGGGGGCATTTTTCAGCCTTAAAAAAAGGCTGAAAACCTCGACTTATGCGCCAGTATATACGGTACCTAAAAACAGAAGTGTTTGCTTATTTTCTAATATGCCCATTAGTTACTCATCAACAGTTCAAAACACTTTTAGTTCTGTCTGTTTCATAGCTGCATGTTTTTTACTTGAAAGGGAAGGTGAATAAAAACCGTATTGTAACATTTTTTTTATCCACCTTATGAGGGCAGTAAGACTTAAATTCTTAGAGGCATCTTTAGATATATTTGAATCAATCTAAAATTGATTTTTAGCAGTTCAGGTGCCCGCCATGCGGCAAGTGCAGTTTTGGCTCCCCATGTAAGAAAGCACAGGGAAAAAAATGGAAATTAAATGTGAAGGGGTTTTTTCCTCTTTGTTGTGGAGCAACGTGGTCTTTGATCCTGACTTTCAAAAAATAACAGTCAAATGGGGGGATGTTGTGAAGTGAGTAGAAAAGAAACGCCGAGTAGAAAGATCAAGAATGTGAACTGGTTTAATATATGACAAAAGTAAAGTAGAAGATGTCAAAGGCATGGGGCTTGGGAAGTTTGAGCACCGTTCCACTGAGAGTCTTCCATTGGAACTAATGTTGTCCTCTTGCATGGTGAGTGCTACACTACCAATGTGAATGCAGATGCAGATGTATTCTCCATATGGAGAGGGGACAGCCATTAAGAGGTTGCTAGCCTGTTAGCTACTCTGTGTTGAAAAAGAGTAAGAAGAGTTTGGATTTATATCCCACTTTTTTCAACCATAAGGAATCTCAAAGCGGCTTACAAACTCCTTTCCCTTCCTGTCCCCACAACAGACACCTTGTGAGTAGGTGGGGCTGAGAATTCTGTGACTGGCCCAAGGTTACCCAACCGACTTTATGTAGAGGAGCAGAGAAACAAATCCAGTTCACCAGATAAGAGTCTGCCACTCACATGGAAGAGTGAGGAATCGAACCTGATTCTCCAGATTAGAATCTGCTGCTCCTAACCACTACGCCGCCTTGGCTCTCCTAATAACTTCTTCCTCTATTTAGTAACACAATGTCTAAAAACTATTCTAAGTTTGAACTTGGCTTATTAAAGTAAAAGTTATTTAAGGTAGAAGTACTAGATTTTTTTTTTTGAAAAATGGTTATTTCTTCAACATCAAGGTTCCACCCTCTTCTTCCCCAAGTGTTTGCTCTGGGGCACATGCAATGTTTGATTACCTGATCACATCCAAGGCACCTTCCATTGTTAATCTTCACATCTTGTTGTCTTTGTTATTTTCATTAGGCTATCCGTCGCAGCAGACATACTCCGCGTTCTCCTTCGTGGTCAAGATGTCTGGTTTTTTGCCCGAAGAATGGGACTTGATAAAGAACTTGGTATGAACGAGGAGTACGGAATATTCCTGCCAGAGACATTTTTTAAAGTTAGTTCGATGAAGTTTTTACATAAAAAAATAACCATTGTTAATATTGCCATCAATAAAAGCCACCATGCTGTATGTGCTCTGTCCTTGGTTTGTCTTTTACGATTTGGTCACATCATCCACTTTGCTTTATTGAACATCCCAAACTGGCAAGATTTGAATGCAAAATTGTTGGAATCCATGTAGAACTGGATGTATAGAAAAGCTAAAAGCTGAGGAATACGTGATCTCTTCCTTTCTTCTACGGTAGCTTGCGTAGAGGGCAAAACTAACCTGGTCTACTCAGGTCTATTCTGTGGGCCTTACTTCTAGGAAAGCAGAGTTAGAATTGCAACCTTAGTCAATGCTGGCTACTCTCAAATAGAATTGGGCCTCTGTGGCGTGGAATCGCAATTCTGTGTCATTACATCCCAACTGGAGTGGACCTTCCAATTGCTGTTCAATTGCAGTCATCTCATGGAGATCAAATTTGATTGGCTAAGTGTAACGAACCAGTAAAGTCCAGTCAAAAGCAACCACGTAAGTTCTTTATTGAGCTGGCATTCTTAGTCAAGAACAGGCAATGCGAGAACTGGCACCCAGATCTCAAGCACCCACTTATACAGGGCATCAGACAGGCTCCCGCCAAAATAATATAAACAAGGCAGATTTTCACACAGAGTTTCACACAGGCAAGCAAGCAAGTGAAAAATAACCAAAAGAAGTAAAATTCCCCTTCCCGGGCGTTGAGCTAACACCTCCGGCGAAAACCTCTCCAAGGTTGAACTACATCCTTACACTAAGTACTAATATAAAATTGTTAAAATAGTGCACTACTGGCACACTGCACTGGCAAAATGCACTGGCCGTTCTTTGGGAAACATTGGTTTTATGTGTTAACTGCAGTTGTACATAATCTACCAGGCTCTAAGACAGTCATGACAATAAAGACAATAATGCTAGGAAAAGTTGGAGGCAGCGAGAAAAAAGGAAGACTCAACATTAGATGGATTGACTCACTCAAGGAAGTCGCATCCCTCAGTTTACAAGACCTGGGCATGGCTGTTAACAATACGGTGTTTGGGAGATGGTTAATTCCTGGGGTCACCAGTTCTGCCTGCATTGATAAGTATGAACATGTTCGTCACACAACCTAAACCCAAATTGTGTCAAATAATAGGGCAACAAACACCATAAAGCTAAATAAGTTTTATTGAAAGAAAAAGGTTAAAAACATGGTTCCGTTGAGGGTTCAAAGTACATAAAAATGACAAAGCTAACTTCCTAGATATGCTTACTGAGTTTTCTTACTTCATGGATGCTAAGTTCTTGAAGCATTGGCGCATACAATTCAGATTCAAGCTGCAGAATCCACAGTAAATGCAATGGCAAGATAACACAGTGGATGCAAAAGACATAGGGGAAGGGGTTTGGAAAAAATATTTACTTACTTACTTAAATGATATTGCTTAAACAGCCAAAAGGCCACAAACAGCAA
This sequence comes from Sphaerodactylus townsendi, assembly GCF_021028975.2. Taxonomy (NCBI): domain Eukaryota; kingdom Metazoa; phylum Chordata; class Lepidosauria; order Squamata; family Sphaerodactylidae; genus Sphaerodactylus; species Sphaerodactylus townsendi. Next base: position 130,943,509 of record NC_059428.1, on the reverse strand, counting down.
CCTGCTGATATAATCCCCCAAATTAACCCCTTTTACAGTTTATTACTGTCCACAAAAATAAAGTAATTCTATTACATTAGTGGCCACTTAATGAAACTTTGCAAGGAAAGATAAGATTTATAGGATAAAAGTTTCCTGCTGGCACAAAAAAAATAAGCAAGTGACACATATAAACATAGTCTACATTTATAGGAAATTTAGGCCAATGGTCTGCTGATTTTTTACAGACAATCAAGACACTGTCCTACAACAACTTTCTGTTGAGCAAAAATTTCCCCCTCCCAAACCTTACAGCTGTAATCAGTGAATGAGCTAGCACCGTGGTGGCGAACCTTTGGCACTCCAGATGTTATGGACTACAATTCCCATCAACCCCTGCAAGCATGGCCAATTGACCATGATGGCAGGGGCTGATGGGAATTGTAGTCCATAACATCTGGAGTGCCAATGGTTCACCACCACTGACTGACTGTTGGATGCCCATGGGATGGTGCTGAGTTGAGATGGCTGATCTTCCCGAATTGTTGACGCTTGGTATTCACGGAGCTGAATCAACACTAAAATAAAATCTGGCAGATGGGATTTTACTTGAAGGAAACACATTCTCTTGACACATGACCAACATGGTGGCTCAGTCCATTTGCCATGTATACATTCAATCCCATGCCATGGACACGTGCCGGAGACAGCATATCTTCTGCCATGCAAATAGAGGCCTATGCTTGACTTGACTAGTTCTGTCAGCCTACCTATGGGTGGTTAGGAAATAGAAGAATTGTGTACCAGTACTTAATGTACAAATTGCATTGATAGTCTCAACCTGTCCTGTGGCTGTGTGCACGGAAATAGAAATCTTGCTTCTGCATTCCATAATTGAGGTATTACGGTGTCTTGAGAATTACCAGTAAGTGTGGAAGTGTCAATCAGAAGGAAGGTAATTTTACATTTTGAAAATGTTACAATGCGACGAGTCACAGAGGGTACTAAAAAAAAATATAAGATCTGGTAAAATAACAAGGTAATTTGAAGAAATTGTCTGTTGTTCCTTCTTTTAGATTCTGCCTCAGGCCACTTGTACAAATACCATTTTACAGCATTTGTATAAATTTAAATCCTTGTTCTTAAGGAAACAAACCTACCGCAATCATACTTTAAATTATTCTTCTTTTTTCAATAGACAACAAGGTCTGGAATGTGCATAGCTCATTTTAATTGCATCTTATTCTCAGCAAAGAAAAAAGGTTGTGCAGGAGTCCGTATTTCATAATTGAAGTCCCCAGGTAAAGAGAGATCGAAACCACTTTTTCTTTGTAATCAAAAGTTTGTTCTTAATCAGAAGTTACTCTTATTTTCCTGTAAGAGGAGATAACTCCGTCCAGCATCTTTGTTGGCAGGAATTTATATTTCAGTTCGACAAGTTTGTGTTGAGCTAATAGACAGGGAGAAGAAATAAATCATCAGTGGAGGAGCTGGAGACGTTGATGTAGCGGAGCATAATAAAAATCAAATTCTGGGGAGGAAGCCATGTTGGTCAGTTTGGGAATGTTTCTGCGGTAAAAGTTGTGGCATGTTAAAGACTGGTAGATGTATCGTGGCAGACTCTCTTGTGAACTAGAGCCCACTTCTTCAGGTAATTTAAGGGTCCCCAGTTCCAAAAGCTTTACCAGATTACCATCATTAATATCTATTTCCTGTGGTTTTAACTGCACATTTTTTTTAAAAAAAAATAAAACCCATCTTTCTTTAATGAATAGGAACATTAGCCTCTGCTCTGTGGCCTTGGTATTTTAGGGACATAGTAGTATAACTGGTTGGGTTTTCCGGGATGTGTGGCCATGGTCTGGTAGATCTTGTTCCTAACATTTCACCTGCATCTGTGGCTGGCATCTTCAGAGGTGTATCACAGAGAGATGTCTGTTACACACTTTCTCTGTGATACACCTCTGAAGATGCCAGCCACAGATGCAGGTGAAAAGTTAGGAACAAGATCTACCAGACCATGGCCATACAGCCCGGAAAACCCACCACAACCAGTTGAATCCGACAATTAAAACCTTTGACAATACACAGTAGTATAACATGATTCCAGTTCCACTCTTGTGTCCAGCTGGAGCAAGTGTTCCAATTTCATAAAGAGGTATTTTTTAATATCTTCTGGGTCATTTCAATGTTTGCAGCTGAAAAGAAATCTTAGGAGCTAGCACTTTCCAAAATTGGGTCCTCCCTCCAGTTGATTGCCTCCAAGGTCCTAGCTGAGTGTCCAGATGTAATGCTGTGTCTTGATCAATCAATCAATGTTTATTATGATCAGCATTGATCAGCATAGACCAGCATAAGGTAAATAAGCTAGAACTGAAAGGATAAAACTGTGTAAAAATGTATCTAAAACAATACTGGCAGAAGAAAATTGGGAACACAAAAAGGGATGGGACCAGAAAGGGGATGGGATAAGACAGGGACTTAGGTATAGATTTTTATGGGGGGAGGGTTCGGGGGGGCCACACCCCCACCCACCCCTAGGGCATGGCCACGCCTCCCCAAGCCCCGCCCCTGGCCTAGCGCTTATAAAAGCAGCTCTCCAAGGCCGGGGACTGCAGACTCCCCGGCCCTGCCCTGCCCTGCCCCTCCCCTCTGGGCAGAGGCATAGAGGGAAAATGGAGCCTGGTGCAAAATCTGAGTTTTGTGGGGGGCCCCCTGGCAGCCGCTGTGATGCTGGAATTCACCCCCGAACAGCATCACTTTCAATGGTGTTTAAACTAGAGAGCCCAAATTCTCCTTTTAAATCCACCTTAAAGGGAGAATCTGGGGTCCCTAGTTAAACAACATTGAAAGTGATGCTGTTTTGGGGTGGATTATCCCCCACCCTGAAACAGCATCACTTTCAATGTGGCGTGGTGGTTAAGAGCAGGTGCATTCTAATCTGGAGGAACCAGGGTTTGATTCCCTGCTCTGCCACTTGAGCTGTGGAGGCTTATCTGGGGAATTCAGATTAGCCTGTGCACTCCCACAGCTGGGTGACCTTGGGCTAGTCACAGCTTTTCGGAGCTCTCTCAGCCCCACCCACCTCACAGGGTGTTTGTTGTGAGGGAGCAAGGGCAAGGAGATTGTAAGCCCCTTTGAGTCTCCTACAGGAGAGAAAGGGGGGATATAAATCCAAACTCTTCTTCTTCTAAACTGAAGATCTCAGATTCTCCCTTTAAATCCATGCCGAAGGGGGTGGATTTAAAAGGAGAATCTGGGGAAATTTGAGGGGTGCCTGCTGTCAGGGGTGCAATGGTTAAGCTAGAAGCACCAAACTTTCAGGGTATCTTTAGGAGTCTCTCCTAATGATACCACCCACGTTTGGTGAAGTTTGGTTCAGGGGGTCCAAAGTTATGGACCCTCAAAGGTGTAGCCCCATCTCCTATTACCTTCCATTGGAAACAATGGGGGATGGGGCACCCCCTTTGGCAGTCCATAGCTTTGGACTCCCTGGACCAAACTTCACAAAAACTGGGTGGTATCAATAAGAGACTCTCCTGATAGTACATCCCAGGTTTGGTGAAGTTTGGTTCAGGATGTCCAAAGTTATGGACCCTCAAAAATGTAGCCCCCATCTTCTATTAGCTCCCATTGGAAACAATGGAGGATGGGGCACCCCCTTTGGGAGTCCATAACTTTGGACCCCATGGACCAAACCTCACCAAACCCAGCTAGTAACCTCAGGAGATTCCCCCAAACAATCCCTGAAAGTTTGGTGCTGCTAGCCCAAACAATGCGCCCCCTGCAGGTCAAAAACCAAAAAAGCACTAAAATGTTTTAAAAACCCACAAATGGGTGGGCGGAGCATCGGACATGAATGGGAAGGTTCAAACCCGAGAACCCCCCTTACCTACGTCCATGGGATAAGATTATAAATATCATAAGGAAACAAGGCATCAGGGAACGATAAATTTGGCATTGTGTCTCTTTCCTCTGCAAGTGCACACTGTCATGTAGACAGGTTTTTTGAATTATCTTGGTTCCACCTGATAATCATCCTGCTCTTGTGGTATGCCTGAAAATCTGTGTGAATGGGTATTCTAGCAGCAGGGACATAAGGAGATATAAGGAGCTTTGAAGTACATCAGAAAGTCCCTGGGAAACTGACAATCAGTTATTTTCTTAGGCCGTTTCCGCACGGGCCAAAAAAGCCAGTAAAAGAATGGTAAAAACAGCATTATAGGTGGGGAATTTGTATGGATGTCGCTGCCGAAACGATGCTGCAGCGATGCAGCAACACTCCAGTAGGTCCACAATGGTTTATTTGAAAGTCACTCACTATCTGTCTATGGAGCACTGGCCCGTGCAAACACCTTGTTGCTGCAGCATTGCCAGTAACACCGACGGCACAACGCTGTAATTGGCTGTGCAGAAACGGCCATAGAAAACAAAGCCATAAAATGCCCAAAGAAGCTCAGAGAGCAGGAGATAACCATTTGCCTACCTGCCAGGAAAGTAGGATGCATAGCTGTTGTAAAACATGATCTGATTATCGATTTGTGTGAGATTTGTGCTCCAGGATGATTGGTGGGAGATGAGGGCACGCCTTTCCACATGGACAGAAGTTTACTGCCTCTGAATGCAGAGATTCCCTTTCGTCACTATGGATAGTAGTCACTGTCAGATCTATTCTCCATGAATCCCTCTAATCCCCCTTTTCAACCTTTCTATGCCTGTGGCAGATGAATGGATGTTGTATAAATGGAGCTGTAGACACTTGTCTCACAATTGCCCCTGGCTGCTGGAACTTGGTCCTTTGTTAGAAATACCTCTCCTATTTCTAACTGTCCTTTGTTCCCTATTGGCCCTTTGTTCCCTATTTCGGACCCTATTTCTAACTGTGGCCACTTATGCATGCAGTACTTACCCTGAGGCTGTTCGCTCCACTGTGGGGTTTCCCCGCATGTCTTCATTTACATGTGAGGAAGTGCCCCACTGGTTCCTGCGGAGCCACCATTTTGCCCACCCCTACTTCCTGGTTATTTCTGCAACCTCCATTTGGGGAGGTTGCCTTCCACTTTATGTGCAATGGAGGGGGACATTTCAGTGGTCCATCACCCCTATGATAGACATTCAGTGTTAATTTTTTTTAAAAAAGGAGCTCCACTGATTTCCCTGAAATTCCAGCCCCAAAGAGTGGGTGAAACTATTCCTGTGTGGGTGGGTGAGGGGACCCAAACAAAACCACTGATATTCTTCACTTTCCCTGCGAAACAAGACAAAATGTCACATTTTGTAGGTTTCAGCAACTATGCAGGGAATCAAACCAGAGAGTGTGGTGAGTTATGAAGAGTGGGAAACCTGTCTGTAACCAAGAATCTGGCCCAAAGGGCACGTAAGCTCACTGTGGAGCAGACCACAAGTGCGTAAATGACCTGCGAGTTATCCAGCCTGGATGATTACGTTCTTGCACTTTGATCTCAAGATAGTCACGTTGGAGGTCTAAAAATGCCAGTTGAAAACCCACCACAGCCCGGAAAACCCACCACAACCAGACAGTTGAAGTATTAAATCCCCAACATCCCAAACCCATGAGGCAAGTCCTGATGATGTCCATAGGGCGGGGGCCTGGTGATGCAGTGCTTTCAGAATGCTGCCCATTTCATTTCATACAATGCCAATTTTGTCCTGTGTAACTGCTTGTAGTTCTGCATCCCCGTAGTGTAATACTAAGTGAACCAAATCGATCTCATAATAGTTAGAGGGTTGTACACTGCAGCTTTTCCCTTGGGTCCATCAATCAACCCAGCTACCTAAATAATTTAAAAATGAATAGAACACTCAAAACATTTCAAATATGCTCTGTTCTGTATAAACAATTCCACTTGAAACCTGTGCTTAAAAGCCCTTAAATTCCTTCTCCATGAGATGTGTTTCATGATGGCTTCTTAAGTGCCTTTTGATTGACTGCCATCTAGCTGCCATTCTAACAGCTAGATTGACTAACATCTAGCTAACTACATTGACTACCATCCAGCTGAGAAGGGCAATGAGGATAATTGAGGAACTGGAACACTTTTCTTATGGGGAGAGGCTGCAGCGTTCGGGACTCTTTAGTTTGGAGAGGAGACGTCTGAGGGGGGATATGATTGAAGTCTATAAAATTATGCATGGGGTAGAAAATGTGGACAGAGAGAAATTTTTCTCCCTTTCTCACAATACTAGAACCAGGGGGCATTCATTGAAAATGCTGGGGGGAAGAATTAGGACTAATAACGTGTGATTGGTGTTTGGAATATCCTGCCACAGGAGGTGGTGATGTCCACTAACCTGGATAGCTTTAAAAAGGGCTTGGACAGATTTATGGAGGAGAAATCAATCTATGGCTACCAATCTTGATCCTCTTTGATCTGAGATTGCAAATGCCTAGCAGACCAGGTGGTCGGGAGCAGCAACAGCAGCAAAAGGCCATTGCTTTCACCTCCTGCATGTGAGCTCCCAAAGGCACCTGGTGGGCCACTGCGAGTAGCAGAGTGCTGGACTAGATGGACTCTGGTCTGATCCAGCAGGCTAGTTCTTATGTTCTTATGTTATTGTCCATGCTTGGGAGCAGAATTTTGCTTTGTTCCAGGAAGACTACCTCTCTTATCATTGCCAGAAGGTCCATTTTCCCAGTGATTAGACCCCCAAGATCCATGGCAAATCAAACTTGGACACCCTCCTTGCACCCGCAAAAAGTGCTGGCTGCTTCTCTAGCTCTCTCCTTGGACCTCTTCACTTCTGGAGTGGTAAATATTGCCCTCCCTTCAACACTCTCCTCTTTCCCTGCTATCAAGCATCTCTCTCTGTTTTCTAGGCTCCTTAAAATTCTCTCTCTCTGTGTTTGCAACTTCCAAGTATATTGTTATTATTTTAAATCCCTTAATAAAATTGTAGCCCTTCTCTTCTCAATCCTGATTTTAAGTGGATTTGTTTGCCGTATAAACCTCTGTATAAATTGGTGGAGATCCCCTACCCCACCTCTTGCATAACAGGTCTGTTCCCAGCTAATTCCCTCAACTACAAAAGGGAACAATCCAGACAGATTCGGGTCACACCACAATAGCTTGATTCACTGGAGCAGGGTCTTCTGCAGGTGCCACCCTGCAAATGGGCAATAGCAACTTGTGCCTTCTCTGTTGTAGCCCCCGCCATATGGAACAGGAAGACTCCCACTTTCTGCAAACTATGCAAAACTGAATTATTCAAGAGGGCTTTTCTACCCAGACAGTAGAGTTGCATTGTATTCAATGATTCAGGAAGTTACCTGGAACCATTAATAGGGACTGTAGTCTATACTACTGTGTGTAGCTTGCAAAACCAGGATCCTGCCGTAGAATTTTGCATCATTTAATGTGTCAGGTTAATAAACACGATTTGCTTCAGTTTTTTTTTAACTTCTGGTTAGTTCTCCAACCCTAACCTTATTGCATTGTTTACTGTCTTACTTCCCCATCTGCCGGTTGCATTAACTCACTCTAGGTAATCTGCCTTGAATCCAAGTGAGAAAGGCAGACTATAAATAATGTACATACATAAATAAAAGGTTAACCACAGTTTTGCTTTGTACAGGAGCAGAGTTCAAGTCAGGACAGATGCAAAGGAGATTTTTCCATCTCTTTGAAATTTCACAGTAACATGATGTCATCCACAACGCCAGCGTTCTCACTGCTTGCCCTTACTCAAAATGGTTTATGAATGTTCAGTGGCCCTCATCCCAATCCCTCTCCTTGAGGGATGACACTATTATAAGTAATAATTTGTATGATGGAGTTCATTTATTTCTATTCCATGTTAGTCAATAATTAACAATCCATAATACCAATTGGGACTAAAGTTCCTTTAGAGTGTTTGGCAAGGGTTAAAAATGTATTTATATGCTTGGAATATGAAACATAAGCTTTTGGATAAGTTAGATCCTTAAATTAGAGGACCAAAACCCACATTACTGCAGCTTTTGAGTGCACCAAAGTGGGTGATAGTTCTCTTACTGTTTAAGATAGCGTATGGTCCCTTTCACGTCCCTATGGCAGAGTTTGGCTCGGCAGATGTTCTTATTTCAGGCAGATGAATATTGTTTGGTTTTAAAGTATAACTTTGGGGAAGGAACACAGAATGCAATTAAAAATAATGACTGAAAACTAAAGAACAAGGAAACAACATGGTGGCTCTACGTGATTAATCTGGAAGATACTTGACTAAACAGATTCTTGTAAAGCTAGTAAGAATTTAATGTTGCTAAGTGTCGGCTCGGATGTAAACAGAGGATTATTAAGTTTACCAATATGTTTACCAATTTGGTGTCCCCCTGTCCCCCGTCCCACTAATTTCACTCTGGCCGTTTCCGCACGGCCCTTTAATGGCACCCTGGGGACGGGATTAATGCCGTCCCCAGGGAGCCATTCGCACAGGCGGCGCTCCCCCTCCCCCAGGGCGGCATCAGGCCACCCTGAAAAACAACCTTTTAAAGGGTTATTTTTCCCCCGACAGCGTGTTCCCGGCGGTGCGGTGCGAACAGCACCGCTGGGAACACGCTGTTTCCCTTCCCCGTCCCACTCACCTTGTCCCCGTCATCGGCCTGCTGGCCGTCGAAGCCCCGCCCACGCTGTCCTCCGACCCCTGGAGGTCGGAGGGCAGCGTGGGCGGGGCTTTGACGGCCAGCAGGCCGACGAGACAAGAGTGAGACGGGAAGGGGAAGAGGCGACTCCATCGCGAACGCTTCGCCGCCTGCCGGCCTCTCCAGAGGCCGCCCGCATGCTTGCATGCGAACAGCCTCTGCCTCCACGCCGGCAGAATTCTTGCCGGCGTGGAGGCGCCTCGACGGCCGTGCGGAAACAGCCATTGTTTTTGTGAACTGTAGAATCGTGTGCCGTAGACTTCAGCTGGAAGTACATCTGATCTCCAGTCGAAAAATCAGCTCCCTGGGTGAAAACGGCTACCTCAAGATATATGAACCAAAGAGCCCCCTTTTTAATGGGATTCCAAACAGCTCAAATATAATGTCTTTAGGGCATTATAAAAAGCATTCTGGGGAGGAACTTCACACAGCTCTCGCCCCCAAAATGAATTCAGCCCATTAATTTTCTTTCAACCCGGGTTTTCAAAGATTGCTAAAGTAGCAATCCCCCCCCCTTCAAGATTGCCCGTCATTTTGTGTGCTACAACAGATTCTCCGTGAAGGTTCTTTTGTTTTGAGGGGGCTGTCTGCAAAGCTACAGTGACATGACTAGTCATTTCTGCATGGTCCAAATATCCTGGGTTGGCCAAGTAGTTTGCACTGTTCCTGGTCCTAAGGCGTGTTTGCACTGCGATATTTCCCTCATCCTGGGATTTTAAAAAATTGCCAATTTGGTGATTCTTTTCAAAAATCCCATGTTGAACCCACTACCATGCAAACACCATGGCTGTTTCTGCATGGCCAGAGGCAGCAGCTTCCCACTGGCTTAAATGAAGCCGGTGGAGCATCGGGACAGTTCGCATGGTCTCGTACAGGCAGTCCCGATGCCGCCACTGCCCGCAGGGGTGGCTCCACATGAAGCCACCAAGGGTGTGAGGAAGACACTTACCTTTGCTTCCTGAGCAGCTCCAGACGGCTGGAAAGACAAATCCAGACGGCTTTCTGTGCAAATTTTAAAAGCGCTGTTTTCCCGCCATTTTGGGGGCCGGCACACGGCACTGCTGCGATGCAGCAGCACTAGCTGTGCGGACAGCGCCCCGGGATGCTGTTTTTTCCATCCCTAGGGTGCTGCTTTTTGGCTGTGCAGAAACTGCCCATGGGAGAAGAACCAGTTTATTTTTCCTGCCCAGCCACCTGATCTCCCCGCCCCACAGCCTGCCTCCCTGATCTCTGCACCTGACGTCATGTCAGTTTTCCACTCTGCCAACTGTTGCAGCCCACCCTTTCTGAAACGTTTCCCCGAGCACATTTTCTGCTCATGGTGTCGACTGGTGCCATTTTACCTGGGTTAATCAGGAGTGGAGTCAGAAAATGTCCCTGGTTTCTTTTCTGTGCATGTACTGGTTGCTTGGCATGCAGAGCAAGGGAGATGTGCACTTTGGCCAAATTCTGGTGGACATATCACGGGGGGGGCAGTCTCTTGTTTTCAACAAAATTATGAGGACATGAGTGGGGATGTGATGCTGTGCCCCATTGTTTTTTGTTACTGCTTGCTGTGTGGAGGTCTGTGCCGGACTTTATCCAGAATGTTCATTCAACTGCCGCCCCAAAACAATAGCTAATCAGAATGTGGGACACCGGGGATGTTCGCGCATGTGCGGATACACTTGCGGTGTGAATACAAAAGACCCTGGCTCGTGAAAAACAAAGGGAGTATTTCCTCCCGGTTTTCAATTGATTCCTCCTTCACAGAAACAGGCAACCATGCAAAGGGAGAAACTGGGATAAAGTAGACCTGGATTGTAAGATACCGATTGTAACCCAGTATAATTGTGCCGTGCAGAAACAGCCAGGGAGGTATTTTTACTTATTGGTAGGGTTGGTCAATACTAAAAAAATTCGGTAAAATTCGGATTTGGGTATTTTGGGGCATAAAATGATTTGTATGCCCGAATCCGAATCATAGCCGGTTCAGATATGCCCGAAAATTCGGGTAAATCCGAAAAATTCGGGTCCGTTTTATTATTTTTTTGAATTTTTGGTGTTTTTACACGTTTTGGCCTGCAGGGGGTGCAATTTTAAAGCTAGCAGCACTAAACTTTCAGGATATCATCTGGAGACTGTCCTGATGATTCTCCCCAAGTTTGGTGCAGTTTGGTTTAGGGGGGACAAAGTTATTGACCCTCAAAAGGGGTGCCCCGTCCCCCATTGTTTCCAATGGAAGCTAACAGGAAATGGGGGCTACACTTTTGTGAGAAGGTCCCATAACTTTGGAATCCCCTGAACCAAACTTCACCAAACTTTGGGGAGTATCATAGATTGACAAAGTAACTTGTATGATACCCTGAAATCTCATGGTGACAGTAGCTCTAAAACTGCACCCCTCATAGAATCACTCCAAAAAATTTCCCCAGATTCTGTGCTCTGTAGTGGCTGGCTGGCTCCATTTGGCAGCCAATGGGAAATTTCTGTGGGAGGGCTGTGGAGTGCATATTTCTCTTTCATGAGTAAACCCATTAAAACGGCTTTCCAGGGTATCTTCAGGAGAGTCTCTTCATGACACCCGCCCAGGTTTTGGTGACCGTTGCTTCTCAAGGGGTTCAATGTTATGGGTAGGGTCCATCTCCCCACCGCCCCTTAGCATAAGCAAAAGTTCCTCAAACCTGGATGGTGTCATCCAAAGTTACTCTCCCTGAAGATTCCCCTTGAACATTTTGTGATCAGTGTACCTTGATATCAATGTGCACCCCACAGCCCTCCACCAAGAAATTTCATTGACAGCAATGCCAGCTAAGTCACTGCAGAAAAAAGAATCTTGGGCAGAATTTAATGTGGGGGTGCCTGCAGAGGGGTGCATTTTTAGACATTATCAGTTAACCAAAATATCAGGGGTGGATCATCAGAGAACTGTCCTGATGACACCCCGCTTGGTGTGGTAGTTTGGTTTAGGGGCCAAAGTTATGAGACCCCTCAAAATGGTAGCCACCATCTCCTTAGCTCTCATTGGAAACAATGGGGATAGAGGTCCCCCCTTTGAGGGTCCATAACTTTGCCCCCCCCCCCCTGAACCATAACTGCACCAAACTTTGGGGTGCCATCAGTGACAGTCTCCTCGATGATACCCCTGAAATCTGGTGCCACTTCAGCTTCTAAAAAAATTCCGGTTTTCATGTTTCAATCAGCTCCTGCACATGAAGCCTGCTGGAGTGAGTGAGCGGTGATGAAAACCACGCAACTCCAGCATTTTTAAAGCTAGAGACACCTGAAACTTTCAGAGGCCATCATCAGGGAGACTGGTCCCTGATGATACTCCCCAAAAGTTTGGTGCAGTTTGGATTCAGGGGGAGCCAAAGTTATGGACTCTCAAAGGTGTGTAGCCCCCATCCCCTATCAGCTACCACTGGAAACAATGGGGGATAGTTGCACCCCTTTTGAGGGTCCATACTCAGAACCAAACTGCACCAAGAAGCTTGGTGGGCAACATCAGGACAGTCACCTGATGATACCCTGATAATTTGGTGTCGATACATCTCAAAAACAAGTGCGTCCCCCTGCAGGCACCCCTGCAGAAATTTTGCCCAAGAATTTCTTTGTTCCTGCAAGTGACTTGAAGCTGTATTGCTGTCAATGATGAATTTCTGGTAGAGGGCTGTGAGGTGCACATTTCTGAAAGGTTCGCTGTGTCACAAAACTTTCAGGGTACATCGCTTCAGGAGAGTCTCTAGATGACGCACCATCCAGCGCCCGTTTGGGAAATTTTGCTTCAGGGGGGTTTAATTCTATGGGACTCCAAAAAGGGTAGGAGTCCCTATCTCCCACTGCCCCCCCTGAAGCTAAAGTTCCCCAAAACCTAGATGGTGTCAAATTACCTAGAGACTTTCTCTGAAGATGGGTACCCCTGAAAGTTTCCTTTGTGGAGTTTACCATGAAAATGTGCACCTCCACAGCCCCCCTCTATCAGAAATTCCTATTGGACAGCAATGCAGCTAAGTCACTGCAGAACAAAGAATCTTGTGCAGTTAATTTCTCTGGGGGTGCCTGCAGGGGGTGCATTTTGATAGATGTATCGGTACCTGTATATTTCGAGTGTATCATCAGGAGACTGTCCTGATGATGTCAATCCTCTCCAAGTTTGGTGCAGTTTGATTTGGGGCCAAAGTGCTATGGACCCTAAAAAAGGGTAGCCCTCATCTCCTTAGTTCCCATTGGAAAGAATAGGAGGTAGGGACACCCCTTTTGGGGGTCCATAACTTTGGCCCCCCTAAACCAAACTGCACCAAACTTCTGGAGGGTATCATCATGACATGTCCCCGATGATGTCACCCCTGAAAGTTTAGGTGCTGATATGTTTAAAAATGCGCCCCCTGCAGGCCAAAACGTGAAAAGAAACATACCAAAAAAAATAAAAAACGCCATTCGAAAAGTTGGTGATCCGGAGATCCCCATGGATTCCTCGATTCTGTTAGGATTCGGACAGCTCAGATTCGGCCCCTGCTCATCCGAATCCGTCCGAATCAGTGCAGATTCGGTAAAAATTTGGATTTGGACTGTCCGAATCTCCAACCCTACTTATTGGTCTTATTAAAGTTTCATGGTTTTATTGTTCAAGGCCTCAATCTAAGAACAGGGGGTTTGAAAGAAAGCTGACCAGGCTAGCCCGGGCTAAGTTCGCAATTCTGCCTGAAGCTGCTGCAGGTACCCCACTAAAACTAACAAAGTCACAGGAAACCCTGAAGTGTTTTATTCCAAGTCGGGCCATTGCTCTATCAAGCTCAGTACTGCCTATTATAGCTGACAGCCGCTCTCTCAAGCCTGAGAACGCACTTTTTCACATCACCTGCTTGAGCGGAGATGCCGAAAAGTAAGCCATAACGTCTCCCCAAAGATCATTTAAAATGGCTGAGCTATCCCATTGCCTCATTTGAATGAACACTGCCTACAGTATTTCAACATCAAAACTGGTACTAAGTCAAAGTCCTCCACGATGAATTACATTTCAAATAATGGAATCATATTTTGAGTGGATTTTATTGTATTTATTGCCGATAGATTAGCATTTTGTTGATTTTAACATGGCTGCTGTGCTTGCATTTGTTACTGCTCTTTGTGTTTGAACTGTTTGAACTGTTGGCCCCTACAGTCAAAAAGTAGATTGCAAATAGTTTAAATATGTAAAAGAGAGGGAGGGAGGGGGTGTCATATTTTTCTGTAGGAACTGTTGACACAAAGAAGCCATCCCTTAATTTTGCAGCTTTTAAATGGTAAAACAACTGTTAATTATCTTTTGAAAGGGTTGCGCAGTAGATGGCTGAAAGTAATGTCAGACTGTCGGGAGGCTGGCCAGCTGATATATTTCTGTATAATACTCAATACAGATTTTTGATTGCTGCTTTTCTTTTCAAAAGGTCATGGCTGTTATGTTAAGCCCTGAAAAGCTCTAACAGCCATGGCTGAGACTGTGTGTATGTGTGTGTAAAATAATTTCTGAGTAAACATGGTGACAGCCATAAAAGCTGTGGTCTGCCAATGGAAGGTACCTAAACAGGGCTTAGCGAATGATTTGAAATCTTCAGTTGCATTCTCCAACCAGTATACTTTGATCTTTGTTACCATTTCTCTCAACTCTGGCTTTGAAGGGCTCTCCAAGATTTCAATAGGGAGATGGAAAGGCATTCTTCTGTTGGCTTTAGGTTTCCAAAGGAAGCTTCCTTACAAAGTGCAAGAACTAGCGAGACAAGGAGTATGAATGATCCGATCAGATTTCTGCTTGACTGTGAAATGAGTGAGAAGATTGAAGCAAGTCACTAGTCTTTCCCACACTGCAGAAATGTAACTACTTGAGGACGTTATAAAATTATTTTAGGAAAGAGGTTCACATAGCTCTCTTCCCCCAGTGGTGTAGCACCAACGGGGCAGGGGGGGTACGACACACCAGGCATGTGCCAGTGCGGGGGTATGGTGGGGGTGTTTCGGGGCATGCTGGGGCAGGGCGGGGGCATAGCAGGGGAACAGGGTGCATATGTGCCCTGGGCGCAGTCCCCCCCCCCACTCCAGCCCTGTCTCCTCCCAATGTTTTTGATCGTTTTATTTCACCCAACTCAGATTTTTCAAAAATCACTAAATTAGCAATCTTTTTTCTCTCCTGAAGATGGGTTGAGGACATCTTCAGAGAATAATCAGAACTGCAGAAAAAACAATTGCTGCTAACCTGCCTTCCATTGAGGACCTGTATACTGCACGGGTCAAAAAAAGGGCTGTGAAAATATTTACTGACCCCTCGCATCCTGGACATAAACTGTTTCAACTCTTACCCTCTAAACGTCGCTACAGAGCACTGCACACCAAGACAACTAGACATAAGAACAGTTTTTTCCCGAATGCGATCACTCTGTTAAACAAATAATTCCCTCGATAATGTTAAACTATTTATTATATACTTATTATATAATTACTAGCACTAACTTTTTTTTCATCATTCCTATTACCCATCTCCCTCCCACTCCTATGACTGTATGACTATAGCCTGTGCTGACATTTTATTTTATTTTATTTTATGATTTTACATTTTATGTTTTCATTACTACTGATTGTTTCCTGATTGCTTACTAGACCTATATGACAATCATTAAGTGCTGTACCTTATGATTAAGTGCTGTACCTTATGATTCTTGACAAATGTATTTTTCTTTTATGTACACTGAGAGCATATGCACCGGAGACAAATTCCTTGTGTGTCCAATCACACTTGGCCAATAAAGATTCTATTCTATTCTATTCTATTCTATTCTATTCTATTCTATTCTATTCTATTCTATTCTATTCTATTCTATTCTATTCTTCTGCTTGCCTGTGCAAACATAAGCAGGCAGGAGACATTTTATTTTTCCCACCTCATCTCCCCAGCTCTTCCCTTCAGTTTCCCTGCAATTGAAGCCATTTTGTGTGTTGCAGCAGAGATTTTCTGGGAAAGTTTCCTATGGAGGTTTCCTCTGCTTGGGGCTCATCCGATGGCCATTTCAGTGTAAAAAGTTGATTAATAAAGTTTGCTTTTTCTGGTGATCCTGCACACTTTCCATTTTTCCTTTCCTTTTTGTTTTGAGGGGGATGTCTTCAAAGCTATGGCAACACGACTAGAGAAGCTGCAATATGCACATAATTTGTGTTATCGTAGCTTCGCAGACAGCTCCCTCAAAACAACCCCCAAAGGAAAAATGGCACTTGAGCAGAATTGCAAAGTGAAACAAACTTTATACATCTACTTTTTACAGTGAAATGGCCATCAGATGAGCTGCAAGGAGAGGAAACCTTCGTGGAAAACCTTCATCAAATGGCAGATGCCGGGAGAGTCTCTGCAGCAGTGCACAAAATGATGGGCACAACTTTGAAACTTACAGAAGCTCTGTTGGGTGGCAGGTGGGGGAAAAAGAACCATTTTGGATGGCAACACTTTCGGCTGGCTGTGCGGACAAAAAAACCCAACATGGATCTTTTCAAAATGTTTGCAGGATGTTTTGTTTCTGCTGTGCAGAAAAGACCAAAGTCCTTTTCTTAGAAATATGAGGCTTATTGTATGATGCAACTAACAAAGAAGAGGAGTCTCAAAGTGGTTTACAGTCACTTTCCCACTTTCTCAGCCTTTTGCTTGGCATGGGATCCTGGGGACCCTCCAGGCTCTCATTTACCTAGAAAGCTGAGGGAAAGAGCCTTAGATGGCTATTACTTCCAGCTTTTGGCATGAATGTTCTCCAAAGCATCCCATTGTTCACAGCTTTGCTCAGATCTTGCAAACAGAGGACTTCCTTTATTGTGTCACTCTACTTCAAGTTTGGTTTTCTTCTTCTCCTGCTGCCTTCTGCTTTTCCAAACACAACCATGAATATGAAACCCCAAAACACAAAAGGTGAGTTTAGTGTAACAAAAAGAACAACAACAAAAACAACAATAAAATAATTCGGAACTCACTGGAAATGAATGCATTGCTACTATACTGAAACAAAAGCCACAGGCTGTGGGTGTGCAAATAAAATAGACTGAAACTCTATCTTACACAATCTTACAACCATAGGATAAAAGCTCTTATAGGAGTCATATCATACAGTCAACATTTGGTGAAACAGGCAATAAAGAAAATACAATGAGATAAGCTAGACCTCCCCCACCCCAAGTGGGTGCATATAGTCAAACTAGCTCCTTCAGTCACTTTCTATATAATTATAAATAGTTGGAATGAGACAACCAGTATAAAAAGTTCAGTTTTGCAGCAAAACAAGCCCGTTCTTTAGCTGTCAAACATGTAGCTGTTATTCTGCTGCTGCCGCAGTTGTTAGGAAATCATAAAAGCCAAAATGTGCATGTTTGCCTTGTCTAATGGCTAGCTGTGCTGCTGCCGTGTCTTTTCGGCAGTCTGTGGTGTCTGTAGAACTATCCTGCAACACCACATTTCAAATGAATCCACTTTTTTCCTCTTCGTTTTCCTGAGTAAACTGAGGAACTGAGTAAAGTAATGCATATGTAAGGACAGGTATGTTCGCTTTTCTTACCCATGGCAGATTCTGCATGGGCCGAAATCACCGGTGTCGGCCCAGTGAAAACACCGTTTGGAGGGGGAACTTCCCATGGCTGTTGCCTCCAAATCGAGGCAGCACCGCTCTTTTCCCCTCCAAACAGTGTTTAGTGGACTTGCTAAACTAGCGATTCATTTGGAAAGTGGTGGCATTCACTTGGTGCCGAACGAGCAGCACTGGGTGGACGCTGCTGTTTTCCAGCATGCCACTTTGTTTAAAAACATACCTCCTCATCCCTGCATAGCTCCATCAGGATGAGGAGACAGCGCCCCTGCCCTCTGACCCCCGTGCTTTTGCCACGGCCACAGGGGCATGCCCCTTGTCCTGATGGAGCTATGAAGGGACAAGGAGTTTTGGTTTTTAAAAAAGCACGCACCTCTGCTGCCACGGGCCACGCCAGTTCCGGGGCTGCCTGCACACATGTGTACGAACGGCCCCAGGCCAACGCCGGTGTCATGTACACCAGTGCGCCACTGCTCCCATGGCCTGTGTAGAATCCGATCGTGTGCTACATTTTAATTAAAAACACCAGATATTCACTGTGGTGCTTGGAGGAGATGGTGGAGGAGACAGAGGCAGAAGAAGAAGAAGAAGAAGAAGAAGAAGAAGAAGAAGAAGAAGAAGAAGAAGAAGAAGAAGAAGAAGAAGAAGAAGAAGAAGAAGAATCCTTCACATTATGATTGTGTGTCATCCCCCTGCAATATTTAGAGGACTTTTAATCTAGAAGTTGGATGGGTAACTGGCTCTGCCATGACAACACTGGAAATTCCAAATTCTTCTCTTTTTATGAACCCTGGCTTACCTATGATTGGTGGTCTATGTCGCACTGTGCTCAAAAATGGTACATACACTGTTAAAAATACTGCAAAATAATCTTTGAGACATGCCATGCTAACATGTCCAAATCAAGAGCCAAAAGCAACAGCAGTAACGCCTTTGGGGAAGGGTGGTTCCACTCTTTATTGGGGCTGGAAAGTGATTGTGCATAGACCTAGATATTTCCATTTAAATTACCTTGCTAAATTGGAAATGCAGTTTGCCTTCCGAAGGCAGTCACACACTTCGCAGCATCTGGCTTCTGTAAATAATGCATAAAGGAGAAGGCTATTTAAACTTTTCCCAAAACATGCAGATGTATCCCAGGCTGTGTTTTAACAACAAATTTAAAGAGAGTAAAAAAACAAGGAGGAGGCCAGGCATGTTTGTTGTTTGGAGCCATGTGTTTTAAAATATCTTATTCCAAGTTCTCTTTTCTGTGGTTCGAGGAGAAAATGTGTCCCGAGAGGTTGTGAGGTTAAAGCCTGCCTATGCAACACAAGAAGACAGGACTTGGCTCATGGTGGAAAGTGATGTCAAGTTGTAGCTGATTTATGATAACCTTGTAAAGTTTTCAAGGCAAGAAATATTTAGAGGGTCTTTGCCATTGTCGGCCTCTGCATAGCCCCTCTGGACTTCTTTGTGTCACAACCCCAGACTTGATCAATGAAGAATCAGTACGTTGAAAGAAGAATTCTCATTTATTGATGGCAAGCACAGGAAAGCAGCTATACTGTCAGAGCTTACATTAAAACAGGCAAAGTATTATATCTCCCAGCCAGGGGCGTAACGAGGCAGCCCTGGGCAAACTGTAGCCCTGGGCAAAACCTGAGTTGGATGCCCCGCCCCCCCATGGGCGGCCACTCCACCACGACCAAATTTTTTTTCTGCACCAGGACATTGGTGCCTACAGGGGGTGAAGTTTTTTAGGACATATCATCACCAAAATTTCAGCATATCATCAGGAGACTGTCCTTATGGTACTCCCCAAGTTTGGTGAGGTTTGGTTCAAGGAGTCCAAAGTTATGGACTCCCAAAGGGGGTGCCCCATCCCCCATTGTTTCCAATGGGGCTAATAGGAGACAGGAGCTACAGTTTTGAGCATCCATAACTTTGGCCCCCCTGAACCAAACTGCACCAAACCTGGCGGGTATCATCAGGGCAGTCTCCTGATGAGACCCTGAAAGTTTTGAGACTATGCCTTCAGAAATGTCCTTCCCCCAGCCTGCAACCCCCATGGACAGCAATACAGAAAACTCAAAGCAGAACAAAGATTCTTGGGCAAAAATCTGGGATGTTCCTGCAGGGGGCGCATTTTTGGATGTATCGGCACCAAAATTTCAGTGTATCATCTGGAAACTGTCCTTATGGTACCCCCAAAGTTTGGTGCAGTTTGGTTCAGGGGGTCCAAACTTAAGGACCCTCAAAAGGGGTACCCCATCCCACATTCTTTGCTAAGGAGATAGGGGCTACCCTTTTGAGGGTCCATAACTTTGGACCCCCTGAATCAAACCTCACCAAACTTGGGGGGGAGCATAAGGACAGTCTCCTGATGATACGCTGAAATTTTGGTGCCGCTAGCCTAAAAACTGCTTTCCCTGCAGGCCAAAAATGGAAAACCACTAAAAATACCCAAAAACGAACCCAGCGTTTTGATGCCCCCCACAAGGTGATGCCCTGGGCAGCTGCCCACCTTGCCCAATGGGCATTACGCCAGTGCTCCCAGCACAGGTATGTCAGGCCCAATCCCACTTCCCTCCTTTGAAATGGAAAGGTACTGTTTCACACTTACTCACACGCACACACATTCCTCAGGTGGTGAGAACTGGGATGAAAACACTGCAGCTTCCACTCCCCTGCAGCTGTAGAGACAGACTGATACAGGGAAACATTCCCAGGCCTGCTTAAGCAGTAAGCATTCTGTAGACAGAGATATGGCAGGACCCAAGCTAATACACTAGAGGGTGATGACACCTTGGTGGTCACCCATCCATGTTCTATCCAGGGCTGACCCTTCTGTGATCTGATGAGACCAGGCTAACCTGAGCCTATCAAGGTCAGGGCAGTGTTTACATAGGAAAGGGCCATCTGTAGCTGTCTGGGCTCTCTTTCAGGCTACCAAACTGAGACCCGCTCAGCTGGAGATACCGGAACTGATCTTGGATCATTTGTGTGATGATGTTCTCCGAACAGTGGGTCTAATACTTATTCCTCTACTTACTAGCCAGGATAGGTCAGTAGTAAGCTGTAGCAACTGAGCTTCTCAGTGAATCAGAAAAAGCTCTGAAGAGCCTAAGCAAAGAATAGAGCAATTGGCTTAATGCTCATGGTAACGATTTGCTCGTGTGAGAGCAAGCCTGTCAAAGATAGCGGTATATGGAGGAAAAGGAATACAGCTGTTTTAGTTTTTCTACAATAGGTTGAGGGAGGTATCCTCTTCTAGAAGTCCTCTATTCCCACTGTTTGTGAGGTCTGCATCAGTGTGTGTTCTGGCTGTTGGGTTAATTTCTTAAATTAGTGACACTTGCATGTGGGAAGAAGTGCGCTGACAAAATGTTCCTGACTGATTGCATTATTTATTTACTTGCAACATCTGTATCTCACCTTCCTGCATGAACAAGAGCCTAGACAGCTAACGAATCAAAACTATGCAAAACTGAACTATCCAAGAGGGCTTCTGTGAGCAAGTAATATGGTTGCTACGGCACAAAATGGTTTTACAAACTGGCTTGGCTAAATTATTAGGGACTGTGCCCTATGTTGCCATGTGTAGCTTATTGTAAGCAGGAGGCTAATTATGTCATTTCTGTGCTGCTTAATTTGTGTCATGTTAATACTCGTGCTCTGCTTCAGTTCTTTCGAGTGTTTCCAGACTTCTAAAATCCTAATATGCTGGTTATTGAATGCCCCGTTCTGTTGACTGTAATGACTCATGGTGTGTAATTTGCCTTGAGCCCCTGCGAGAAAGGCAGATTATAGACAGACAGACAGACAGACAGACAGGCAGGCAGGCAGGCAGGCAGGCAGGCAGGCAGGCAGGCAGGCAGGCAGGCAGGCAGGCAGGCAGGCAGGCACGTACGTACGTACATACATACATGGCCTGAATGCCCGGAAAAGGGGGGACTGTTACCGCCAGGAAAATATGAAAAATATTTTCCTAAGCCTATTGCCTGACTGCACTGGCTAAAGGCCAGAGCAAAGAGACCAGTGTTATCCAAAAGTCTACATAGGGCCAGGAAAGGATGTGTATATGTGGTTGTGCCAATGTTTTACATGGTTTTCTTCCTGCTTTTATTTCTGTTAAGACTTAGTGTAAGCCCCTCAGTGTTGGATTTATTGTTTGCCCAATGTATATGCTTATGTCTTAGCTAGGTTTTTCTAGTCAATTTAAGGTTTATTAATGTTAGTTTACAATATTCTTGTTTGTGCTCTTTTAATATATTGTAAGTTCTGTAGGATTGCATCTAATGTTTAAATTAGAAATGTTATTCTAGATATTTGTATCTGTTAGTAAAAGCAATAGCTTGTAGCAGCTGATATTAAGACCCAAGGAAGTTAGTCTTGGAATTCAGTTTGGGCCAACACCCAGTAAATCTCTTCAGCAAAAACAAAGACCCTTTTGGAATTACAAATTGAATCTGATGACGGCACCGCAAATATCCCAGCCGTTGAAGAACGCGCCAAGATCACCATTGGACCATTTGAACTTTCTTTTGTTGCGGGACTGAGGCCTGGGAGCCTCAAGACATGACTCAAGGAAGCAGCCCATCTGATAACCAGACACCTGGGTGCATTAACAGTTTCACCCAGTTTTATGAATGGACACTCTCCGCTCCCTGTTTCTGCACTATCTTAAAGTCTCGCAGGATGTGCCTCACTACGTTGCCTGAGCTGAAATCACTTAATGTTACCCGAGCAGCAGTTAATGTTACCCGAGCAGCAGCGGTAACAAATATGTCCTCTCTGGAAATTTTAACTAGGTGGGGAATTTACCGCAGCAACTAGTTACCAGTTCTCTCCTAAAACCCAATTCACATTGTGAATGGGGCCATAAGTGGCACTGCTGTCGTGCCACCCCGCCACCTACGGAAGGCTTTCTGGAGGCATGGAGGAGAGAGAAAACAGCAGACACCCTCTCCAGAAAGCCTTCCATTGGGGCCAATGAACTTCCTAAGGGAAGGGCCAGGACTGTGGGGCAACTGGCCACAAAGCCGCGTGAGGGGAGCTGACTAATGTCAGCTCTGTCCCCAGCACACCCCTGCCCACTGCCTCATGTCGGCATCCATTTTGGAAGCTAGTGCAATTCCACTGTGGCTGGGACTTATGGCTTTTGCAGCAGTGAGGCTGAAGTGTTCTCGGCTGCCCACATATCAAGCCCACCGCCAGCATATTTGCCCCTTGTGCTGACCGGGTGGGCACCTGTTCCAGCACAAGGCTCAGCTGTGTATACTTGCCTTACTTCAGTGCATTAGCAGTTAGCAAATGAAATATTCCACCACCACCCCCCACCCCCCGTAAATGCTAGACTTGTCAGAGAGAAGAGCCACTTAGTCCCCCTCACAAAGTGAGGGGCTGATTTGCTCCACTGTACTTTCCACATCAATTTTTCAGATGTACCAGCACTTTCAAGGTCCTGTTCACTGTGTGTACAAACAGCACAACAGACACAACAGAATCACATAGCCCTTTTGATACATTTCATGCAGGAGTTTCATAAGTGCTTGAAGGATCTGTAGGCAGACAGCCGTGTGCTAAAAAGCTCTCTGCTTAACCTGCTTCTCTCTTCTCTTGAAGGTTAAATGACTCTGAGTGCTTCGTTTTGAAGGCCAGCTGCTTACATATTGCACACAATGGAATCTGCCCTTCCCACGGAAATGATCAAACCGAAATTCAATCAGCACCCCCCCTCCCCCCCCCCGGCCTCCTGAAGCATACCGTCTAGCTGTTTCTCTAGAATGTCTCTTTCCAGTTTTCATTCAGCAGAATTAAAATATGTGAGTTATCTGTTGCTATGCCCAGTTCTCTCATGTTCTCATGAGGGAAAGGCACAGTACAAGCTCGTCCTCCTCCGGTGTTACGTGACAGGCTCAGAGACAACTGAACAAGTCTACTGTCTCCTTGCTTCAGTGGCTTCTTCTTGCACGAAACTTGAGGTCACTCAAGATCTGCATTTTCAACACTTCTTTTTCGAGGGGCAGGCTGAAATTCCAGCTGATAACACAAGCTGTTGCTTCTTGAGATAGGAATTGGGAGCAGGGGTTTTGCAACCAAATTTATCAGATCAATTTTACTACGGGCAGTTTTCGTTACAGTCCAACTTAACACAGTGTGTCTATGATAGTTTCCTCCAGAAGAGCTTTGTATTTCTGACCTTCCTGGCACTTTCCCTTCCAATTATTGTTCTATGGACTACCAAACTTGGAAACTGGGGACATGCTTTTGTAGCAAATTACATCAGTATAAATCCTAAGGGCTACCTTGTTTGTTGCAGCAAAAATAAACCAGGTACAAGTGAAGACAATCTCCCACAAGGGCTGGACAAGGACTTCGGAATCTTCTGATGATGGGGGCTCCGGTCCATGGAAGCTTATGGTGGCAGAAAATGTTGTTAGTCTTGAAGGTGCCACATGGTGTCAGTTTATCTTAATGAGGTTACTTGGGTTTATTAGCTTTCTTTTCTCTAGTTCTACAAAGCCAAAGTCAGGACATGTCACTCTTTCTGGTGATACAAAATGGGATGGAAGAAGAAGAAGAAGAAGAAGAAGAAGAAGAAATGGAAGAGGAGGAAGAAGAAGAAGAGGAGGAGTTTGGATTTATATCCCCCCTTTCTCCCCTGTAAGGAGACTCAAAGGGGCTTACAATCTCCTTGCCCTTCCCCCCTCACAACAAACACCCTGTGAGATAGGTGGGGCTGAGAGAGCTCCGAGAAGCTGTGACTAGCCCAAGGTCACCCAGCTGGCATGTGTGGGAGTGTACAGGCTAATCTGAATTTTCCAGATAAGCTTCCACAGCTCAGCCGGCAGAGCTGGGAATCAAACCCGGTTCCTCCAGATTAGATACGCGAGCTCTTAACCTCCTACACCACTGCTGCTGGACAGATACCTTGTTCTGTCAAGTCATCAAAAGTGCTGCTAAGACACTTCTGACCTATAGCAACCCGATGAATAAATGACCTCCCAAATGTCCTATTGTTAACGGCCTTGCTCTGGTCTTGAAAACTGAGAACTGTGACTTCCTTGTTTGAGAAGGTCCATCCCATGTTAGGTCTTCCTCTTTTTCTGCTGCCTTCAATTTTTCTTGGAATTATGACTTTTTCCAGAGTCTCTTGTCTTCTCATAATATGACCTAACTATGATAGTCTCAGTTTAGTCATCTTAGCTTCCTGGGAGAGTTCATACTCAAGCTAGACCATACTGATTTCTCTTCTTGGCTTTCCATGGTATCCATAAAACTCTCCCCCAACACCACATTTCAAATGAATCCACTTTCTTCCTGTCAGTTTTCTTCATAGTCCAACTTCCACACCCATACATAGTAATGGGAAATACTATAGTATGAATTATCTTCCTGTTGGTCACCAATGACACATCCTTACACTTAAAAATCTTTTCTAGCTCCTTCCTGAAAGAAAATTTACCATCACAGAAATTCACATGAAATGGGGTCATCAGCTGTTATATTTTAATTGTTCATCCTCTTAAACTTTTAAGCTTTCCTTCTGATTTTTCTTTAAAATGACAGAAATAGTCTGCGACATTTGTAGTGATTTGTGGTAATATTAAAGTGATGTCAAATTATGGCAAGCGAATTAATGTACTGATAGGACTGTAAAAGATGAAATTCAGACAGAAATAGCAGCAGAGTTCAAAGACTGCCGTTTGTCTTTAGGGTAAAGGGTTTTGATCCTGTTTTTCACAAAGTATTTACATGTTTGCAGGGTTCTCCAGAGGCTGAACTGATTAAAAAAAAAACCCTGTGGAACTAATGAATCTCAGTTTCCTTTTTTCCTTGCTATTTAAATAGCCACGCAAACAGTAGTAAAGTTATCCTGAGGAGTAAGCCTGGTGAGGTAGCATTTAAACAATAAGATGATGATGAAGAAGAGTTTGGATTTATACCCTGCTTTTCTGTCCTCTAAGGAGATTCACAAACTCCTTTCCCTTCCTCTCCCCAAAGCAGACCTTGTGAGGGAGGAGGGGCTGAGAGTGTTCTGAGAGAACTGTGACTAGCCCAAGGTCATCCAGAAGGCTTCATGTATAGGAGCAGGGGAAGAAACCCGGTTCACTAGGTAAGAGTTTGCCACTCATGTGGAGGAGTGGGGAATCAAACCCGGTTCTCCAGATTAGAGTCCACCACTCTTAACCACTACACCACATTGTCTCTTGTCTCTATTTTGGTCATGTAAAGAAATAAAGACTAGAGGCATTTTCCTGTGTTTTCTAGCTTTCGTTAAATATAAAGCACTAAGAACAAACCCAACATATACAATTTTTGCATCGGGTGTTGCGACGTTTAGAAAACAGCTAGATACGAATTCAGTAGCTCCTTAAAGACCACCAAGACATCCAGGGAATAAGATTTCAAGAGTGAAACCTCCCTTTGGCCCCTTCCGCGCTGGCAAAATAATGCATTTTCAAACCACTTTCACAACTGTTTGCAAGTGGATTTTGCTATTCCGCACAGCTTCAAAGAGCACTGAAAGCAGTTTGAAAGTGCATTATTCTGCATGTGCGGAGATAATAGCTGTATATATTGTTAGCTTCCAAGGTCCTGTTTTTGATGCCCCCACTGTCTGAGATCAGGCAGGTGGCAACCCAGGAGAAGGCCTTCTTGGTCATGGCACCAAAATTCTGGAACTCTCTCCCCAGAAAGGCTTTCCTTTCCCCTTCTGTTGCCATCTTCTGCTAGAGGATGAAGGTGTCTTTCCTTTGCCTGGTGTTCCTTCCCACCCTATTTTTAATTGTCATTTTTATGCATTGTATTGCATAGACTCTCTTTTTCCTTTCATGAGGGAGGGAAAGAAGGAAACAGCATGAAGAAGGGGGCTGTAAGGGAGATTGAGATCCCTCCATGGGTGAACCCTGACAAAGTGGGAAAGAAAAGAAAGAGGTGGGGGGAAGAAATTCTGTGCAAATAAAGGTATCATCCCTTTACTGTATTGTGAATGACCATGGGAACGAGAAGGGACAAGTTATTGAACAGTGGACCTTAAAAGAGTCTGAAGTGAGATCATTCCCACTCTAATTTATTGTACAATCCTATATCCCAGGGAGTAGAAAACACCCTAGGATAAGGGAAAGATGAATCATTTCCCAGCTGTCACAGTGGAATATCTTGGCAACTCCGTTTTTTGGCTTAAAGCCACAAGCAGCACCGTCTGCAAACCTCAGACACGGGCCAAAAGAAGTCTGGCCACTTTACCGTTGTCCAAGTACTAAAAATGGGGCAGCAGCCCCTATTTGAGCATGCATGCTAAAATTCCACAGGATGGCAGAAAAGATGCAGGATGGATGTCTCGAATCACAGTTTCCGACTCTTCTCTCCCCAAGCCCACATCGACTGACAGTAACCGAGGCACAGAATATTGCTGTGTTTATCTAGCAATGCCCAAATGGCCACTGAGATGTCATAAACTAATCCCACGAGATCTCGATGGCCATTAGTTTCTTAAAAATACAGATGTTGCTCCTGTTATTTAGTGTTTCTAACCCCTGGTGTGTGTGCATTAGATTTCAGTGCAGGGCCGGGTGGTGGTAGTGGTTATCAGGTTTGAAATATCTTACCTTTCATTTATCCCCTGACGCTGCTGTGTAGATTTCTTTGTGCTCCGGGGTTTGGTTCCAAATTAGATGTATGCCAGATATAGATCTGTTTTAACTGCAGGATACACTTGGCTGTCTGTGCATGGCACTTTTGGAACACTGCAGGTGTTGTTTGTAGGAAGGGCACGATAAAGAAGAAAAAGATTTAAAGTAGTTCTCAAGCTGGGAGTATATTTGGCCCCTGTGACCTGTGAAAATGTCTCTGCAATGGTTTGTTTGGCTACACTTACTGCCCCTGCACAATATTTTAACAACTGTAACATCTGACAATTGCTATTTCCCTCGTGGATTTCCTCAACTGGTCCCCGAAAGGGTCCCAGCTGTGAGTCACGCAACTCACACAGGTAGAAGGCATACATAAGAACATAAGAACATAAGAACTAGCCTGCTGGATCAGACCAGAGTCCATCTAGTCCAGCACTCTGCTACTCGCAGTGGCCCACCAGGTGCCTTTGGGAACTCACATGCAGGATGTGAAAGCAATGGCCTGCTGCTGCTGCTGCTCCTGAGCACCTGGGCTGCTGCTCCTGAGCACCTGGATTCAAAGATTCACATCCTCAGTTGAGCCTAATGTCCAGAAAGATGCAAATAAAGACAAGCTGCCCCTTTCTGCATTTTACAGTGTGATTTTCCTCTCACACAGAGAAGGCAAAATCTCTTTCCCCAGTTCAGATCTTCAGTAAACAGCAGCTAAAAGTCAGGTGTGTTTTTAGCCTAAATATTTGGACATCCCCCGGCCCTTCTTGTGTGTGCCGAGTGCCGTCAAGTCGCTTCCCATTCATGGTGGCCCTATGAATTCTTGACCTCCAGAATGTCCTATTGTTGACAATCTCACTCAAATCTTGCAAACTAAGGCTTAATGCATTCACAAGCGCAAGGTGTCTTGTCATTCATTTTGACCCATCAGCAGAGCCTAGGCATCCTGGACTCTGGATCAGAGGCTGTTTCCGCATGGCAAAATTATACCTGTGTACCACCGTTTTTTTAACCTGGGTCTATTTTATCCCAGGCTCACCCCAGGGTTTTTAAAAGAACCTCCAATTTGGTGGGGTTTTTTTAAAGTGAGTAAGTAAAGCCTTTATTGCATAGGTGTCAAATTCGTGACCCTCCAGATGTCATGGACTACAGCTCCCATAATCCCCTGCCAGCACCATGATGGCAGGGGATTATGGGAACTGTAGTCCATAACATCTGGAGGGCCGCGAATTTGACATCTGTACTTTATTGGCATATACAGGATGACACAGTAATACTTATAAAATACACATAAGACACACAGTGGCTAAAACACATTTCTTCAGCTAAAAAGCTCAATTGGCAAGCGTAAAATATCGATAGCAATTAAATAATATTGCCAGCTATATTAGTGTAATATTGCTAACCATTTAAAAATTAATATCCATCTTGACTTGCATCTATTACATTTAGCAGAAATTGCGCTACATTCTCACACACAGTGGGATCAAGGTTGTCCAAGATTAGAAGAATCTTAAGGGCATCAGTTAGTTGGTTATATAGAAGTGAGGCGAGGGTGAATTGGATCATTCTAACTAGCAAATCTTGCACAGTGAAAGAGGGTGTGATCGAGTGTCTCAATCTGGCCCAAATTGCATGGACATGGTCTCCTTTGTTTGTCTATTTGTTGATATCTGCCATAGAGAAGCATGGAGGGCATTAAATGAAATCGGGCCAGCGTTATAGCTCTTCTCTGTTTTGGATTTATAAGCCAGAAGAGATAATTGGCTATATGTCCTTGTTCTAGAGGAATTTGGTGGTTTTTGAATACCCTGGGATGAGGGAAATATTGCAGGGCAAACCTGCTTTAGGACTGGGAACCGTGTGGAATTCTTGGCTGCACAGGGATATTTTTCTTGCTCAACCTAGGATATTTTGACCATGTGGAAATGACCAGAATTCACCAAGCTGTAAAGGAGTCCTTTCTTTTGCAGTTCCTGACTCCGTTGCCAGATCAAGCCTGTTCTCTGGTTTTACATTGGTATGTTCCTCGTTTTGCTGGCTGAAGAAATAGCTTTTTCTGCGGCGCAAGCCCTCCCCCCCCCCCCATCCCCACATTGCTTGGAGAATTCCTGGAATCATATTGAACAGTGAGCTATTTTTCTCTTAATGCTTTATTTCAGGGAGGCAAGATGGTGACGAGAGAAACATGCTGGCAGTTTGTCTCCGAAAAGAGAAGTCTCTCTGCTTCTTAGTTGGTCTCTAATTAGCTGCTGCATTCAGTAAGAAACTACTTCTAATGAAGGATTTTGAAACATCTGTCTGGAAATATTTGTTCGCAATCTTCAACAGTGAACAGCTAAGGACATTTTGAAACACTTCATTTCAACTCCTTTAATTACTGGAGACTTTGGGTTGGACCCTAAGAAGGGCAGGGTTTGGGGAGGGGAAAGACCCAAGTGGATATAATAGAATCCACCTTCTAAAGTGGCCATTTTCTCCAAGGATACTGATTGACGTCACCCGGAGATCTTTGTAATTCCAGATATCCAGGCACTATCTGGAGACTTGAAATCCTATACCCCCCTAACACTTGCTCTGTGACAGGAGCCTTAGAAGATGTCCAGGTTTGTTTTGAGGGGGGGAGGGTTTTGTAGCAAAATGGAAGTCAAATACACAAAGCCATAAATGCAGTTTGGGAGTTTATGCTGACAGAAACGCTGTCTAATTAAAGTGACACAGTCTAATTAAAGTGACATGAGATAAAAGATGGGTGCTTGTACCATTGGTGCTGCTGTTCCCTATTAATGAATCTGTCCTATCCATTTCAACATCACCTGTGTCATTAAAGGAATGGCACTGTCCTTGAGCGTCCCTCCCTTCCTACTGCCACAGTTCTCTCCTTCCCCTAGCACTGCCTGCCATCCCATACACATTCATTAGTAGGCCACGTTGTTGGTCTGATTTCCCCATTGTGGCTGCAGTGTGGCACTGATAACCACAGGAGGCCGAGCAGATTATGCAAGCTATGAATCCTCTAATTAAACTTGGCAAACAACAACAAAAAAATCCATAATGGCTTTTGAATTATTAAAGTCGGCACTAATCAGGATCTTGTGATAACTACCGGCACTTAGCGACAGAGTCAAAATCGGCTTATCACAAATCCTGGATCTGAATGTGAGTTGAACCCCCTTCTGAAGAATGAATGAGGAAGTGTACTGTCTCACTTCCTCTGGAAGGCCATTTCATAATAGAGTAGCTAGCTACTGACTACTACATAATATAGTAGCTAGCTACTGGAGATGTCCTGGAAATCCAGCGGATCTCCAGAATGGAGAAGATGGATGCTTTGGACGGTGGCTCCTATGGGATCATACCCCTCTGAGGTCCCCCTCCCCCTTGCCAAACTCCACCAATCTCCAGGCATTTCCTAATCTGGATAGAGCTTCTAACTTGGCTGCTACAGTGGCTATTTGTCCAAATGTGGCACATTTAGTGAAATCTGTTGGTGGTGGTATAGTTATTGCTGTTAGATTTAGTTGAATTATGGATCAGCCCAGTAGTGTGAGTGCAGTTTATAGAAACTTCCCAAGAGATACATGTAAAAGGTAAAACTTGCATTTATTCAAGCATCTCCAGTTCACAACGTTGTGCCAGGAAAAAGGTAGATAGAAAGAAACCCTAGTCTAAGGAATACTTTCCCTACGACAAGTGGGCGCTCTAACGCACCGTCACGTGAGTGGAGGTGAGAGAGTGCTTCAGTGGGAAAGCCCCACTGATGCAGTCAGCCATTATCCATGTGCTCAGGGCAAAGGCCAGGTCAGAAGTGAGACCAGCATGGGGAAGAAAGGAAGTTAGTGGGCGGTCTCCTGGCCCAGACAAGGAGTGCAAACAAGAGAGGCAACAACACAGCTAGAGTGAGATACACAGTAAACCCCCCCGCCCCCCCAGTGTCCAGGCATGCAGGAGTTGCTCATTCCAACAATTGCATGTGGCTGGTGTAAGCCAGGGTCACTTGAGAGTGATCAGGCACTCTCCAAACAATTCAGAGAAGCCCAGGCCTCCTTCTGCAGGGCTGCAGTCCTCACTTACATGTATCTGTGAGGCCAGAACTCATGTCCGGTCTGCGCAGCTGTTTTGAGAAAAGATAGGTTAGAAACAAACTCCCCAAAAGCATCAGACATCTGACATCAGTAACAAACGAGACCATTTTACTAAGCAGAATATAGAAAGTGACAGAATGTGAACTCTCCCAAGGGAGAGGCACACTCTGGGTGCTCTCAAAAGAGAGACACGCCCACCATACGAAAGACCTTAGTCTTTATAGATACAAAGAATACATATGTCACAGTCCATCCCCATACCCACATACATAATCCATACCCCTTTCACGTGCTATAAGCATGAACCTTAAAATCCCATTGGATGATTCTGTCTCCTTGTCACATTAAGACAGCCTCTATTCTACGTGTCTGATTCCTTCTGTTACACAAACACTGCATGCTGTTTGCTCACGTCCCTCTGCCCATATGCAAACGGCTGCAATAAAACTAACTTCTGATTTTTCTTGTTTCCAAGAATGACCGGTTTTCCTGCTTTTCTAAGTTTGCTCCTGAAGAGAGATATCTCCTCAGGGTATGCAGGTTTTATATCCCATTCTTTAAGATCATAAAACTTCCCTTTTCCCAATTTGAAATGATTTAACTTTAAAAGAGTATACAAACATTGATTCTAATAATTATACCATTCAATTCTAATACAGTAGAATTATAGTAAAATACCAGTACATATGAATCTCTCATTATCATTTCTGTGTTCATTTAACATATATAGAAAAACACTTTTTCTATTTAATTAATCACATTCATTTCTATTCTAATCTCTGATCTCTTTTATGATTCTGTTTATTCATGTAGCTATCCCCTATAGCTGGTTCTAACAAAAACAAAGTTATAAAGTATATGTCTTCTGTCACGTATTAACCTTTAGTGACAAGATCTTAAAGATATTTATCTTTACTTGCCTGCATAATCACTGACAAGCTTCTAACATGCCTTTTGACCATCTGCTAACATGCAGTCCTGCTAGTCTCTATACAGAAACCCCATTTTGATTCTTAGAAATCTTTGGTTCATACAAACTTAATATTCCTTAATCAAATACAATTTGTAGACATTCTGGCCAGTTCCCACATATCCTTGGCTTCTGCAGCAGCTTCTTTTCCTCTTTGTAGGAAGATGAAGGGGGGGTGGGGAATTGAGCGCTACTTCCATACACATAATACCAGATCAGCTGGCCACTTGTGACAGGAAAAGGACAGTTTAAATTAGGCTACCATGGCGTAGTGGTTAAGAGTGGTGGAGAACTGGGTTTGATTCCCCACTCCTCCACATAAGTGGCAGACTCTAATCTGGGGACCAGGTTTCTTTCCTGACTGGGACACATGAAGCCTGCTGGGTGACCTTGAACTAGTCACAGTTCGTTCAAAACTCTCTCAGTCCCACTTACCTCACAAGGTGTCTGTTGTGGGGTGAGGTAGGGAAGGAGTTTGTAAGCTGCTTTGAGAACTCTTTAAAGGTAGAGAAAAGTGAGGTAGAAATCCAAACTCCTCCTCCTCCTCTTCTTCTATAAGCATGATAGCCAGCCAATGTGAGGTACTGTGGGGAAATTAGGCAAGAGTCCTATGAGTCTCAATGTCATGTTTTTTTTTTATAACTGGGCAAATTCTGTTATATTAACCAAATATCCCAAAAGGTGGCCCACGTCCACAAACCCTGCTGATGAAAACATCAACACAAGCCCCCTTTCCCACCCACTCTGCAATACCCATTTGGCAATGGGATGATGACATTACTATACACAATACTGCAAAATATAGCAGCCCACCTGTGCCCACCTGTGACCTATGCAAGGCTGTCAACTCAGGGGTAGGCACCATTTTCTTTTTGTGTTTTTGGAATTCAGGGTTTTATTGGACCTGACATTTTTTGAAAAAGTTGAAAAAAGCCAAACACCCATACCAGCGAATGTTTTTCTCACTTTTTTTGGGAAATACGAATATTTTTGTCTCTATTAAAATCTACAGGGAATTTGGCGGGGTGGTGGTGGTCTGGGGAGCTATTTTTTAAAGTAGAGGCACCAAAATTGCAGCGTAATTGCAGGTGACACTCCTTAGAAATGTGGTGACATTCGGGTCAAGGAGTCCAGTTTTATGAACCCCAAAGGGGGTACTCACATCTAGCAGTGTCGTAGTGATTAAGAGCAGGTGCATTCTAATCTGGAGGAACTGGGTTTGATTCCCTGCTCTGCCGCCTGAGCTATGGAGGCTTATCTGGGGAATTCAGATTAGCCAGTGCACTCCAACACATGCCAGCTGGGTGACCTTGGGCTAGTCACAGTTCTTCTGAGCTCTCTCAGCCCCACCCACCTCACAGGGTGTTTGTTGTGAGGGGGGAAGGGCAAAAAGATTGTAAGCCCCTTTGTGTCTCCTACAGGACAGAAAGGGGGATATGAATCCAAACTCTTCCTCTTCTCTTCTTCTAGCCCGTGGAGTTTTCAATAGTTTCCAGGGTACAGGCAGGTGGGTGCAGGCACACATGGTCCCTGAGTCAATAGGCTGCTGACCAGAGGACACAGGCATGAATGGCCACCTGGTTCTTTATTTTCTTCCTGTTGGGGCCTGCTCACCGTCCCTGGGTCAGCTGCCCCAATTGCCCCATGGTTAAGTCCACCCTTTTTGAAAAGCATTGGCAGCATCTTGGAATTTGTCCTTTCTCATCTTTGAATGCATAAGTATGGGAGAAGGTGATGCAAATATGCAGTCAAAATCCTGGCTAAGTCCAAGGGGGTGGGGGGATGAATCCCTGGCCAAAGGGATGCTATGCCAGTTGCTCCATCGACTGCTTGATCAGGAGGTGTAACTGTGGCAAAGTGGGTTGTAATAACAGCTACCGCTTCTTTGCATAAGCAGATCATCATTGTTGACCTTAGTTATCAGATCGCATTACATAATTAGAACGTCTCTATGAATTATAGGTTTAATAGTTCCTCTTTACCTTCAGTTTTCTTTATCAGGATGCCTTTCATTTTTTTCGCCCTTGCACACTGATGACAATTGGGTGATCAGTTAATACGAGAAGGAACAGAGAGAGAATTTATATTTTCACCTGGTGGCATTCTTTCTCCCTGCATGATATGCAAAACCATATTTAATGCTGCTACCTAACACTTAGAAACAGCAATAAAGCTACCCTTTCAGTAATGAAAACCCCAAGGCCCAGGAAATCACATGCTACAAAACCATTCATTTTTCTCTGAATTAAATTGTAGGCAAGGTCACTGTCACCTTCAGCCCATATTTTGCCATCCCTTCTGATCCGCATCCCAGGAGCTGATCCACAAACTTGTATGACCCATCACTTTTCTCTGCTGGCAGGCTTATGGGACTATTATTCTCCGGATTCCAGGTCCAATTCACTGCAGTCAACTGAGACAGAACTGGTAGAACTTGGCACAGGAGATTCCCTGTGCTTTACCTCAAGTGCAGCACTGATGGCCCATCAGTGTTAGAATTGTCTGCTCAGGCTGGCCGTGGCTCACCAGGGTTTCTGAAGGAGGAGTTTTTCATATCACCTATGGCTCGATTCTTTCAACTGGAGATGGCGGGGATTGAACCTTGGACCCCCTGCATGCTGAGCAGATGCTTTACCACTGAACCATAGCATCTCCCACTTGCTCTGGCTACAGAATGTTAGCAAATGGTGGCAAACACTAGTGACTGGCCCTGTTCCCTAAGCCATGCACTTGTATGGGGGTAGGTCAAAGGACTTGCTGAATTAAACAGAGAAGTCTTGGATGGTTGCTTCAAATCAGCATGAATCTGCTCAATTCCCCTCACTGCTGTGCTTTGGATATTTCAATATTCCCTTGCCTGTATCTTCCTGTCTTGTTCCTGGACCTGTTCGGGACTTCTTCAGACATATGATTCTTTTTTTCCATTCGTTTCCCATTCTCTTCCCATTTGCAGCTTTTTCCGGAGCTCCCTGCTTTGCATTCTGTACTACGCGCACCATCTCTCTGTTTGTTCAAATGATTTTTCTCCTCTCCTTTCCCCCAAAGAGCTCAGAACAGCATGAATAGCTAGGGTTGCTCCCCTGCCACCGTGTGTGTGTGTGCATGCGTGTGTGCATGCATGCGTGTGTGCGTGCGTGCATGTGTGTGAATGGGAGGTAGGGTTGCCAGATCTAAGTTGGGAAACTCCTGGAGACTTGGGGATGGAATCTGGGGACGATCGTACCTCAGTGGGGTACAATGCCACAGTCCACCCTTCAAAAAGCCAGCATGATATAGTGGCTAAGAGCAGGTGGACTCTAATCTGAAGAACCAGGTTTGATCCCCCACTCCTCCACATGAGTGATGGACTCTTATCTGCTGAACCAAATTTGTTTCCCCATTCCTACAGGGTGACCTTGGGCTAGTCACAGTTCTCTCCACACTCAGACCCACCTACCTCACAAGATGTCTATTGTGGGGAGAAGGGAAAGGAGTTTGTAAGCTACCTTGAGTCTCCTTACAAAAGAGAAAGCCAATCAAAAACTCTTGTTCAAAGCATGCATTTTCTACAGGGAAACCGATCTCTGTAGTTTTGAGATGGTTTGTAATTCTGGGGGCTCTTTAGGTCTCACCTAAAGGTTGGCACCCCTAACCCCCAGTGAAATACAGTTGGAAGGAAGTTGTGACAGGAAAATGTCTAAGGGGTGTTGTCCAACCTCAGGGAAACCATCACAATGGTCCATTCCACAAAGCACAAAAAAAAGACATCTGGGGGATGTCTTAAAAAGAGGCAGCTTCTTCTTTTTACTCAGAACACCTAAAACAAGGCATGCTGGGAACATCTTAAGAAAAACCGCCTCTCGTGTTTGTTCCAGACTGCATAGGCATTAGAGATGAAAAGAGGCTGTTTCCCACCCATTTTGCTCTCTAGTCAACTTCACCCTCAGTTTGTACCCAACATTTTGTGTGCTGGTGAAGAGATTCTCCCTGAAGGTTGCCCCAGCATGTTTGCTCTGCAGGCTCCGCTGCTGGGTGCTTTTTAAGCCCCAAAATTACATAGTTGTACTCGGCTTGTTTTGTTGATTCCAGCAATATATAGTTTTCTTTTAAAAAATTGGAAGCTCTGTATTCAAAGATATGCACACCCATGGACCAACAGTTTTTTTCTTACTGCATAGAAAAGCTAAGATGGTCTACGGAGGGCAGGTTTACCAAATGCTTTTAAATGGTCTGTACACCCATCTTCCAAGCAGCTTAGATTTTCATGTGCGTGTCTGCATATCTTTGAATATATCTCCTCCAAAATTAAAAAAAGGAAATCTATATATTGTTGGAATCTGCAGCCCAAGCTGATGTACAATTATGCACTTTTTGGACTGAAAAGATGCCCAGGATCGGAACCTGCGGAGCAAAGGTCCTGGGACAACCTTCAGTAAATGGCAGCAGGGAGAATCCCTTCAGCGGCACATAAAATGTCAGGAACAAGCAGAGGTGAAACTGACCAGAGAGAGAAATAGTCAGGTGGGAAACATAAGAAACCTCCTGAGCTCTGCAGTGTTCATTTATGTCCTGTGCCTTCATTCTCTTCCTTATTTCCCAGTATTTGATTCCAGCTTACCATTCTAAACATCTGGGACTATAATCTTGCACTGGGCATCCCAGTATAAGCAGTTCACGAGGTCTCATTCTCCCTTGAAACAGGAGAAAGTTTAAGCTGTCCTGTTTGGGACAGCTGTTGTGTGGCTTCCGAAACAAATGCATCACAATTAGTGTCTGCCGAGAGCATTGATCTGTGTTTAAGGAATAATTATATCATGTAAGGTTGGGTTTTATTTTACAGTTAGGCTTCCCTGAACTTTATGAGAAGTGCTAGGTGTAAATATTTTTAATTAATGCCTAAAATCACATAATGCCGACACACAAGATCTGATAGGTTCCTACTTGGCTGTAAATATACATTGGCACTGCATCACATAAAAGAGCTTGAAGTCTGTCCTTTGTCAGCATTTACCTGTCAATTAAAACTACATAATACAATACAGTGCAAGTCCAAAGTGTTGCTAATTTGCTGTCAGCAATCATAGTGTCATCAGCTATAAACGCATGTGTGATGAATGCAAATCCTTTGTTGAAAAACAACAACATATTAACAGTGATGCATTCTAGTCTGCTACATTTAAATTTGTCTATTGATGTTCCTCTCCCTGTAGCATGCAGGGATACCCCAAAGACAGGCCTCCCGGTCTTGTCCCAGAGAGGCACTGGAGGAAACAACTGGAATCCTTTGATAGACTATCTAGATAAAACAGAATATAAACAAATCGTTAACTGGTGGTTTGGAAAATTCAGGATGGTTAATTTAAGATCCGATAGAGAAAAGTACGATTTTTAATATAAATAACGATACTAAATATTTAATTTCACTTTGATGCTTAATGGCCAAGTCTGAAAGTGTAGGGTTTAAGGGTAAATATTCACCGTAGAAGAAACTGGAAGTTCCTATGAAATAAGTAACATAGAAAAAGTGAGATTTTTATATTCATAATGATACTGAAGAATTAATTTCATTTTGATGCTTAATGACCAAGTCTGAAAGTGTAGGGCTTAAGGGTAAAGATTCAGCATAAAAGAAACTGGAAGTTCCTATGAAAAAAGCATTTTAAAATCTGGTGCATTTCTGTTTTTGTGGATGTTTTGGATTTGAATTTTGAAGTACAAATAACAAATGGTTCACTGGAAAGGAGTGGCACTAAAGGCAGCTTGCTCCCCTCAGGGTGCCTCTACTGCACCCCAAACTTCACCCACCCAGGTCTTTGCTGCATTTACCTCCAAGTAGCTTCTCAATATTCCTGTCTTCATTGGTCTTGTGGGCAGCACCCTGCCCTCTGGTAGGCAAATCCTCATTGGGCCCGTGAGCTTTTATGTAAGCAGTGAGCTTAGCCATGGGTCCCCCTCCCCCAGTTTTTTGTTTGAATGGGATTTTCCTGATGCAGAGTTTCCACAGCTGAGTTGAGCCACCGCTTACTCCTTGTACTATCCAGTTGGACTAACTGCCAGGGGAGGAGCGAGGGAGAACTGTGCCCGGGGCATGCGTGCGCCATGCGCCCCGCCCCACCCTCAGAATGCCCCGGAATGCCCCTGCCACGCCCCCACAGGGGCATGCACCTGGTGCGTTGTGCGTGCGCGCACGTGCACACACACACACACACACACACACACACACACACACACACACACACACACACACACACACACACACGCCCCTTTGGCACTATGCTACTGCTAGCTGCTGTTGGGTGGATGGGGAAAGCCAGGAGGAGTGAAGAAATCTGATGGAAACAAAATACATGTTGACTCACCTCTTTTTCCTTTCCCCTGAGAAGCTGCACTTTAAGCAGTCTCAAAAACTGTGGGAAGAGTCTGACCTGAAAGCACAGTGAGTTGTGACAAGTGGGAAAACATGTGCATAACCGAGAATCCAACTCAAAGGGAATGTACGCTGAAGGCGGAGACTAAATATGTGTAATGGCCCTGTATCTCCTAACAGCAATGGCAAGGGCTGGAAAGGGTGAGGCACGTCTTTCAAGGCTGATGGAGAGAAAGCATCAGGAGACAACCAATAGCCTTCAGGCATAGTGAAGTAAGAAGGTGGGAGCACCTCACAAGAAGCCCCACTGAACATCAAGGGGATATGTTCCTCAGAGGAAAGAGGAAGCCAGGAATCCTGGGAGAGGGAAGACAACAAGGGACCAGACAAGGGGGAGTAGATGTTCCTTCTCTGGAGAGAGAAAGGTTATGAGAAGAGTAAAAGGGGAGGAGCAACCTCCCTTTAAATAAGGGAGCCAAGGCCAAGTGAGAAATGACCTCCCTCCCTCCCTCCCTCCCTCCCCCCTGAACCAAACTGCACAAAACTTGGGGGGGGGGGGGTGCCATCATCTCCAGATGATACCCTGAAATTTTGGTGCCGATACATCCAAAAATGCACCCCCTGCAGGAACAACCTAGAAATTTGCCCAAGAATCTTTGTTCTGCGTTGAGTTTTCTGAATTGCTGTCAATGGGGGTTGCAGGCTGTGGGGGGCACATTTCTGAAGACACAGTCTCACAAATTTCAGGGTCTCATCAGGAGACTGCCCTAATTATACCCTCCAGGTTTGGTACAGTTTGGTTCAGGGGGGGGCAAAGTTATGGACCCTCAAAACTGTAGCCCCCATCTCCTATTAGCTCCCATTGGAAACAATGGGGGATAGGGGCACCCCCTTTGGGAGTCCATAACTTTGGACTCCCTGAACCAAACCTCACCAAACTTGGGGGGTAGCATAAGGACAGTCTCCTGATGATACGCTGAAATTTTGGTGCTGCTAGCCTAAAAAATGGAAATCCACTAAAATACCCAAAAATGAACCCAGCATTTTGATGCCCCCCACAAGGTGATGCCCTGGGCAGCTGCCCACCTTGCCCAATGGGCATTATGCCAGTGCATGCATGCATCCCTCCCTCCCTCCCTCTCTCTCTCTCTCTCTCTCTCTCTCTCTATCTATCTATCTATCTATCTATCTATCTATCTATCTATCTATCTATCTATCTATCTATCTATCTATCTATCTATCTATTGTATTTAATATGCTGTCCCTCCCCTTCCGGACTCGGGGCAGCTCACATCATACACCTAAAAGATTTAAAAACATCTACTAACCATAATAATAAATATTAAATAAATCCAAGTGGTGATGTCATATCCAATTGATTGTAATTTAAATGAGAAATAACCACACAGAGGGGTCCTGATGGAATCCGAAATTAAGAGTTGGATCAGATTGATGGGGTGGGGGTGGGGGGCAAGATGGCTAACTGTAGCTGCTTCAGCCTTATGCCTGGTGGAACAGCTAGATCTTCCAAATCCCTGCAGAACTGCAGAAGGTCCCACGGGGCCTTGATCTCCTTACCCAGAGTGTTCCACCAGACTGGGAAAAGCCCTGGTGTTGATTGAGACCAGGCAGACTTCCTTTGGGCAAGGAATCACTTGTTAGTTGGTATTCGCTGAATGGAGCAATCTCTGCAGGAGAGACGGTCCCGTAAGTATATCAGTCCTGGACCATTTAGGGCTTTGTACAGGGAGGCGGTTGAGCATCGAGCAGGTTTTGCTACTCCCACCTATTCTGAGGCTGCTGGAACTCACAAAGGACCAGCTCAAGCTAGGATGGAAGTGACCTGCCTGGGGTTTTGGAAATAGTTTGGAAAGCTTTTCTTGTGTTTATCCTTCTGCCAACCTGCCACAAAACATCATTCACTCCTGGTAATTGCTTTTGTAATGCGGATTCCTTCAAATGGAAAGCATGGAGACAGCTTCAGCTTCATTATTTAATCGGTTCTTTGATAAGCACCATCAGCCAATGTGTGGGCGACCATTAGCTAATGCCCAAAACTGGACCCCTTGGCTTTTTGCTGGTACAATTTCCCCCCATTGCTATGATGGTATGACAAAAATAACTCCCTTTCATTGCTGTGGATTATGCTTAAGAGTATAGAGATTTATTTTCTATTACAATTATTGACGCTTTTGATTTCCTGGAGCAATGAAAGCACTAAACAAAATATCGAGATTAATAGGCCCCATTTTTCTGTATTGTAAGAAGTCTCAAAACGACAATCCCTTCCTCTCCTCACAACAGGCATTTTGGGGGATGGATGAGGGTAAGAGAGTTTTTAAGGAACTGTGACTGGCCCAAGGTCATCCTGCAGGCTTCATGTGTAGGAGTGGGGAAACAAACCTGGTTTACCGGATTAGAGTCCGCTGCTCCTAACTACTATACCACCTTGCCTTTCCATAGGGGAAGGTGAGATTTAAATAGAATAACTAAGTAAATAAGTAATGATTTGCCAATTGGGGCCCTTGCTGGCTAAAATCTGTGTGTATATTTCAGGATTGTACAAAAAGGTCCAGTGTTAAATAGCAAGTTAAAGGTTACTCAGATCTACCGTGTTCCTTTTCTAACCAGAACATGGAGCAAAAATCAGTTTTGCCTGCCCAGGTGGTGCGAATACAGGATGCTGCTTCGAATTCCATTGCTCATACAGAGTATAGGTCAAAGCAGCCATTCTGTGTGCATTTTTAACCCAGTTAATTCAGCGATAACAGCTTTCTGGAGATAATGGCTGCCGTGACTCACAAGCTACCTTAATAGAGTTTAGTACACGCATCCCTTTCCCGGAACAACGTCCTACCGCACGTTGCCGCTTTTATGCCTCTTCTGATTTATATGGTAACGGCAAAGATCCTTATTCGAGATGTAAGCAGAATGTGAAAAAGGCGTGACAGGTATATAGGCTATTAATATAGTTTAAAGCTTCTGGAAATTGCTTCTTTGGTGTATTGACTACCCTTTTTGGAAGATGACGATGTCCTGTAATTAGGGTAGCAAGCAGACCGCAGTGCATCTCTTGCTTTGAGTGGTTAGCTTTCCTTCTTTCATCTAATGAATGATTTTCCTAGTGATTTAAAAGATGAGACTAAATAGGTACCTTTCCCCTTAGCGATCCAGGAACATTGAATGTTTTGGGGTGCTGCTTCCTAAGCATTCCCTGTAACGGTGAGTACAGGGACTGATGCAAACCTGCATAGTCTGGAGAAACACTGGCCATTTATAGTCTTTCCTAGTCTGAGAGAATCACTGTTTGTAACAGTAACAGACCAAAAA
The DNA here is from genome assembly GCF_021028975.2 of Sphaerodactylus townsendi. Lineage (NCBI taxonomy): Eukaryota > Metazoa > Chordata > Lepidosauria > Squamata > Sphaerodactylidae > Sphaerodactylus > Sphaerodactylus townsendi. The sequence goes on along the minus strand of NC_059428.1, from coordinate 130,901,983 downwards.
CAGTGGGGAATTTGGTTGGACAAGAACAGCAATAATCGCTCTAAGGCCAGTGGGGAGCACATTTACATTGGGTAGTGGAAACAGGGTTGCCAGCCTCCAGGTGGTAGCTGGAGATCTCTTGGGATTGCAACTGATCTCCAGGGGGGCGAGATCAGTTCACCTGGAGAAAATGGCCACTTTAGAAGATGGACTTTATACCCCACTGAAGTCCCTCCTCTCTGCAAACCCCACCCTTCTCAGACTCCACTCCTAAAATCTCCAATATGGAGCTGGCAGCCCTAGGTGGAAAGTGCCATCAAGTTGCAAACAACGTATGGTGACTCCCATATGGTTTTCAAGGCAAGAGATGTTCAGAGCCACTGTGAGGGTGGGCTGGGGGAGGGGGGAATTTGGGAGGCCCAAGGCAGCTGGAGGACCCTTGAAGCCAGCACTGTGCTTTATTCTAGTACAGTTCAGACTGCAGCCACAAGGTTCGCAGAGAGAGCAGAGCACAGTAAAGCACGCTGACTCCGCTGGCTCTGTGTTTTAGCAAAGTTTGCTAGAAAGCAGAAGATGACTCTTTCGTTTCAGGTCCTATGGAATCCATCAACCAAGCCAGTACTGGAGCAACACAAGGCAGGCCAGGACAGACTGGTTTTCATCGCCAGGCTGCAGTGGCGAAGCCACCAGGGGACGAGGGAGGGGGGTGCGTAACACACCAGGTGCACCATTTCTAGTCATGTGGGGGGCCCCTGGTGAGAACTACATTTCCCAGGGGCTCCTGGGAAATGTAGTTCCCACCAGGCCCAGGCAACACAGGCAGGCTTCCGGCCTTCTTCTCCGGCCTGCTCCTTTCCTAAAAGTAAGTGGGGGGGGTGTGGGGGGGCGCTGCGGGAGGGCAGGGGTGTGCCAGGGGGGGGGCGCAAAAGTCAGAGTGTGCACCGGGCACACTCTGGTCTAGCTATGCCTCTGCCAGTCTGCAGCCTCCTAGCAAGGTCATTATCTCCATCAAGCTATTTTCCCCTCCTAATCTAGAGAACTGGGTTTGATTCTTCGTTCTGCCACTTAAGCTGTGGAGGCTTATCTGGTGAAATAGATTAGGCTGTGCACTCCAACACATGTCAGCTGGGTGACCTTGGGTGAGTCACAGCTCTTCAGAACTCTCTCAGCCCCACCTACCTCACAGGGTGTTTGTTGTGAGGGGGGAAGGGAAAGGAGTTTGTAAGCCCCTTTGAGTCTCCTTACAGGAGAGAAAGGGGGGGGGAGATATAAATCCAACTCTTCTCCTCCTCCTCCTTTTTTTTTAGTTCCATCCAGCTCCATCAGAGCCAGATCTTGCGAAGGGCCAGCCCTCTCAGTGTCCGGTAGCAAACAAAACAAAACCAAGCCTGTCTTTTTGTATATTTATCTAACTCTTTCCCATGTTTTTCTTCTCCTTCATTTTGTTCTCTCCCTTTTGTGATCCTACTTTTGCCTGTCTCCACTTCTAACTTTTCTTCCCCCATCCTTTTCGGTCTCAACTCCTTCTCATCCATCCTGGTTGGCAACTTAGAATGTATTTTGTAGTAGTAAAGCAAACCTCTGTGAATATTATGAACAGAAAAAAGAAGTTGATATTTCCCCATAATCTATCAATGTAGTAAAAGGAAGCTCCTTCCCCCACTGGTATATGCATGATAATAAATGTTTATCTGCCTCAGTTGCAACAAATTAGGAACACAAGTTAGAACTTAGTTGTTTGTGTATTTACTTATTTATTTATTAACTGTATTTATATCCCAGCTTTCTCTCCAAGTGGAATGCTGATAGTGTGCTACTCCACAACAATTCTGTGGAGTAAGTTCGGTTGAGTGTGTGCAACGGGTCCAAGGTCGCCCATCAAACTTCTGTGGCAGAGAGGGGATTAGAATCTGGGCTTCCCAAATTTTAGCCTGATTTTTAACCACTGCACAAGCTTAGCTTCCATTGCCAATAACAGGTCTGGAGATAACTGAGCCAAGATATTTTCTGATGAGTTATGTCTAGCACAAATGGACAGACAAGTGGACATTTCTGTCCTCTTAATGTACATTGGAACCTCGGTTTTCATCGATTTTTTCAATGAAAAATTTGTCTCAGTTTTCATTGATTTGCAGTAAGGTGCAGGGGTTTGTGGAGAAAAATCACCTGGACAAAGCTATTGCAGGCCGTGTCTGCAACTTGTTTAATGACAATGTCTTGCCCCATTTCAGACAAATCTTAAAAGCTGGCGTCAGAAGCCAGACCTCTTTGGACCAGCTTTATGGTGTGGACGGTATTGGTCCACTTTGGCTCTGGAAGTTTTGGTCTTGGTGTTTTACTGTTTGATACTGTTTTCAGCATTAAACACTATGTTTCTTCACCAAAAAATGTGTTTTTGGTATGTTTTTTGGAGTGCCTAGAATGGATTAATTGGATTTACATTGATTCTTATGGAAAAGTTTGCTTCGGTTTTCATTGTTTCGGTTTTCATCGATTCTTTTTGGACCGGATTATCATCAAATTCTGAAAATCAGAAAGGTTCCACTGTACACTGTTTGGCAGATCAGCCGTATGGGACGCCTATGCAGCTATGCAACGGACCCACGGCATCCTGGAATGATACAAAATGAAGATCTGCCCAGCCAAAGGGTTTTGCGATTTACATTTAAATACTTAGGATATTTCTGAAGCTGGCAATAACGCTTTATTTGCCTTTTTATTTACAGAGATTGTAAGGCTTCATTCCCTTTGAGCGATGGGATGGCTGAGGGACACAGTGAAACCTTGTATCAGTTCTAATTTGAGTGAACCATGTGTGGAAGTTGAATTTGGTTTGGTAGTCTTTATTGTTGTTTGTACTGGCTTGGAGCAATGTTGCCTTATTTTATTTCTCTCCACAGAAACCACAAGCCCTGGAAGCAACAGCGAGGTCAGGCTTCTACCTAGGTACTGTGTAGGCTTAGTGGTCTTAAATCTTTTTGCACTTTGTTGAAGCTCTTAGAAGCCACACTCACTTGGTCTATAGAGTTTATGCGTTTCTTCTCACTGAAGATTGATGTGTGTAGTTGAGAGCATTAGAGTCTAACTGGAACTGCTCTGTGTTTTGAAATTTTTCAACTTCTGGTCCCTAAAGCATTTCCTTTTAAGTAATTCAGCAATTTGGCTGAGAGTCACACAGTGTAATTGTGTTAGTGTTTGGCTTGATATTACACTGACCCCCAACTGTTTCTTGTTATGGTGGATTTGTATGGGGGGGCAGATGAAATATTTGTCCAGGGACCCATAGTGGTTCTTGGCAGCCCAGGTGACATTCAGATTGGTAAGTGGTAATTTAATTTATATACCGCCCTTCCCCGAAAGGCTCAGGGTGGTGTACAACATGATACAACATCAATAAACATAACAGCAGCAACAATCAAATATCAAACATCAGCAATCAGGACATAATGAACATAAGAACATTTCATATCAGCAATATAATAACATCATCACATAGCAGCATAGTAATAACCTAGGCATATAACATAATAACAGATTATAACATCATAAACATAAGATAACATCAAACAATAAAAAATAACAATAAATATTAACAGCATAATTAACAGCATAACTAAACTCAGATGGTGACTTTCTATTTTATAGTCAGATTACAAAATACGACCTAGGACTACACTTCTATGTAGTTCATGGCAGTGTCAGCACAGCAATAACTAATCTGAACTAACGTCTCATCACTCCTATACCTAATATTACCTGCAGAAACTACCAACAACAAAACAAATTCACTATCTAATATACTAAACATTACCTTAAACAACCTAAATACTAACATAATGGGAGAAAATACAATACAACCAAGCTAAGAATTCCCTACTAACCTCCCATTATGACAACCCTAGGAACTAAGTGCACCAAACTCTGCAAACGGTTGATTTCAGCGTTTCGTCAGGGAGCTGCCGCTGCCATGTTTCTTCCGGGCACACCCAACCTCAACTGCTGAGTGGGAATCTCCTGGGTGTTGTATGGGGACCCCTGCCACAGCCCACCCCCCCAATCTGGGAGCCTCTGGCATCAAAGTGAAAACACCCTGTACTTTTTGCCAGCAGGCTGCGGGCGCTGCTCGCAAATTAACATCACCTCTTGGGCCCATCCGGCCAATTGTTGCCTGGGGGTCTCAGTCAGGTGTTGCTCTGCCACCGACCCCCCTACAACTGATTCACCTAGGAATTTTAGAACAGAAGCAGGGAATTGAATGTTGGGGCGATGAACTCCAACCAATGGGGAACAGGACTCACTAAGGGCAACACTATAGCCAAGAACAAAAAAGCCACCTAAAGGAGGTTATTTGACCAGGAACATGTTCCCCCATTGGTCGGAGTTCATTGCCCCAACATTCGATTTCCTGCCACTGCTCTACAGGCCACCAGAAGCCCTCCCACCTCCCCAAACAGCCAAGCCCTCCCTGCCCTCCCTTCCCCCCCCAGCAGCCCTACCAGTTTCCACACCCACCCAAAGTCTCACCTTTCCACGCTCTCCCAACTTCAAGCCTCACCTTTCCACCTTCCTCCACCCCAAGCCACTCTTTTCCACCCTCTCCCAAGCCTCATCTTCCCACCCTCCCCCAACCCAAGTAACTTCTTTCTACCCTCCCTGACCCCAAGTATCACCTTTTCACCCTTCCTCACCTTACCTTTCCACCCTCCCCCACAAAGCCACTCCTTTCCACCCTCACCTTTCCATCATCCCCCACCCTAAGTCAGGACTAGGTAAGTTGCAAGTATCACACCAGGAGGAGCGGGGTACTATGCCCCCAGTAAAGCCCATTGTGGGGGAAATGCTTGCTCACCCCCCCTCGCTGGCCCACTGCATCTCCCCCTGTAAAGGGTGTTACTGCTAGTCATACATAATTGCAATAATTTTATGAAGTCTGCCTGCTTAAAGACACCGAGCAGGGAGGATTTGATACTCGGGTTCAGAGGGAATTCTGACAAGGAAAATGAAGCAGAGCCCAAGAGAGAGAAAACAGGGAGAAACAATCACGGTATGATAATAGGGCCTACTCTAGTCCTAAAACATTTCCCATCAAGATTTGAATTAAACCAACAAAAGGCCTTGTAAGCTTATGCATCTTTTCTTCATCTTTTCCTTCCTGTGCTTTAAGTAGCTTCAGTGCTCTATAAAACTGTCTTCTAAAAATACACATTACAGCTAACTTCCTTCCCCACACTGTGATTCTCAAGGCTGCAGAGCCACGTTCGGATAGCCTTGTTACTGTTCATCATGTGAATTAAAAACATCTTGCTGTCCTTCACCCTTCCGCCCATTAGTCTCCGTTCTCATGGGGTAGATCCAGATTTGATGAGGTCATTTCCAGAGATGGTGTAAGGACATGGATCCAGGAAGGCAGAGCCCTGTTATTTAGTTGGATTTTGATCAATCAGCAGGACTTCACTTTGTAACAAATAAACCTTGGCACAAACTCACAAAACCCTTGAGAGGGGAACAAGCAAAGCAGCAAGCATTCTAATAATCACCTAACACCCATGTTTAGTCTTTTAGAAGAGCCTGTGGCTCTTTTGGGCATTGTTCCTCAATTTAGCATGTGCGCTGGGTTTTAGGAAATGCCTGCCACAGATGCAGGCAAAATGTCAGGAGAAAATACTACAGGAACATGGCCATGCAGCCCAGAAAACTCACAGCAACCTAAATCAATCACAGTTTTGGAGTTGGATGTCAGCAATATGCAGATGACACCAAGCTCTGCATCTCCTCCTCCCAATCTCCTGCTGATGCAATAGAGATCCTGATTCACAGCCTGACTGCTGTGGATAAATGGCGAAGCGTGAAACAAAATCCTGACAAATCAGAGGTGATGCTGGTTGTGAAGGCAGAGGTTCTGAAAGGTATTGTGTTTTGAACCTTTTGATGGGGTTCAGCTAACTCTCTTAAGAACCTATGAGTTATACTGGACCTAGCATTACTGTGGAGAAGAAAGTAAATTCAGCTGCCAAAACAATGCTTCCTCCGGGGCCAGATTTAGATGAACAGAGGCCCCAGACTATTCCACTTGTGAGGTCCCCCTCCCAACCCCCCCCTTCACAACTAGAGGAAGATGAATCAGTGTGTCAAAGCTGAGGATGATGATGTCTAAAATTCTGTAATTCACAATTCCTCCTCTAAAGGACGGGCATAAGATGTTATTGTTAAAGACTGTAATGATGCATAAATGTCAAAATTAACACTGTGAAAATTTTTTGTCAAAAGATAAATTTGTAAACGTTTGTGGAATAAGCAGGAATTCTTTGGAAAATAAAATTGTATGTTTGTTTACTGTTATATATATATTTTAAAAAAAGATCTGTCTCTGGAGCAGTTAGTGACCATTAAGCTAAGAAATAGCTACAAGATCACTTCCATGTAAGAGAAGGCTAATCTGAATTTTTTCTTTGTATGTAATTTGATAAAGATCTGTATGAAACAGAGGCTCATCCTGCACATGCAGAATAATACACTTTCAAACTGCTTTCAGTGCTCTTTGAAGCTGTGCGGAATAGCAAAATCCACTTGCAACAGTTGTGAAAGTGGTTTGAAAACGCATCATTTTGCGTGTGCGGAAGGGGCCAGAGAGCGCTTTTCAGCAGATCCACATACAAATGAAAGGGCTTTGTCCCACGTACAAATGAAAGTGCAAAAGTTCATCAATAAGTTTTAGGTCAACGTCTTCTGGGTATGCTTTTGTCAACAGTCCAACACCTTGCTGAATTTCTTACTGGGCGGCAAGAAAGGAAAACGTTCGTGCAATATCATTGTACACAAACCAGCTTCAAGTGCATCTAGTACAGGAATAAAGGATTTAATCCAAAACTTACCTCTTGAGGGAAATTAATCTAAAGCATTAGGACCAGGAGCACTCCCATCATTTCCTTGCTGTTTCCTTACTCTCTGTTTTCTTCTGACAGTTCTGTGGTTAACATTTGGCAAGGTGGCTTCTGCTTGCTGCTCAAGCACATCAAAATCTTTTCTAATTTTGTTTTAAAATCGTGACATGAACTGTATAAACTTGCACAAGGACTCAATAACAGTTCTGATTTCTGAACGGCTCTGCTAACCTGTGGAAATGACCTAGAACACGGGTCCAAAAATGCAACATAAACACAACTTCCAGTTCTTCCATTCTCTGCAAAAGGTCGCTGACTAGAAGCCTGGTACCACCTTTCCCACTGACATCAGAGTACAGATGACTGAGGGCATCACTGATAGCGTTGTAACTTTCCAAAACCGCTTCTGGGGCTTTTCCATATGCCTCCCACCGAGAGTCTGGCAAATACGTAGGCACTTTTGACTGAGGTTGCAAAAATGATTTTAGAACCGCCCATCTCCTTGTGGAGGATGAAAAGGAGGTGTAAATTTCATCGATAATGCCAAAAACAGTTCACTGCACCAAGGCAGCAGTCAACAGTCAAATGGCCCTCTAAATTTAAAGAGTGACTAACGCATGGAAAAAGTCACAGAATAAAGAATAAAGATGTGAGAATTTATCCGCCATTTCACAGACTGTCTTTGTTCTAGAATGTTCCGCTTGGCTCCTAGTAAATTTTTTTTACAGAAGGTTATTTTGTCAAGGTTAAGAATCAAGCAGAGTTTTAAGATGCAATTTTTCAGAGGCAACGCATGAGAATCCCAGGGTTCATCACTGTGGTTGACTGTGTGGTCATACATGGGGCCTGCGCAGCACTCTTCCCTCAGTTCTCTCTTTGCCACCGCATGAAGAAGACATGCTTTGCATGATCTGCAAGAGATCTTCAACCACGAGTGCTATTCTTTGCATCTCTGGTTCCTCGCGAAAGAGGCACAGAAGCTAAGAGGTCAGCGCTGTTTAAGAAGTGCTCCACTTGTGGAGCAATATGGTCAAAACTGATGCCCATGCCAAATGCCTTCTGTGCAATGGTGAAGGTCGTGTCTTGTTCACTTACAAGTCCTGCTCCCTCCTTACACCGAAGGCCAGGCAAGAGAGGGCCTCATGCCTTAAAGCCACCCTGTAAGAGAAGTCCCTGGAACTGTTGGCCCTGGGGGGGAGGGCAAAATTTAGCTTCTTGCTGCTGTGACTTTTGGGGTTCAATTAAGAGACACCAGCCTGGAAAACTAGAAAGGATTTATTAGTCTTAAGACAAATAAAACAGACACAAAGGAGCTCTTGCTCTAATGGCTTGGGGCCCTGAACAAAGGATTTACAAAGCATGATATAGGGTTTGTTCACAGGGGCAGCTGCTGTCTCTCAACCACTCATGTCAAGGTAGTTCCTCGGGTGATTCTGAGTTTGTCCCCCAAATCCTCCTTGTCTAGTCTTAAAATCTCCTGGCTGGAATCTGGCATGGGACTGTGTGGGCCCTCCCTCCCATGGGAGGCTGTTATTGCTTGTTTTTTCCTCTGGCAGCTGGCCCTAGAGCTCACAGACAGCAATAAAGCAATAAACCTTATCTTCCGAGAAAACCAGTGCCTTCAGAAGGAAAATGGCACCTGGTGCAAAATGGTGCACGATGCGTTCCCCCTGCACAACCCTCCCCGCCGCTTCCCAAAACATGCCCTCTAATTTCTTACAGCTTTTACAGTTAAAAAAAAGTAGCTCTGCCATCTTGGATCCGCCAGTGCTGGGGGCTGCTCCAGTCCATGGAGGCGGCCTGAGGGGAGGGGTTGAGGAGTGATTCCCTGCCCCCTTATGCCTGCGCCGCAGGGTGTTTGTCCCCCCCTCCCCGTGGTAGCTCTGCCTATGGAATAAACACATGGTACCATAAATATCGGAGTGTGTTGATGCTATTAAAATATGTTGAGCTAGTTCAGTAGAGATCCATACTAGTTCACCAGCATGGCCAATTGGCCATGCTGGTAGGGGCTGGATGTGGGAACGTAGTTCTCAAACAAGATCTTGAGAGTCGCGAGGTTCCCCACCTCTAGAGTTCTAGGGAGAAACATGGAGAATCATAGACATTCTTCACGGAAGGGATCTGTGTTTGACGTTTGCATTACAAAATACCTTTCTGAAACCTGGTATCAAAAATATCCAGGGAGGCAAGACTGCCAGGTCCCCGTCGGTGGTTTCCACATCTCAGTTCATGAGAATTGCAGGAAATATCTGAGATTCAGAGGCAGAAACAAACATTATGAATATACTGTCTTAGCCTTCATTGTAGCAACAGTCTCTACGGTTTTCACCTAATGCCTATCGGCAGTGGCTTCATATTTGGCCTGCGAGGTTGTGATGTCTTCTCCTAATGGAGACACTGAGCAGGAATTGTCAGCCCAGATTGCCACCATGGTCAATACCCTGATTGAAGTTATGATTAACTTTGAGGAATTACTTGACTTGGGATGCAAATAATCACCAAGGGAATGTTAATGTGCTGAACTACATGCTGCAATGACAGAGGAAACCTGGGGACGTAGAATAGGAATCTGAGGTAATTTCTGTTGCTTCCCTCCTCCTTCTCCTGAAGCGATGCACATCAACACCTTCTTTTCACAACAAACAAAATTACATGTCTTCTTCCTTCTTTAGAAAGGCTCAACCCTTTGGTGGATAAGGTAAGGAAAATAACTAGTTTGATTATTTATAGCAAGGGACAGCAAAACTCTACTTTAAAACCATCACAGTTTTGTACGCTCACATCTTTACAGAACTGACAGGCTGTTTCTGTCAGAAAGAGAAAAAAGAATTTCACTTGGAGGTTCTCACTAACCCAAGCATGGGGAAATAGTGTCAGCTTGTCTCTTGGGATATTTTCCCCAGTCCCCTCACAAGTCCCTAACCCCCTACTTCCCTAAGGTAATGCAGATTACCTGCTCCATTCCTGCTTCTTTATCTGCCCTTGAGCCTCGTGTACTCGAAAGGTGTTTGAGACCTCTGTGTAACCCCATGAGTCCCCAAGTTCCAGGTTCAAAGTCTAAAGTAATTCTAATAACTGGTTGTTGAGGGTTTTCCGGGCTGTGTGGCCGTGGTCAGGTAGATCTTATTCCTAACGTTTCAAATTCCGTGTAACTTCTTCGGCTGAGCATCTTCATAGAGTATTCAACAGAGAGAAATCTGTTACACACTATGTCCCAATGTAAGAGTGTTATATAATGTTAGGCTTCAAATGCAAGAGTGGAAAAACAAATCCTGTTCTCTAGAGTAGAGCCCACCTGCTCCTCTTAATCTTGGCTATACCCGGGCCTCCGTCTGTCAGTCCCTGAAAACAATAGACCGTGTTCTCCCAATGATTCTGATATGGGTTGAGTGAGAACTAATGGCTTAGTAAAAACTCTTGTCAACACCCCTTTCCTTTGTCAACACAGCAAGGAATTCAGAAAATCCTGCAAAATGAGGTCCAGAGGATTACATGACAGAAAAGAATCTGGATAAATATCAATGATATATTAGAATGCAATCCTTTTTGCGTGTACTTATGTGTAAATTCCACTGAACTGGGGGGGGGGGGATCTTGCTACGTTTTTTCCCCTGCAACCTTAGATAAATCACCAATATTAAGAACTTACTGTAAACGTGATGCATACTCCTGTGAACTATACACAGTCAGACTAACCTGTAAGGAAACATATGGGAATAGGATGTTTTCGTTTTAAAAAATTGTGTTTAATAATAAACTGTCATCAACCAAATGATTACATTTTGCATAACACTCTGTCAGTTACGAGGAAAAATCTAGGACAGCACCACTTAAATACCGCAACATGTATCATTCATTTGTTGTTCTGCATTTGTAGTGGCTTCTTTTGAACTGTGAACTGATTTTTGCATTAAAATCTAAATGCAAAAGAAAAGGATTTTAAAAATTACTCCTAGGACAATGTAAGAAGACAAAGTAATTGTTTGCTGTATGGATAATACCATAAAAATAGAATTGATAGGCACGAAGGCCCATTATGCATGGGATACTTACCTTGGGGCTCTTCACTACTCAGTGGGCTTGTAGTGGGGTCTCCTCATGTTTCTCTGTTCACATACAAGGGGGTACTCACTCCTTGCCCCATAGCTTTTCTGTGGATAATTCTCTTGGGCCTGCTTTTCCTGGTTCTCTTAGCTCTGCCCATCAAGTCATTCTTAAAGGCACAGAACTCATTACTCCCAGTAGCCTTTTAATTACTGTTATATCAATATATCGATATTGTGGCAGTGAAGTGAATTACAGTCATACTACAGGTGGTGATGCTTGCCGCAGAGAGAATGGAAAATGAAAGTGGGACTCAAGGAAATATACCTGTAAAAGAAATATTGCTGTGGTAGATAGTTGCCCTCACAGTGCAGCATACACCTTGTGCATAATCAGCCATAAATTGAATGAGCAGAATGAGGCCAATCAACAACATGGCCCAAGGTATATAATTTGTTTTGTGTATTCCTTCTATTTCACAGGTCAAGCTTCGCAAAGGACCACAGAAGAAGGTTTCTTGATTGACCTTCTGGAGAAACTCTCAGATTATTGGCTTTGCTTTAGAAAGTAGCTGATAGAAGGAAGAAAATGGCTGACTGGTGATAACCAAAATGAGCTAATTGAAATTATGGTTCAAAGGCTCTAATGTGCTATTTTTTACACTTTTACTGTACTTTTTATTGTACCTTTATTGTGTACATGCTTTTAGAATGTACAAACACCAATCTTTCCAAACACCAATCTTCACGCAACGTGTGATTGGTGTTTGGAATATGCTGCCACAGGAGGTGGTGATGGCCACTAACCTGGATAGCTTTAAAAGGGGCTTGGACAGATTTATGGAGGAGAAGTCGATTTATGGCTTTTGTAAATTTCAATCTTTGATCCTCTTTTGGATCTGAGACGCAAATGCCCTTTAAACAGACCAGGTATCGGGAGCAACAGCCTCAGAAGGCCATTGCGTTCACATCCTACATGTGAGCTCCCAAAGGCACCTGGTGGGCCACTGCGAGTAGCAGAGAGCTGGACTAGATGGACTTTGGTCTGATCCAGCTGGCTTGTTCTTATGTTCTTATGTTCTTAGAATCGCTTTGTTAACTTGTCTAATTTTTCTGGTTTTTGACCATAATAAATTGTTTCATTCCGTTCTGTTCCATTCCATTCCATTCCATTCCATTCTATTGTCTACCTTGGGTAGAGAGTGATTCACTGAATATCCAAGAAGAGTATCTTGGTGTTTAACCTCTGTCTGTTTATAGCTTCAATAGTATGAAAACTAAAGTTCTTCTCTCATGTGAAAAACTTGATTATTCAACTGGAGTTTGATTTCCATGTTTTGTGTGCCGCTGCTTTGATGATGCAGCCAACCCATCTGGGAATTTCTTTAGTGATCAAAAATAATCACTGATGGACAACCCAAGGCAATTTATGAACACTTCAGCAACCTCTTACTACACTAGGCTCTTCCGGAGGCTGCCTGCAGCTGCAAGATGGTTGGTACACTTGACTACTGGTACATACTAAGCATGATCTTGGACTTGGTAAGACAGAAGAGTATATATGCCGACATTGTTCTGCTTGCAACCATAAAAACAAACAAATGCTTGACAGATCTGTAAACAAAGCTATCTCCTTCCTTTGTTTTGGGCTACTAGAGTGAAGTTCAAACCAATATTTCTTGAGAAATTTAAGCAGTATTTTGTGAAACCTTGGAGCATCCTGGGCCCTTCCAAGATGCGCAGGAGGGCAGCAGTGGACAGGCACAACAAAATCTTGGCACATTTCAAAAGGGTTTGAACTAAATATATCTACCGCAATGTCTGGACTTCACAAAGAACTTTCTAGAACTCTCTGGGGTGACTCAAGCCGCAGAACACACTACTTTGCACTCTGTCAAATCTAAGATCAGAAAGTAGTTTTGGAGAAAAATTGCACGAAATAAAATATGCTGCTGTGAAGCTGGGCTTGAAGGAGCCTCGAACACCAAAGGTCAGAAAACCAACAGCACATATTGAGCCTACAAAGACACAAACGCTGCTAGTGGTCTTGGATTGAAACGAAAATTGTCCGGGAGGATTTTTTTTGGTGTCTGATAACAGGGACAAATGGCTTTTTCCTGGATTAGTTATTTAACTTGCTTTGTCACACTTTTGCTTAGTTTCATTTCCTAAGAGAGAGAGAAAAGAAGAGAGTTGGCTTTTATATTCCACTGTTCTCTACTTTAAGGAGTCTCACAGTGACGTACGACCGCCTTCTTGCTCCCCAGAAGATACTTTGTCAGGAAGGTGAGGCTGAGGGAGTTCTGAGAGAACTGTGACTGGTCCAAGGTCACACAGCAGGCTTTATGTGGAGGAGCAGGGAAAAGAATCTGATTCTCCAGATTAGAGGCCGTTACTCATGTGGAGGAATGGAGAATCAAACCCAGTTCTCCAGATTACAATCTGCTACACTTAACTAATACACCATGCTGGCTCTCTTGAACCCTGACTAGAATCCTGACCTCTCTCATCATCTGTTCCAGTCCTTTACACAGAAAATCATTTATGACACCGGGTCTCTCTCCCCCCCCCTTCCCCTTCTAGAGTTGCCAGCCTTCAGGTGGGACCTGGGGATCCCTAGAATTATACCTCATCTTTAGAAATTAGAACCCCTGGAGAAAATGGAGGCTTTGGAGGGTGGGCTCTATGGCATTGTACCCCATTGAGGTTCCTACCCTCCCTAAGCCCCAACCCAAATCTTTAGGAGCTTTGCAAACTGGATCTGGCAACCCTAAACCCTGTCCCTGGCCACTGGCAACTCTACCCCAGGGACCTGGCAACTCTACCCCCTTCCCAGTGGTGGGATCCAAAAATTTTAGTAACAGGTTCCCATGGGGGTGGGATTCAAACTGTGGCGTAGCGCCAATGGGGCTGGGCGGGGCACGATGGGGGCGTGGCCAGGCATTCCGGGGTGGGGCATTGCTGGGCGGGGCTGTGGCAAGGACGCCGGTCCTTGGAGAGGAAACGAATGCACGCAGGCGCAGGCTGCCCTGCACGCCGGTGCACCTCCTGCTAGACTGCTTCAAGTTCTACGCGCTACTGCTGAGAGGAGGGGCGTAACTAAGGCAAAAATCACGTGGCAAAATCACCAATCACGTAGCAAAATCACCCCTCTCGGCACACACAAATAATTAGTAACCTACTCTCAGGAACCAGTGAGAACCTGCTGGATCTGCCCCTTCCCCTTCTGCACCTTTCCTGATAAATATGAGGGAAATGATTGTCTCTTCATCGTATTTAAGAAGGGGGTTCTGACTCATGAAAGTCTATGCTGGAACAAGTGTTATTAGTTTTGTTTTGTTACAATGGACCACCACCCTTTTGAAATTCAGGTAACAGAACTTCTGACCTTCAGCATTGGTTCAACCAGCCAGGGAAACTCTTTGATCATGGTTGAGTATGGACGGCGTTTCAGCAGGGCAGATGGGTTCAGAAGGGGTCATTTTCACAGCTCTGTGTGTCTTGAGGACCTTCTGACTCTCTTTTGCCTTCAAGCGGGCTCCTTGCTTTTTGCTTCCTCTTATTCTTTTAGGAAGAAAAACTACCTAGAACGTTGTTCTAGTTTATCATAATCTCGCTATTGTTTTATTGATGTTTCATTCTTTTATGCCTTTGTAACCCATCTTGGCAGGCTGGAAATTTAATGAAAATCAACAAGAGGAAAAAAAGTTCTGTGTAGAGGACACTTGAAGGTAACAGAAATTCTGGGACAATGTACGAATCTCCCAGGATCCAAGATCAACTGTGATAATTAAAACTCTGTGGTCTAGCACCAAAACCGCCACCTTTAAGAAAAGAAAAAGCTTTCACTTATCAATTTTCCTTGCTCAGTTCATCTATCATGACTAGTTTTATATACCGAAGGATCAAACTGATGGAAGTGACTTGAAAAAGAGATATCAAGAAGGTCTCTGGCTGTGTGACCTGACCTGGCATCAAGAGGTCAGTAACTAAGGATAAAAGTCAATTTCTTAGATGGTAAGTTAGGCAACCATACTGGTGTTCAGCTGTGAGTGTTAGCCAATGTTGTGGGGACTGGTTCACAAACAGTGGCTTAGAGGGAAGTTATCAGGAAATGCCCAGTTCCAGTCCCTGGGGTGCCATGAACTCACTGTGTTTCTTGCTCTCTCTCTCTCTCTCTCTCTCTCTCTCTCTCTCTCTCTAAGTCTCTCTTTCAACCCCTGCAAGGCTTACTTCCGCATAAACAGTAAAGTGTGGCAATTGTAGCTTTCTCCATATACTTTTTACATATACTACACACACACACACACACACACACACATTAGCAACCTTTGCATTAAGTTAACATGAGAAATGTTCATGATTAAAATGTCACTCAAATTGCACCCAAATTGCCACCTGCCAAAAGCTCTGGCTGAACTCTGCACAAATACCATCTTTGCTTATGTATAAACTGTCATCAGAATGTTGTCAAAGACAGGCAGGTATCTGCCCCAAGGCACTCTGCTATTCAAGGATAGGGTGGTAATTTTGCAGCATCACCTAGGTGACCATAACCAAAGAAATTATTAAATCTCTGTGTTTAAATGTGCTTCCAGACCAAATCTACACCCATCACCAGAGCCATAAGATGGGAAAATGGCACCTGGAGACAGCCATTTTCCGGGTGCCCCCCCAATGCCGGGGGTGGGGATCAGGGGGTGAGGCCCCCCTCCGAGCCCTGCCCCCAGCCCTTGCCCCTCCTCCTGGCTCCCAGTTGGCAGCTGGGGGGTGAGGCTTTGGGGGGGTGTCCTTGGGCTTTCTTGGCCCTGCCCATGTTGATGATGAGATGTGCAGGGCTGAGGGCGCCCAAAGACAATGAGGCAGCAGGACTTTCTGCTGCCTTGCCTTCTTCATGTTCATATGGGGGGCCGATTTTGTTCTCCCCACATGATGAGATTAGAAGCACCCGGGGACAGAGGATACCCCCCTGTCCCTAGGCAGATACGTCACTGCCCATCACTGTTCTCATCCATTTCTCTTAATGTCAAATGATGTGAGCTGTTTTGGAGGTCTACTCTGGGGAGGAAAGTGGAGGTATAATTGAAGTCAATACATAATATATAAATAGAAGGGCTTCTCAGGAGTGCTAAACCCTTCCATTGCTTCTCTCCCCAAAGAAAGTTTGTCAGGCTGGAGAAAACAAAATAGAAAAACCACTGTTGTATCAACGGCATAGTCCATTTCCAGGCCAAACCCAGAAATGATGTCACACCATGGTATGATTCAGCCAAAAAAATCATAAGAATTTTTGTTGAATTGTAGAGTCGTGTGACATCACACCTGCGTTTGGCCCAGAGATGACATCATATTGTTGATGTGACAGAGATCCCCTGTCTCCCATGGGTCTTCCAGTTGCCAATCAATGGCTGGTAACCTAACTCAGTGATGAAGGGAGGGGAAACTGCACCTGGAACATGGACTGCCCACGCACCCCCTCCCATCCCCAACACACCCCACCCCACCACTGACATGTCCCCGCCCCTGCCCCAGAGGTGGGATCCAGCAGGTTCCCACAGGTTCCCGAGAGTAGGTTACTAATTATTTGTGTGTGCCAACAGGGGGTTACTAATTGGTGATTTTGCCACGTGATTTTTGCCTTAGTTACGCCCCTCCTCTCAGCAGTAGCGTGCAGAACTTGAAGCAGTCTAGCAGGAGGTGCACCGGCGTGCGTGGCAGCCTGCGCCTGCGTGCATTCGTTTCCCGCCCAAGGACCAGCGCAGTGGCTGCGTCCTTGCCACCTGCAGCCCGCCCAAGAATGCACCACTGGCCCTGGAATACCCGGCCATGCCCCCATCGCAGTGTTTGCCTGCCCAAGCAGTCGCGTGGTGCTACACCACGAAGTTTGGAGAAATCCCCACCACCATGGGGAACTCTGTTGCCTTGCCTAAATTTTTTGGATCCCACCACTGCCCTGCCCTGACACATGATTGCAATGGTGGCGCCTGGGCCAGGCGCCCCAGATATCCCCATTGCAGTTCTGCCTCTGACCTAACTGGCAGTGGGTGCAGAAGAGTGCTTGTTGGGAGGGGCTTCTGGGAATATAAGTGACAGCCAGAAAGAAGGCTAAGTGCCTTTCATCCATACTAGCTTTTTGCTTTAAGAAATTGTGCCCCAAGCCGCTTACTTAAATGGGACTAGGGTTTACCCTAATCTGAACAAATGAGTTCTGCCAGTTTTATGTAGAGGTTAGGGAAAGTCTAATACTACCCTTGTTATTTTGACGCTTCGGCCATTCTTGTCCCCTTAGTTGCCCAAACAACCTTTTAGTCATTTTCTTGTTGAAGCCCCCAACATTATTTTATACTGGTCAATCAATGCCTGAATAAACACATATAATATGAACAAATGAGTATGTCAAAGTCACACCTATTTTTAAGTTATTAAAATAAGTTTGTACATTTAGTGCATATGTACATGTGGGCTTGTGTCTTGAGTGTGCATGACCAAAGCACAGATCCCTCTGTACCATACCAAGAGGAAAGATGGATGATGGATCTATGGGGTTAACACTGACATAGCACGATGAGATTAAAAGAAAATGAACACCCACAATATTGCATGATTATTTAGCCATTTAACCTTGAATCTCTCCAATGAGCGGGCCTTGGGCTGGATTCCTGCCTCTGAGATCTGAAGTGCCCAAGCAATTTATCTCTCTGGTACTTGAAGGTTTTGTTTGGAATTGGAGCCATTGCAATTAGGAGTTGTACATCTGCCACCTTTTGGCGAGTGGGCCATTAGCGGTCTTTGTGATGATAATTATATGCTCTGGGAGCAAAAAAGGAAACATCTTGGTACAGAGATGCAGATCTTGTAATTGGTTGCTGTGGGTGTTTATTCCTATGAAAAATGATGAATTATGGGGGGAGGATCTAGAATATTTGTTGATTGTCTGCAGGCTGATGGTCCCCTTTTCCACATTTACTAGGGTCAATAAAATTCTTTTTCCCTTGAATATATCCTCCAGTTAGGTATATTTCTTTCAGCATGAACTCAGAATTGTCCTATTTGGTTCTTGACACAGGTGGTCAGCTGTGGGAAATTAGTCTTCAAAATGTATTCTTGTTCCGTCCTCCACCCCCGAGTGCTGCTTTCATTCGTATTGTCCAAATGATGGGAAGTTTCCTGTAAACTCAGCCAAGCTTCCCCTCTCTGGGTCTTTTTGTTGCAGAAATTAATCTTCTGCAAAGCTTCAGTGCTATTTAACAGATGAGAATTAATTGCTCTGCCTTTTATACGGTTGGGAAAACCATCAATCTAACAAGATGCTGTTTCCATTGTTTCTATAAAAGCCACAGACGTCTGAGGTGGCAAAAAGACTTTTGATGTCTCCAGTCATGTAAGTTTGCCAGCCTCCACATCAGGGACTGGAGTTCTGTTGGAATTGCCACTGATCTCTAGACTGCAGAGATAGAATCATAGAGTTGGAAAGGGCCATACAGGCCATCAATCCCTGCTGAATGCAGAATCAAGTTAAAGGAACCAAGGAGGCTAAAAAACCAACTCAGTCTTGAGATCTAATGGGTCAAACTGCTGATTGCGCAGTAGTTAAGAGCAGCAGTGGCATAGTGGTTAAGAACAGATGTACTCTAATCTAAAGGAAGCAGGTTTGATTCTCTGCTCTGCTGCTTGAGCTGTGGAGGCTAATCTGTGGAATTCAGATTTCAGATTAGCCTGTGCATTCCAACTCATGCCAGCTGGATGACTGTGTGACCCAGTCACAGTTCTTCGGAGTTCTCTCAGCCCCACCCACATCACAGGGTGTTTGTTCTGAGTGGGGAAGGGAAAGGAATTTGTAAGCTGCTTTGAGTCTCCTTACAGGAGAGAAAGGGGGGGGGATATAAATCCAATTCTTCTTCTTCTTCTTCTTCTTCTTCTTCTTCTTCTTCTTCTTCTTCTTCTTCTTCTTCTTCTTCTTCTTCTTCTTCTTCTTCTTCTTCTTCTTCTTCTTCTTCTTCTTCTTCTTCTTCTCCTCCTCCTCCTCCTCCTCCTCCTCCTCCTCCTTCTCCTCCTCCTTCTCCTTCTCCTTCTCCTTCTCCTTCTCCTTCTTCTTCTTCAATGAACCAGAAGCTGTTTCATACTCTGACTTACCTTGTAGGTTCTTCATGAGGTAGTATGGTTTCAATGGGACATGTTGGGGGATCTTGATGGACAAACAGTGAAATAGATCCCTCTTGTGCTACCAGCCCAGGATCCCAGCATGTTCATTGTCGTGTCTTCAGTGCAGTCCCACCTGGAAGAGTAGAAAGCTCACTTACCATGCAGGCGGGTGTGGGCTTGCCAGTGAAACACCAAGTGCAAAATTGGTCTCACAACCTCAGCATCTCTCCTTGAAACCACATTGATGGAGAAGACCAGGTTGCACCCTTACTGATATTCTGGCAAAGAAAGCAGCTGGAGAGGCTTGATCCCTGGTGGAATGAGCCTTAACTTGAAGTGGGTGGTTCATTTCAGCATTGCTGCAAGTCAATCTAATGGTAGAAACTCTGCATCCAAAAATTGCCTTGTTGAGGCAGAAAAGATATTCATTATGCTCATTGTTTGAAGCTCATTCTGCACATGCAGAATAATGCACTTTCAAACTGCTTTCAGTGCTCTTTGAAGCTGGGCGGAATGGCAAAATCCACTTGCAAACAGTTGTGAAGGTGGTTTGAAAATGCATTATTTTGCGTGTGCGGAAGGGGCCCTTGTTCCATTTCCCGAACAACATCATGACTAAGAAGTTGAAACAAAAGGAAAAGGAAAAGCACTCACCTGAAGCCAGTCCTTTCTTCATGGCAGTGAAGACAGAACTGAGGGGGCAGCATTCTCCTTGCCTCGGTTGCATGGATGTTTATGCCCTATCCACATGGTCCCTGCTCATCTGCTTTATGAAAGGGAGTTGTGTATTGCGCTCACAGATACATGCCTTGGGAGAGGTGATGCACAAACAAGTTATCAGGTTTCCTGAAATGGTGGGAAATCTCTTGCCTGCAACCTTGACTTGTCAACCTCCAGGTAGATCCTGGAGATTCCTGGAATTACAACTGATCCCCAGATTACAAGCATCAATTTCCCTGGGGGAAAAAAGGCTGCCTTGGAGGGTGGTCCCTCCCCTGCCCAAACCCCACCGTCAACACCATGGTCCACCAACAAATCTCCAGGAATTAGAGTTAGCAACCCTACGGCCGCCCCCCCCCTCCAAACCCCACTGCTTTATCTGCTGACAGAAAAACGAATGGGAAAATTCTCATTGCCATTTACTTGGGGGAAGGCTGGGGTTGGAGTTTTAGAACTTGGACTTTCAGGCTTTTTATTGTAACCTAAATGGAAATAATACATAAAATAAAGTGATAAAACGAAAGGATCCGCCCGAACACTACGCTGTTACATTACAACTTCCTAGGCCTCTGGGTGAGGCTCAAACTGTAACGAAAGGCCAACAACCAGCTAAACAACTGGCAGTTGTGATATCAAAAATAAAAGAACATAAAATAAATGAAGTCAATCTCCAGGGGAGGCTGTGTGCCACAATTTGTAGATTCGTGGGCCGCATGTAGCTCCGCGCTGTATGTGTTCTACCCAGATCTAGTGTCTAGATGGGCTGAAGGGCAGAAGAGATATGAAATTGGACTGCGCCTGAAGCTTAGCAATGTGACAGCAAATACGCTGCTCATTTGTGTATGTCAAAAAATTGCTGGTTCTTCGTAAAATGTTCTTTCATGTCATAATTTGGGCCAACAGCCAGAGAAACGTCAGACTCATTCTGTGAACCAATTTTTTAATGCTTTTAAAAATGAGAGAGAGAGAGAGAGAGAGAGAGAGAGAGAGAGAGAGAGAGAGTTGCCTATGCTGAGCTGCGAACTGCTTATAACCAAATGATTTCCCAAAAGTAGTTTGTGAGGAGATTCATCTCCTTCTAATCTCCTCACCCCCAACCTTGCCATACTGTTGTGCCTATAGACACTGGTCTCTCTCTGTAAATGTTAGTATGTACCGTACGCACTTGAAAGGAAGATGACCCTGTATATAACATGACCCTTCACCTTAACAAATGTTATGGTGATTGAAAGTACCAACAAGTCGCAGCAGAATTATAGCAACCCTGGAGGGTTTTCAAGAAAGAGACATTCAGAGGTGGTTTGCCATTGCCTGCCTGGATTTCCTTGGTGGTCTCCCATCCAAATATTAACCACGATTCCAAAATCTGTCAAAACAGAAATACCGTATATACTCGTGTATAAGTCGACCCACATATAAGTCAAGGCATCCCTTCAAATATTTAAACATAGCTGTCATGTCACCTCTTAACCTTCTCTTCTCCAGACTCAACATACCTAGTTTCCTAAGCTGCTCCTCATAGGGCATGAAATCCAGACCTTTTATCATTTTGGTTGCCCTCCTTTGGAGCCTTTTCAGCTTGTCAATATCCTGATCTGCCAGCTTGCCCATCCACTGCTTCCTCACTGTTTCTATGCAACCTTCATTTGGGGTGGTTGCCTGCTGCCATTTTCTTCCTGTCCTCTTTGTACTAGCATTAATTTGCTAGACCATGCCAATTTCTTGTCAATGTCACCGAATCCATCACTCCAGGAAGAGACCTTCAGCATGAAAAGTTTTTTTTTCCAGAAAGAAAGCCCTTCTGATTGTCCTAAAATGGTGGCCCAAGAGTCGGAGGAACTGCTGTGGTGTGAGCAGGGGAAGGTGAGGAGGAGTGAGAAAACCTGAAGAAAGCTAAACTCATGTTGACCTCCTTCGTTTTCCCTGCAAAGGGAGAGGAAAAGTTGAACATTTAGGCTTTTGAAAACTGCTGGGTAGGATGACTGCCAAAGAGCGGGGAGCTTTTGCATAACTGAGAATCATACCGGAAGGGAATATATGCTCAATGCATAGGGGACCACGAAGAAGAAGAAGAAGAGTGGATTTATATCCCCCCTTTCTCTCCTGCAGGAGACTCAAAGGGGCTTACAATCTCCTTGCCCTTCCCCCCTCACAACAAACACCCTGTGAGGTGGGTGGGGCTGAGAGAGCTCCAAAAAGCTGTGACTAGCCCAAGGTCACCCAGCTGGGGTGTGTGGGAGTGTACAGGCTAATCTGAATTCCCCAGATAAGCCTCCACAGCTCAGGCAGCAGAGCGGAGAATCAAACCCGGTTCCTCGAAATTAGATACACGAGCTCTTAACCTCCTACGCCACTGCTGCTCCTTACAAGTGCACGAACAGCTCAGATCTGTATACAATCCTGCAGCAAACAGACTTTCCGTGTGCTGCTGACGTCCATGCCCAGACTCCCTTCACAGACCATTTGCCTCCATGTGCTCTGGAAGCCAGTGGAGGGGAAAATAGCCATGTGGAAGCACCTTTATTCTACTTCCACAAAACAGGATATAGCAAACTGCGTCTTGTTAGCCCCATTACGTATCTTACTTTTGGTCTTTCTAGCACAGTGGAAAAACCACTTAACTAGCATGACGTGTTCAACTTCGGTTTGGGAGCTATGAAAGTGCCTGATATTGAATCAGACTTTTGGTCAGTATTGTCTGCTCAGACTGGCAGCTGTTCTTCTCAGGTGGGGGTCTTCCCATCACCTACTTCCTTTTTAACGGGAGATTCCGGGGATTGAACCCTGGGACCTTTTGCCTGCTAAGCAGAGGCTCTTCCACTGAGCCACAACATCTCCCTATAGCCGTGGTGGCGAACCTTTGGCACTCCAGATGTTATGGACTACAATTCCCATCACTTCCTGCCAGCATGGGCAATTGGCCATGCTGGCAGGGGCTGATGGGAATTGTAGTCCATAACATCTGGAGTGTCAAAGGTTCGCCACCACTGCCCTATAGTTTCACCATGCTGAGTTGCCAGCAGTGGGGGGGTCAGTGCTCAATAGTGGTGCCCCCCTCCTGTTTGGACTAATGATCCAAGTGTCTGTGATCCAAGCCTCCTGTGATTATTTCCAGTGTTTAAAATGCTCAGTTTTCAAGGGCATTTGGCTGAAAGTTTGAAGAGCAAACTCTTCTTGTTGTTTGCGAACGTGCTATTTCCTGGTTGGGGAATCTGGGGTCTCTTGTTGTATGGTTTGTTGTAGTTTCACTTGTTAGCCACTTTTAACAAATTTGGAACGGTGAACTGCCAATTTTTTTTAAAAAGCTTTTCGTTGTTTTCCAAGCGAGGCTCTGTCCTCTGCTTGTAGCATGTGGAGAAATGGGACAGAGTTGTTTTAAATCAATAAATGCGCAATCATGTTCAGTATGTTTAGAGAGTGCCTTGGCATGGTTGTTTCTATGGGTATTATTTGCAATAATGGTTGCTAATGACGTCCCAGTGTGTGCTGTGATAGATCGGGAAAATTTCTCCCT
This sequence comes from Sphaerodactylus townsendi, assembly GCF_021028975.2. Taxonomy (NCBI): domain Eukaryota; kingdom Metazoa; phylum Chordata; class Lepidosauria; order Squamata; family Sphaerodactylidae; genus Sphaerodactylus; species Sphaerodactylus townsendi. The sequence continues at coordinate 130,878,701 of NC_059428.1, read as the reverse complement.
CCCTCGGCATCAAACCCCCTTAGAAGTTTGTGAATCATTTTCTGTATTTTAAATACTGGTCGCGAGAGCGTTTCTCTGGTCTCTGTTTTTCCCTCCTCCCAGACCCAGGGGGAGCAGCCTTTTCTCGTCTGGTTTCCTGGAGGGAGCAATTTCATACCTCTCTGTGTGTAACAGCCCTTTCTATCTTGTTAACTGCATTAACAAAGAAAGCTGGGAAAGTTAGATATACTCTCTTTTTGCCCTTCAACGTTGTTGAGCCGGACGAACTTCCCTCGCCAGCATCTTAAATATTGTAATTGATTAAAGCCCCCTGCTGTGGGGAACACGATTCTCCATATGGATCTTTTTCAAGCTGTGACTACTCCACCCAGGGTTTCTAACAGAAGTGAAAATGTTTCGTGTGCCTTGATGTTCCTTCGGTACAAAGTAGATCCTGTCTCAACTGCCGAACCTCAGTTGGAATACTGACACTTCCATCACACCATCTTGTTCCAGCTATCATTCATCCTTGCTTTCAGAAATTTCTTTCAAGAACATTTGGAGTTTTTTTGTCATTCAGGAACAAGCCACAGCTGTGAACAGGTGCATAAAATAACATCAACCGCAGAACAGTTTTGCCTAACCCTTACAAGAGTTAATAGCAAACTGCGTCTTGTTATCCCAGTTAAACTTCATCAAACTGGCTGATTGTCTTTACTTTCTTCAGAATACAAATCAATAAGGGCCTTTTCCCTGGCCAGATTCAATGGCTTGCCATCTGCTTTCCTCTATGGAAGATTTAAAAATGTTGCTTATGTAGAAAGACTCACAGCACACTTTCTTCTATTGCCCATTCTACAATGAAAATCAAGCAAAGGATATAAACCCAATTTTAAGACAGAGGGCAGAGTTTTCTGATAGTTCCAAGCTGATCTTCCTACCAAAGAGACCCAAGGAAGTTAGTCCTGGAATTCAGTTTGGACCAACACCCGGTAAATCTCTTTAGCAAAAACAAAGACCCTTTTGGAATTACAAATTGAATCTGATAACGGCACCCCAGATGTCCCAGCCATTGAAGAACATGCCAAGACCATCATTGGACAATTTGAACTTTCTTTTGTTGTGGGACTGAAGCTCGGGAGCCTCAAGGCATAACCCAAGGAAGCCACCCATCTGATAATCAGATGGCTGGGTGCGTTAACAGCCTCACCCAGTTTTATGAATGGACACTTTCCGCTCCCTGTTCCTGCGCTCTTGTAAAGTCTCCCGGGAAGACGCTTGACAGCGAGATCTCATGGTTCCATTCACAAAGTTGTAACTGTACCTTTCTTTTATGTGTTGATGTTTCCTTATTGTTGCAAGGTAAGGGGCCTGCCCCCTTATCTGCCCCTTACCTGCCCCCTCGCCCTCCTTTGAGGTTTGTGTATAAAAGGTCCTGTGTTTGGCTATGGCGGCGCAATCCCCAGCCGGAGCTGTAGCAATCACTTTCAAATAAAGATATTCTGTTTTCGAAGAACACCGGCTTCCTGCACCTCACGACGTTGCCTGAGCTGAAATCGCTTAATGTTACCTGAGCAGCAGCGGTAACAGGGTCACACAAGCTTCACAGCCCTTTTGCCAGCCTCCCATGGATTGCAATGTTAACACCCTATATTTTCCTAACTTCTCCCCCTCTCAGGTCTTAGTGAAGTGAATATCAAGTGACACATTGGCAACACCAGTCAGCAATCTGGTCTCCCCGTCTGATACCAGCTGAAGCTTCTGAATGCTGCCATGCATAAAGTACATTGCACTCATCTCCACTGGAGGGAAGCCAGCACACAGAAATCCAAGGCCAAGTATTGCCTCTCAACGAAAGACCACAGCTGACCATATGCAAAAGCGGGTGAAGCAAGCGTGTGCTCAATCTGTGCCTTACTTTGCACCCTTGAGGTAGTAGCTGCAAAACTCTTTTTTGAGGGGAAGCACAATCCCCATCCGACTGCCTGCTCCCTGACTGGCAGTCTTATTGGCCAATAGCAATCCTCGTCCAACATTTGCATAGGTATGCAAAATCGACTTCCGTTCCTCCACTGCCCCCTTAAAGGGCTGCTGTCCAATTCAAAAAGGCTTCTTCCAGGCCCTATGACAGCTGAGAGGTCTGTGACACATTCCAGTCACCTGTCCGCATAGTCTCTGCCGAGCTAAGCATGACATCTGGAGTATATTTGTAGCTACGAACCAGTAGATCCCTGGCTAAGATTGAATAGATAGGCTCAGGCAAACAGCCATCTTGCAGATTCCCCCCCCCCCCCAATACACATATATGTGAGCGCTAATAATACTGACCTACTTTACAGGGTTGTTGTAAGGATTTCAGCAATGTAATTCAAAAAGAACCGCTTTGGAAATTCTCAAACACTAGATAAACGTATTGTCAAAGACTTTCATGGTCGAAATCAACCGGCTGTTGTTGGTTTTCTGGGCTGTGTGGCTGTTGTCCTGTAGTTTTTGCTTCTGAAATTTTGCCTGCCTCTATGTCTGGCATCTTCAAAGGCATCTCACGGTAAAATGTATTTTTTTTCTCCACGGCCCAGTGTGGAAATACATCTTACCTCGACATGCCTCTGAAGATGCCAGCTATAGATGCAGGCGAAACGTTAGGAGCTAAAACTACCAGACAACAGCCGCACAGCCCAGAAAGCCAACAACAATTGCAAGAGAAATGCGCTTTTAAACTTAATGCCTGGTAGGGCTGCCAATCTCCAGGGGTGGACTGGAGATGTCCTGGGATTACGAATGATCTCCAGGCAATAGAGATCAGTCCCCCTGCAGAAATGACTGGTTTGGAAGGTGGGCTCTATGGGATGATATCCTGCTGATGTCCCTCCCCTCCTCACAACCCAGCCCCCGCAGGCTCCGCATCCAAAATCTCCAGGAATTTTCCACCTGAAGCTGCCAGTCCTACTGCCTGGCGATACAAAACTCCATACTGCTTAACAAAAAGGTTTTTCTTTAGGCTTTGAGCGCATGAAGCTGCCACATTGAATCAGACCCTGGATCTATCAAGGTCAACGTTGTTTGGTCAGAATGGCCGTGAGTCTCCCGGGCCTCCGATGGAGGTCTTTCAGGTCCCCTACAACCTCCTCCTTTTAGCTGGAGCCACTGGGGTTTGAACCTGGGACCTTGTGTATGCCAAGCAGATGCTGTGCCATTGAGCCACAGCACATTTTGCTTTGTGATCCTGAATCAGAAATAGATATTGCTTTTTAAATAAATTGTACTCCAAGCACACGGCAGCTCTGTTCTGTGTAAATTCATAAAATGTTTTCAGCTTGGTTGTGGTGGGTTTTCCGGGCTGTGTGGCCGTGGTCTGGTAGATCTTGTTCCTAACGTTTCGTCTGCATCTGTGGCTGGCATCTTCAGAGGTGTATTACAGATGCAGTCTGTTACACACTGCCATTGTTTTCAGCTTGTTTAAAAGCATTTTGTCTCTTCCTTGGAAACATCCACTCTAGAAAGCTGGAAGGTCCTGCAAATGAAGGGACATATTCTTGGGAGGCAAATATTTTAAATCCAGATTTCTCAAACAGCTACATATTGCTTGAATAAAAGGTACTACTGTAAGGCTATTTTCCAGCAGCTGTTCTTTTGTGCTGGCTTTTAGCCATGACATTTGGTTTGTTCCAAAAAATATTCAGATGCAATGAACTGGTAAGCCTATGGTTGCAGATAATGTAGCACAAGAGTGTGCGTTAAGTACATGAGGCTGCTTGAGATTTCTATAATGAAATTGGAAACAGAAAATGTGCAGCGATTGCCAAAGGATGTGCATGTCAGAGTCTTTTTTTGCACTGATGAATTGTAACTTCCTTGGGAGCAGACCAAACCTGTCTCTTGAAAGAACTTCTCCTGTAGTCTTCTTCAGGACATAAACTTTCGAGAAACAAATCTCTCTTCCTCAGACATGAGTACAAATGAAGATCTCTGTGGCCTTTGACTAACAAGAAGAGAAGAAGAGGAGTTTGGACTTATACCCCTCCCCCTTTCTCTCCTGTAAGGAGACTCAAAGGGGCTCACAATCTCATTTCCAGTGGTGGGATCCAGCCGGTTCACACCCCTTCGGCAGAACAGGTTGTGAAAATGGTGCTTGTAAACAACCAGTTGTTAAATTATTTGAATCCCACCACCAGAACCGGTTGCTAAATTATTTGAATCCCATCACTGCTCCTTTCCCTTCCTCTCTCCAGAACAGACACCTTGTGAGAGCTTCATGTAGAGGAGCGGGGAAACAAATCCAGTTTGCCAGATAACAGTCTGCCCCACATGTGGAGGAATGGGGAATCAAACCCAGTTCTCTAGATTGGAGTCCACCTGCTCTTAACCACTATTCAGTCAGAAAGTGGGAGGGATGGAAAGAATGCTGTAAAGGATGCAGATGTACCATGGCTATTGTAATCAGTGTCGGTCTGCATTAGAACAGTGAGGTTTGAGTCCAGCAGGACATCAGAGACCAGCACAGTTTTCAGGGTATCTGTTGAAGGGAATTTTGACTTTTGAAAGCTTGTCCCCCCCCCCCCCATTTTTATCAGTCTCTAAGGTGCTACTGGACTCAAATCTAGCAGTTCTCCTAAAGAAGCAATTCCTGTAATTCAGTAGGTGGCAGCCTTCTCTCTCTATTGGTATGAGATATTCAGCATTCCGTTGCAAGAAATAAAGGAGATGGGGTTGCATTTTAGAAATTATTTCACAGAAAAGAAAAGGACAATTCTCCATTTGCATGGTTCATAGATGACCAAGATAAGCCAGTTCTAAAGAGGCCCCGTTTGTTAAAATGCCCTTACGATACATGGAGAGTTTTAATCTCACTTGTTACCGAACCATGTGACTGTTATAAAAGTTTAACACGGAGAGTGGTGCCCCTGAAAAGAGACAACCATTTAGTCTGAGCTCTTGCAGAGATCTTAATTTGCTCTGACAGAAAAACTTTTACCTCACAGACAGTCTGATCCAACAATCAATGAAAAGGTTGCAAAATCACACACAGTATAAAACAGACCTTTGTGCCGATGACATCATTTTCAGTCCGTCCAGCCCTGGAAGGTCATTGAAAGTTGGAACTGGTGATCCTCTATCTTTGTGGGTCAGTATCAGGGCTGGAGGGAAGCTGGAAATGTATTTCACTAAATCACAGGTTCTGAACACCCCCGCTCCAGTGGACACTTCCAAGCATCTTAAACAGCAGTTTGGTTCCCACTGGGGCCACTCAGCCGTTTTATCTAGGTAATGACCACAGAGAGACAGATGTCTCGGAACAATTATGGCCCTTTGCTAGAATCCATTAAGTTTTGACCTCTTGATCCGATTCTCTTCTGTTATGGTTCGGCAGAATGGCCGCAGAGAAAGGGACCATTTTGCCAAAATTCCATCGTACGAAGGGCCACCTGCTTTCCCCCCAAAGAACTGGCTATTGGCACACAATATGAGTTAAGGTTATTCAAAGCTGCGGTGGGGAGACTTCCATTTGAAGCACTGGCAAAGGGATGTGTGGATTTTGCCTCGTGTTTTTGTAGGGTTGAAGCCGCTTGGTTATCTCAAAAAATGCCTGGCCAACTAGATAAGCAAATAAATGACGGATTCAGTTGAAAGAGGCCAGGATTAAGGCAGTTGAAAGTTCTGATCTGGTTCCACAATGCCGTTTTATCACACATATCAGGGCAACTTACTAAAAATGGAACTTGGTTAGTCCTTGGGATTTCACCTGGGGTCAGCCATGGTCAAAAGTTCAGCCCAAATGGTGCAAAAAGGAAATCCATAGAATGCCAAAAAAAAAAAAATCAAATCAAGAAGCTTTTACAGTTTTACCCCATGCATGTTTATTGGAAGCAAATCCCTATTTATTAAACTGAGCATTTTCCACAGGTAGGTATAACAGGATTACAGGAAGAATATTTTATTGAGCTTTTCATGATATTCCAGTACGCTCAGTGCCTGTGGCAGTTCTAATAGCTCAGACTAGACCAATCTTGACAGAGTTTGGAAGCTAAAGAGAACCAGCATAGACTCTGATCTGGAAAACCGGGTTTGATTCCTCACTCCTCCACATGAGTGGTGGACTCAAATCTGGTGAACCAGATTTGTTTCCCTGCTCCTACACATGAAGCCTGCTAGGTGACCTTGAGCTAGTCACTGTTCTCTCCGAACTCTCTCCGCCCCGCCTACTTCACAAGGTGTCTGTTGTGGGGAGAGGAAGGGAAGGAGTTTGCAAGCTGCTTTGAGTCTCCTTAAAGGAGAGAAAGGTGGGGCATAAATCCAATCTCTTCTTCTTCAGTACTTGGATGGGAGTCCACCAAAGAAGAATGGGAAAGATATGCAGAGGAAGCCAATGCCAGTGCAACTTGAGAGCTCATATTTACCTTTGTAGCAGCCTTCACAGCCCAGACTAGCCAGTGGTGTACTGCCACAAAACAAACTTCTGGTATGCCAGGGAGGAAGCCAGAAGGGAGACCATGCTGCTTGCTTACTTGTTTTCTCCAGATTTGTTGTGAAATTTATTATGAGTGTGGTGCCATCAGTTTAGATTAGATTGCAAAATTATAGTTAGATTTTGTACTTACTGTGTTATGAAATATTGGAAGCTGCCTTGAGCCTGAAAGTGGGAGGGGCAGCATATAAGTCCCATAATAAATAAAATAAAATGAATAAATTGAAGTCCCTCCTGTCCAAAAGCCTGCCCTTATCAAGCTCCACCCCCAAAATCCAGGTATTTTCCAGTTTGTAGCTGGCAATCCCAACACTTTGCTGCCCCAATAGGAGCTGACAAGCATTTCCCCCATGGCCAATATATCCTGGGATAAGGAGGTGAAACATTCCAGTTTGGCCATGATTTCCGCATGGTTTCCAGGTCTAACGCAGACCTGCCCTGCAAGATTTCCCTTATCCCACGCCTTTCAAAAAATGATAAAATTGGGGGTTCCTTTTAAAAAACTGCACCGATCCTACTCCCATGCAAATGAGAAGGATCCACTCAGCAGCGGTCGTGGTAACAGCAGAAGCAGTTAAGGAAAAGAAAACACAGGAACCCAGGCGTTGTTCACTTCAAAGAACAGAAGGGTTTATTCCTTGTTTCCAAAGTCACAAAACAGTCTGACAGAGTGCAGCGCAGCAACTGGATAACCAAAGCGCGGGTAAACTGTTCTGTGCTGCAGCCACATGTATAGAAGACATTCAACCAATCAGGGAGCAGTGATGCAATCACACACTAGATGTGCTTGGTCATGGTTGCATCACCCACTGAAACTAGGTGAAAGGTGGAGGATTGCATCAGCCAAGCTGTCAAAATGTAATTTTGGTGCGATCTAACTGTCAAGTCTAATAACACCCCTTCCCAAAACTACTACCAGGCAAGCACCTTTATTGCACTTTCCAGCTGTTCTAACATTTGTCTGATGCTTATTCTGTGACACAGCTTTAGTAAACCCACATCAGCAACATTTCAGCTCTACCAATCTCCAACATAGAGCCCAAGTTGAATAGTTCCACGTCTGTACTAGCTCTCTAACATTCTGATGCTGCACTCCTATGTATGAGTTCTTGTCTTCATGTTTTGCAGTCTCTGCTAATCGCGATGCAGATCTGTGAATCATCAAACCGCGATTATAGGCTTCTTTATGGATTACACCTAACTCAGTTAGCAGTTGTCTCAGCCCAAAGAGTAGTTCTGAACATGTTTTCCAGACAATGCGCCAGAACTCAGCCTCCAGAAGTGTGGACAGGCTGATTGTGGTCTGTTTTCTAGAACACCAGGTGATAGCTACATCACCCATGCTGAATGACAAAAACCGAGTACAGGACTTCCTGTCACCACAGTCTGGAAATGAGACTATCTGCAATATGCGCAACTCTGTGCTGGAGTGGACTGGATCAGTAAACCATGATCAGCAGATTCCTTTTTAAATTACCTAACCACACTACGTTTAACACCCCTCCCAATCGCTTCTTTGCTGGGCTTTGCTAGCTTTTTCTGCTTAAGCACCTAACAATAAGTAAGCGCTATATCTGGAGCGTATCCAGTTAAGATATATGTAGGAGACTACACTGCAACAGATTTGCTGGTTCCAGTTGATTGAACTCCTCCCTTTCACTTCTTTCTGAAAGTCTGGGACGGTGGTGTTGTGGCAACCCTTGCGCTGACAGTAATCTAAGATGCTTAGCGCAGCTTTCCTGTTTATTTTGTTCTTCTGACTCAGGGAGATAACCTTGCTTTGGTGTAGATATGACATCAATGCCCCGTGTGTTAATGGGCGATCAAAACCTAAGTCCTTTAGAACATACATGTCACTGAAGTTGTTTATACAATTTGTAAAATTGTTGTTTTAGATCTGCACACACACATATGTCATCAACATAAGAAGAATGACCTCTTGATTCTTTTTTAGTCCACTGATGTATAAGCATGCATCAGCAGCAGACTTCTTAAACCCCAGTTTAAGCAATGTACTGTTCAGTTCATCACATACCAGTTAGCACCAGCTTGTTTTAAACCATACAAAAGAGAACGATGCAAGATAAACAGTATTTGGGTCTGCTTCTTCATACCCTGGTGCACTTGGAGTTTCAGATAAATTGCTTCCTTCAATTTAGCATTTAAAAAAAGCACTGGAAGTCATAATGCTTCACCATAAAGGCTTTCTTACTAGCTAATGCAAGCATGAAAGCTCTCAAAGATCCAGATGGAGTGCCGTGGGAGAATAGAGTCTGGTCATAATTCAATAAGCGGTCTTGTATTACCAAACCCCTGGAAGTGACAAGCCTTGCTTTATATACCTTTGAGTACCATTTGGCTCTTTCTCGAAACGCTTACTTTGACCCAATTGCCTCCTCTCCTTCTGGCAAAACAGTCTTAGTAAACACCTGTTGTTATTTGCCGCTAGGTATTATGCTCCTCAGCCATAGCTTGCATAGAGCTCTATTTCCAGCTGGCAGTAGCTTTAACATCTCTATAGGAGCTTGGCTCTGATACGCAATGCTTGATGACAAGAGCATAGGCGTTTTGAAAACCATACCTGTCAGGAGGAATTATCCCTTTTGTAGACCTATCAGAAGTCTGAGGCACTTTAATTTGTTTCTCATCTTCTTCGCTACTGCCTAAGATGTCACTGTCTTGCAGCCCTTCCCCTTCTCAGCTTTCTTCCTTGGGCCGAATGGCACTACTGGAAGCAGTTGATTTGAAGGCCTTGAGCTGCTGCGGAAAGGCTGCTGCCTGAGCAGTTCATGTTAACCCTTAACTATTGCGGTGATTGAAGGTAGCAAAACCTCTGTGTGTTAGCATGGATAGTTTCCCCATCCTGCATGCTTTTTTTTTCAAAGTTTGCACTTCGAGATCTGGCAACCTTCCCATGAGATATGTGCAAGAGCAAAACCTTTTGTCCAGATTCATAACCAAGAAACCTCCAATCTCACCCACCGGTCTGATCCCCTTCCTTTGATGAAGGCGTCGAATTTACCAACACATTGGCATAACTGCCAAAGATATGCAAATGGTCCAGAGATGGATAACACGCTTTCTGGTGCAACAAAAAAATAAAGGAGTCCTGGTTCACACTAGAAGACCATACTCTGTTGGTCAGAGGTATGTGGCAGTGTTCACAGCCTCAGCCCAGAAATGTTCAGGCATGTTGGCATCCAGAAGCAAAACACCCGTTTTATAGTATGTAGAGACCCCCAAATTTCCTCTCGAAAGCGACCCGTTCTCAAAAGGAGAGAAAGGGTTGGTCTTTTCCTATGGCAGTATGCCTTTCTTTCTCAACCCAGTTCTGGAACCCAGGGCAAAGAGATTCACCTCCTCTGTTACCGTTTGGAGGCAAGAAGCCACTTTATGTGAAAACTTCTGTCTTTCCACAGGCATTGCCACCCACTCTTTAAACCTTGCCAGGGTAAGCCTCAGCTTTGGATTTCCAGGAAAGAGACTATAGGAGGTGAACCCTACTATAGTCATCCACCAAAACCATGTGTTACTTTGCATTGCACCCCTGACTGTAGATTTGAAATGGTCCAGAAAGGTCTGCATGAATTAAATCAAATGGCCTAATATCTGGCTGTCTGGTGCTTTTCCCTTGTAGAAGGAAATGCGCTGCTTACTTTATTATACTGCACACGGTACCAATCAAGATAGATTAGGACAGGACTTGGCTTTCAAACCACACACAACCTGGACATGTTTCCTAGCACTTTGAAACTGGCATGTCCTAGCACCGCGATTGCATATAATGAATACAGTCATCATGCATAGGAGTTTGTGCTGCATTAGCCAATGCATTGTCCTACATCATTGTTATTTAGCTGATAAAGGTTATTCTGCGAGTGATTATACCTGTGGCACAGACCTCTCCCTTGTTTTCTTAATAGAAGACGGAGTCTGCCCACTAAATTCCACCACATAACCCTCAGCTAAATCCAATCTTTACAGCAGCTTAAGCAAACAAAATTCAAATGAAGGCACAAAATATATACATTACTCAGAAGAGCCATTTAGAGACAGGAACAAATGTTGATCCTTGTAGTTGCACTGCTTTGCTTTCTGCGGTGCCATCAGCTAGACAAGCGTGGTCAATAACAGGTTAGGCATTGCGCGATGGTCAGTAAGGAGACTTTCCTTATTCACTATATGCTCCAGAATAAGCAAGCGGAGTCAATGAGCCATAGTGAGTTAAGGTCCTTCTCCTTGCTTGTTACCTGGAAAGTAGATGCTTGTGATTCCTGTCTGTCAGCCCTCGCTTTCCAAAGGTGGCTTGTTCTTCCTCTGTATGCCACTTTGTATTTGTACAGGCACGTGCAAAATGGCGAGGATTCCCACAACGAAACCATTTTTCACAGCGCAGGAAGTAGGGGACGGCCCAGAATCAGCAGGAAAATCCCTCTGCGATGATTTCTCAGCTGTGCTCTCGAGCTGAAGTGATCCCTCTGCTTCTGGTGTTCTAGCAAGCTTGGCGGTGGCGTAATCAAAGTCGAAATAACTCAAGCGCAGCGGCTCTGGAAACTGCTATACCAACTGGTCCCAGCTGCTATCAGCGGCAACAGATAAACTTTGTAGGAGTCTTCCAAACTGTAAACCTCCATCAGCGAGCTGTGCTGAAACAGGATTCGCATAGCGGAATGCTCAGAAACACAGATCCTCTGGCCTCAGTTTGAGATTGTACGCAGTTGCCTTGTGGAGGACCTTTGCCCCAACCGACTCAAGCTGATAGATGCCTTTCAAGAGCAGCCATACGCCTTGGCTGCAGTCTCAGCTTCTTTCGCAGATAAACCAACTGTGAGTTTTCCACTGCTAGCACAATGGAGCGCCACGTGCTTTTTTCATCTGCACGTCGCTCAGCGCTAAGGGGCCGCTGGAGGGTAGAGATAATAACATTCCACAGGTCCTCCACAGGGAATGAGATAGCTCTGCATCTTCTGGCTCCAAAGCCACATAGTTATGCTCATTCAGCCTCTCAGAGCAGCAAGCCGGGACATAGGTGGAAGCCATGGCAATAGCTGGAGTCACACACATGCACGCATGGTACACTCACTGTTACTCATGAGTAGCACGTAGGAGCTGAATTATAACCTGAGAAGGATCCACTTCCAGCAGCTAGCCCGGTCGTGGTAACAGCAGAAACAGTTAAGGAAAAAGAAAACACAGGAGACCCAAGTTATTTCACTTCAAAAGAACAGAAGGGTTTTATTCCTTGTTTCCAAAGTCACAAAACAGTCGATTGACAGAGTGCGAAGCGCCCAGCAACTGGATAACCAAAACGCATAGACCAAACTGTTCTGTGCATACATATAGAGACATTCAACCAATCAGGGAGCAGTGATGCAATCACACTAGATGTGCTTGGTCATGGTTGCATCACCCACTGAAACTAGGTGAAAGGTGGAGGATTGCATCAGCCAAGCTGTCAAGTAGATTTTGGTGATCTAACTGTCAAGTCCTAACAGCAAACACCACGGGAGACTGACCAGTTTATTTTTCCCGTCTCACTGCCTGCAGCAAATAAGAATGGTGGGAAAACAGGACAGTTCACGCATGCGCAGCAATGTCAGCAAGTAAAACGAAACTAAACCGGGGCCGTGCATAATCACCTGGAGTTCTTCCTCCCAGCCTGAACGCGTGGATGGATTGCCATGCGGAGGGAGAAACCGAGATAGAAACATCCCAGTGTGTGTGATCCCGGTTTTCTTTAGGGATATATTGGCCATGGGGAAAACGCCTTCTTTTGTATAATGAATGTTTTTCATTTGATATCACTAGATTCAAACAAATGTTGTGGTGTTTGCTGAAGCCACTTCTGTAGTGTAAAACAACAACACAAATAGAATGTGCAATTCAATTATATTTTTTTAAAAATGTAATCCATTCCGGCTAGGAACCATTTTCTCCGAAAAGCATCAAAATAATAAATGCGAAGAATATTGTAATCATGCAAAAATAAAGTTGAGCGACTATGTGGATTAGTGTCACTTTTATTACGCAATAAATCTGTATGTTGCATATTGACATCTTGGGGCTATTTGGGGAAGGGTGCCGAAAATGACTGAACACACTTCCCGTATGCAAGCTGTGCTTAATTGATTTTATCCTTTCAAAATGGCTCTGACAGGACTCTTAATACAAAAATTTGAATAGCGTGATTCTCCAATGGAATAAAATAGCAGAGCAGGTGGTCTTGCTGTCGCAGGCAGAGGAAAGCTGTCCATGTCTAAGTGACAGATGAAAAATGGTGAAAGTTTTGATATTAGTGGTCATTTTTTTTTAAAAAAGTGATTCATTAAAACTGTATAGTTCAGCTGAGGTGATGTAGTGTAGAAGAGTCATAGCTGGATCCCAGCTCAGATTTCTTCGGGCAGAAGGACGAGGGCAATTTTTGCCAATTCTTTTCTGCCATTGATGATAACTAGCTCTTCTGTTCTGTTCCTTGGGATTATCAGTTTCACATGAGCAGAATGTTGGTGGGTATTTTGAGCAACAGAGGGAGGCAGAAAGTTGAGCTGTGCTGACAGAAATCTTCCATCAGTGGAACAGACCCCCCCCCCCCACCCACCCAGGAACTTACATGTGAAGAAAATGGGAAGGCAGAAAAATTATACATCTATTTACAAATGACTGCTCCTCCTGTGTATCGAAAGTGGACTGAAATACATTATGCAGCATGTGTGAAAGTGCCCCCAAATAAGAAATCTTCATGCCGATGCTCGAGTTATCAGAATGTGAGGGTACAGTTTACCCTCTTCTTCTGGGCTGAAGGTCCATCTTAACTCGTGGACTGCTAATTTTAATGAAGTTGTGCAGAAAAGGCACCTGACTAGTACAATCTCATAGATCACCTTTATATGTTTTTTTTTTAAATTTCTTAATAGTTTTCACTAGCATCATGTCACTAAATCCTAGTATTCCTATACACAATTCGCAAAGGGTTTGGAATATCTGACGACGAATCCCAAGCCGAGGGTGCAGCGGACTCACAGTGCTTGGAAGGACATCCCTCTAATTCCATCTGCCTCCACCTCACTTCCTGAGACCTGCAGATCACGGGAAGTGAGGTGGGGGGAGAAGTGGCCCGGATCCTGCAGACAGGTTGTCCCCTCCCTTTCCGAAACCTGCGGGCCTCAGGAAGCAAGATGTTGGGAGAAGCAGACACAAGACAGAAAGCTGGGTTGTCTTTCCTCTTAATCCTACTTTCCTACTTGAGAAGTGGTGGTGGTGCGAGGGGTGGTGGTGGAAACAGCATGATCCTGCATGCGGGACATGCAAGATTGCCTCCCCATCCCGCTTTCCAAACCGTAGGGGCCTTGGCAAATGAGCAGGGGAGAAGACATCATGGGGGTGCCTATGGAGAGGGGGGAACTCTCCCCATCTTCATGGGCACCCTGGTGGCTCCCCCCTTTGCAAAACCTCAATCCAGTTTTGCAATCCAGGAATGGCGGTGCTTATGGATTTGGGGAGAACTCTCACCTTCTTCATAGGCATCCTGTTGACTCCTCTCCCATCTCCTTATGCACCCTCCCTCTGTTCGCAAAACTGGATCCTGGCTTTGCAAAGAGGGGGGAGAAGGCACAGCCAAGGAGGGAGGAAAGGCAGGAGGAGTTGCTCCCCTCAGACTGCACTAATCTCACCAACACCTTCCTAGAACCCCTTGTATCTGTTCATACAGTGGGTTTTACTGCTAGTACACATAATCTCTAAACAATATTCTACAAGCATCCGAGGTATTTCTTATAATAAGGTCTGTTTTCAGTGTCATTTCTGGCAAAAAAACTGAAAGGGACATCATGATGATGAGAAATAATACTACACAATTTGCCAAAATCTCAAGTTTTGACGAATCCTAGAGAAGCATCCCTGATGTCATAATGTCTCTTTTGGTTTTTCTCTGGAAATGATGTTGTGTACCAGTAGGATTGCCAGGAACCCTTCTGCACCCAGCAGGGATGGCAGGGTGGGATGGGGAACTCATTGAAACCCTACTGAGGCCTACGCCTCTGTCACTGACAATGTAGTGATGTCTCTTCTTGCATGCATAGGAAGTGATGTCATCAGATCACTGGTGACATGGGGACACTCTGGCAAAAATGGTAAAAGCCGTTTTTACCATAGAATTGCTCCACATGCTGGAGCAGCCATGCATTTGCTGCTGATATTGCTGGTGATAGAAGCTTAGGCTTTATTTTTTCTGCTGGTAAGTCAAAGCAAGAGAACTCCAGCCTTGCCAGGTGTCTGGGACCCCTATGTGCCAGTGTTAGGGTTGCCATTCTCCAGGTTGGGCATGGAGATCTGCCACTATTACAATTGATGTGCAGATGACAGTGATCACTTCACTTGGAGAAAATACCTACTTTAGGGGTGTAATCTATGACATTGCACTTGGCTGAGGTCCCTCCCCTACACAAACCCTCTCCTATGCAAGCTCCATTCCCCAAATCTGTTTTTTATTCACCCTGATATTTCCCAGTGCAGAGCTGGCAACCCTAAAAGTGACGCCAACACATCTGGTCCCACCCCCTTCCCAAATCCCTGTTTGGGTCCCTCAGGTTAGTGAGGAGACCGCAGGAAATGAATCACGTCATTTTTCTTGCCCTAGGAGGAACACACCAATCAGAGTGCAGTGGGCTGGGCTCAGAGCACTCAAGTGTTTTTTTTTCTTTTTTGGGCTGGTCATGGCTTCGTAGGTATAGCTGCGTGTGTGCACCAAAGAAGCTGCACAGCTTAAAAGTTTTAAAATAGCTTTCCTATGTTTCTACGAAGCTGCGCAGGCAGAAAGTTTTCAAAAAATAGAAAAGACTTCCTGAGGCAGAGGGGAGGGGCCGCGGTGTCACGTTCCCACCCAAACACAACAGACAATCAGAACGCTGAACGAAAGAGCCACATAGCAGATTGTGGGCCCGTGGGAAGAGTTGATTTGTTTGATTCCAGGATTAACTTTTACCCCCTCAACGGACGCATGCTGCGGTGGGGAGGCAGAACCCAGGATGAAAAGATGCCGTTTCTAAAGGAACCGGATGAAACACGGTTTATTTTCCTAGTGGGGAATCAACCTAAACTGTGAATCAAAATGAGGGACAAAACTATATATATTTCTCAACTCAATGCAGGGCCAGGTTTAGAAATAAGAACTGGAAGTAGGGTTGAAGAGAACAGGGTAAACTAGTGCAGAGACAGGCTATGAGAAGGCGAGAAACACAGGCTCATTCCACACATGCAGAATAATGCACTTTCAAACTGCTTTCAGTTCTCTTTGAAGCTGTGCGGAATAGCAAAATCCACTTGCAAACAGTTGTGAAAGTGGTTTGAAAACGCATTATTTTGCGTGTGCGGAAGGGGCCTTAGTCTCTTCACAGTAGGTAATGTCTGTAGGACACAGAACCGTTGAATGCATTTCGAGAGAGGGACCAATCAGGCGGGGAGAAGCCAAGCCGAGCGTGTTTAAGTCCACTGCAGTTCAAGCAGGCTTTTCGGTTTCCAGAGAAGTGCTCAAGAAACTGAGCTACGGTCCCGCTTCCAGAAAGTGAACTGCTCAAGCTTGCCTGTGTCAGATAACTGACACAGAGGCTTAAAGGCTTGAGAGGTTAATGCCTTGCAAGTGTTTCTCTCCAAAACCTGTGAACTGTGTAATGCATGTCTCTTGACAGGATCTTGGCAGACAGACAGCACTGTCCTCACATCCAGAGGCAGGGATCATTCAGCAGGCAAGGCACACGGTTCAAAGTGACTTGTCCCGATGCTGAGGATAAGGCAGTGAAGAATCACACACAGCCGTAGCGCGCAATGAAATGTTTTGCTGCTAGATAAAAAGAAGAAGAAATGACGGCTCTAAATTTACAGATGAATTGGGAAAGGGGCAAAAAAAAAAGCCTTCCATTGAAATCACTCAGAGAAGCGTAGATTTTTTTTTTTACGTGCCTGAATCGTTTTAATTAAGCTTAAATTAAGTTAAACATGCGGGGTGGGAATGGTTTTGATGACAGCCAAGCCAGATTCGCATCACAGAACGGGAACATCAGATGTTAGTGTTTTGAAAAGGTCATTGGCGTGAAGAATGTTGCAGCTGGTTTCTTTTGCTCAAGTGTGTTATCTACATGTTTCCCTTCCTTGCCAAAAAGCCAAACCATTTGAGAAATTTTCAAAGGAACATGTGACAGAGTGTGGGATTTGCTGTTTAAAGATAAAGAGGTTATTCTTTCAATTGGGGCCCCTTCCGCACATGCAGAATAATGCACTTTCAAACCACTTTCAATGCACTTTGCAGCTGGATTTTACTGTGCGGAATAGCAAAATCCACTTGCAAACAATTGTGAAAGTGGATTGAAAGTGCATTATTCTGCATGTGCAGAAATGGCCTGGGTGCACTTAAGTCCTAAAGCATGTCAACAGTGACTCTTGAAAACCAGTTCCAGAAGAGTTTGACTCTGTGCTCCATTTTTTTTCCTGGTATTCAGAGTGCCCAGTTTAAACATAACTAATTTTTGTTCCCTTTCCTCTCTGACTGACGGACAATCTCTGGTCATTCCAGGTACTGTTTTGTGGTCTATGCTTATTCTGTGCTCTTGGAAGACAATGGTGACTAGGACGGAGGATGAGGTATGCTGGTAGATTATCATCAGGAGAAATGTTAAAGTAGCAAATAAAGACTCAAAAGCGAGGCAAACAAATTCAAACCACTGAAATCAAGGGGGAACCTCATTTAAAACCACAACAGGCAAAATTTATGCATAGGATTGGATCCCGCAAATTTGGTCCTCTAGTCATGGTGGTCCCATGATCTGAATAGCCCAGGCTAGCCTGATCTGATCAAATCTTAGCAATGAAGCAGGATCATGGGGGGTGGGGGAGGAGGACTCTGGCCCTTTCTGCATGGGCAAAGGGGGGGGGGGTGCGTCGGCATAGTTTATGCCGGCGCACCCCCGCGGGACCGTTCACATGGACGATCTCGCTGGAAGTGGCAGTGGCGCAGCCTTCGCACAGGCTGAGCTGCTCCCAAACACTCCTTACCTCCAGTCGCCTTCTGTCGCGTTGTGGAGGCCAGGGGACACGCCCCCCTTGCCAGAGCGACGACACTTGAGAATGAGGCCAGGGGGCGTGTCTCCTGGCTTGCACAATGCGACAGAAGGCGACCGGAGGTAAGGAGCATTTGGGAGGGCTGGGAGAGAAACGCCAGCTTCCACCCGGGGCCATTCGCATGGCACCGAATGGAAACTGGCATTTCCAAAATACCTCACTCCCTGAGCAAGATTCAAAAACACCGTTTTGGTGGGAGCCGGGTGCTGGTGCAGCGATTTGGCAGCGGCGCCTGTGCGAGCAGTCCCTGCCAAAACACTGTTTTACCGGCCTGCCACCACCCCTTTTGGCCTGTGCGGAAAGGGCCTCTGAGCCTTTTTTCTTGACTTCCTTGCATCAATTTGAATGCTCATAAAATAGAACTTCATGACTGAAACTTCACGAAACTTGGGAGGTTCTTCTGAAGAGACTCACCAGCAACTGTGCTGAAAATTTGATGCGTCTTCCTTGAAAAAACAGTGCCCCCAGAGCCATTAGAGCAAAACATTTTCCCAATCCCCCACCACTAAAGTAAATTGTGGGAATTTTTCACAAAGATGCTCAGGTGTGACATTGACCCATTAAAGTCTGTAAGAATTTTTTGCAGGGCTCGGGAGAGGGCTGTTTTTCAAGGTAGGGGAACTAAATTTGCAGCAAGATTGCAAGTGACTCTCCTTAGAGCAGGGGTAGGGAACCTGCGGCTCTCCAGATGTTCAGGAACTACAATTTCCATCAGCCTCTGGTAGGGGCTGATGGGAATTGTAGTTCCTGAACATCTGGAGAGCCGCAGGTTCCCTACCCCTGCCTTAGAGGAACCCCTAGGTTTGGTGAAGTTTGGCTTGGGGGGTTCAATTTTATGCTCCCCAAAGGAGGTGCCCCTATCTTCCATTGGGAAAAAATGAAAACTCCGTTGGATGGATGCCCCATTGACCCAAAGGTTACCAAACTTGGGGGTTCTTCTAAAGCAGGGGTCTGCAACCTGTGGCTCTGGAGCCGCATGCGGCTCTTTCAGCCTTATACTGCAGCTCCACATGACCTGGAGGTCAGAGGGTAGCATGGGCGTGTCCCTCCAGGAAAGGTGAGTGGAGGGGCCAAACTGGAGGCGTCTGGCTCGGTAGATCTTCGGGGCCGTGGAAAACGGGTCCAAATGGCTCTTTGGGTGGTAAAGGTTGCTGACCCCTGTTCTAAGGGATGTAACCTGCAATTTTGGTGCCTCTATCTTGAAAAATAGCTGCTGGGTCCCCCCCAAATCTCCATAGATTTTAATGGAGTCCTTTCCCTCCAGATATCCAGGAAAAAAAATCAAAAATTTAATTTACTGGTTTGGGTATTCAGCTTTTTTCAGCTTTTCTGAAAAAAATTGGGTCCAATAAACCTGAATCCAAAAAAATAATGCACACCCCTACATCAGTCATAATAACAACCAACTTCTCATTTCCCATCTTTCAGTCCAGTCTTTGGGATCTAAATTTATGTAGGCCTAGCTTTTATCAGCAAGCTCCTGCACTGAGTTGGAAATATACTGTTCTCCTGGGGGAAATTTCTGAGTCATGAGGTGCCAATTTGCTGTACGATGTTTAGTGTGAAGTACTGAAGGAGTCATTGATATTCTCAACATATATTTGGACAAAGAGCCCAAGTCAACTGTGATTTAACTTTTTATGCTGTGATCTGGCTCCTTGTGATGCGATGGACATCTCAACCCTGCTAGCATTATTGTGACCAATGGCAGTAAAAATGGTATCAAGTCCACTCTACGTGGATAGACAGAACGGGGTGGTCTTTATTCTGCTCTTCATAGTGTTCTGAATGTTGAATGCCTCTGGTTGTTCCTTCTGACTTCTGACTACATGCCTCTGGTTTGAGTTTAAGTAAAACATGAGCTTCCAAAGAATGTCAGTGTGAAGAGAACCATTTTCATTGCAGTCTATCTTTGGTCCCTGATAAAGTTTTGATGTACAAAAAACTGATTCCCTGGGGAAATATGGTGGTTTTAAGGTACTGTTGGACTCAACATTTGTTCTACTACTACATACTAACACAGCTTCCCACCTGAACCTAGCTTGTTTCTGTCAAACATGGTGGTGATTTTTTAGTCCTAAAATGTGGGCTTCGGTTATGTATATCCAGATTTGTTTTCACAGCAGCTAGTTCACATTAAGGATGATTGCAAAATCTCATTAGATTGGATTGTGCAATCCAACCAGGGTGCTCACGGAGATCCTCAGAGCACACCGATGCAGTCTGAAGAACTCAATTAGGACTGAGCGAAGGTTCCCAAAACAGTAGAATGGTATCCTAGAGCCCACAATTGTGTTCTAAGCAGCAGTCGTGCCACTCAGAGAAAGGGCAAACCTATTGATGGAGTGTAATTCTGGGCTTTTGGAAACAATCCTGTCACTTAGTTTGTTTCCACTTTCTTTAAGTGCTTTTTGACTGAAATAGTGTTTTTAAACAAACTCAGTGCCCTGATCTGGCAGCCCAGACTAGCCTCATCCATAAAATCTCAGAAATTAAGCAGGGTCTGGTTAGAACTTGGATTAAAGACCAGGGTTAGAACTTGGTTAGAACCATGGTTAGAATTTGGATGGGAGGCCATCAAAGAAGTCCAGGGTTGATATGCCAAGGGTAGACAATGGCAAACAATCTCTAAACCTCTTTTGCCTTTAAATCGCAAAGAGGGGTAGCCATAAGTTGATTGCAACTTGATGGTACTTACTAATTGCCCTGACCTTGGTGGCCCAGGCTAGCCTGATCTTGTTAGATCTCAGAAGTGAAACAGGATCAACCCTAGCTAGAACTTGGATGGGAGATCTCAAGGAAGTCCAGGGATGCAATACAAAAGCAGGCAAAATGACAAACTACCTCTCTTGCCTTGCCTTGTCTCTTGCCTTGAAAACCATGTGGGATCACTACAACTTGTAAGTCATTGTAAGTCAGCTGCAACTTGATGACACTTTCTACTACCAAGGAGTTCAGTTAGCATTTTATCATTTCTAAGTGGTGCAGAAGTGCATTTGGGTGATCAGACAGTCTGGTACATTGGCTCTCATTCCCTAAATCTCAGAGAACAGCAACATCTCTAAACTGTGAGTTTTCACAACATTCATTTTCATCTAAAAGTCAGATTAAAGAGGAGGAAAGGATTGTTTTTGGAACTTCAATGGAAAATCTTTGGCTCAGGTTACCAGGAGTTGGGAGGGATCAAGGCCAGAATATGATGGAACTGCTGATATCCATTTGTCCTTAGTTTGCACGCAAGTGTGTATATTTGAAGAATTTAGTCATGTTTCCTTTTTGATCACCAGAAATCATCATTTGGCACAATAGATCAGCATCATCTAAATGAAAATGACTGACTTTGATCCATTTTGCAGATGGGTGAGAATTTCGTTTGGCCAGCTTATTGAAAAAAATATCACAAAGGGGGATGCTCATTGTCAGAGTAACCATACTTTTGGTTGCCATGCAGTTCCATTTTGGGTGAGTTGTGGTCTACATCTTTACCTTTGATCCAAGTTTGCATTTGCTTTTGTAGCATTTTCTTCCAGATGTGAGCATATTTCTACCTTCTGCAGTTCATATTTATAGCTGAATCAATCCACTCTCTTGTATTTGATTGGGCAGAAAGAGCATTATCTAACCTTGAGCAGCATTTCCTCTCTTCTTCTATCCGTCTTCATCTTTCTTTTTGAGATCTGAAATTACAAGCAACTAACCTCAGTGTTTTAGATCTCCAGCTGAATTAGTAGTGTATTCCTGCTTAAATAGCATCATCTGTCCATGGATGGGAAGGTATTCTACCAGAACGTGTTTGCTTAATTGAAAAAGTGTTAGGTTGATCTTCTTACGTGTAGGTGAAATCAGCCAACCACACCTTTTAATTTAATTACAAACATTTTAATTAGGTTAGAATGATAACAGTGCAGTTTATGGCTGAATAATTAGATTTATCCATTGAAGGGAACCATTCTTTTTCAATACATTGAGCCCTATTTCACTAATAGGTTGACTTTCAACTATCTCAGTTTGTACATTTTTGGGATCTTGTGGATTAAGGGTGTCTGTCTGTCTGTCTGTCTGTCTGTCTGTCTGTCTGCCTGCCTGCCTGTCTGTCTGTCTGTCTGTCTGTCTGTCTGTCTGTCTGTCTGTCTGTCTGTCTGTCTGTCTATCTATCTATCTATCTATCTATCTATCTATCTATCTATCTATCTATCTATCGTCTGTCTCTGTCTGTGTGTCTGTGTGTCTGTGTGTCACTGAAGGTACTATAAGAAGAAAGATAAAGCTTTTTCTCATTCTCTGTACTTCCATGAATGTTATCCCAAAGGCAATTATTTGTGTATGTGAAGTCTTACAGCAAAAGTGATATTTGGTCATTGACCGTAAATAAAGTATTCTTCTTCTTCTACAGCAAAAGAGAAGAACAGTTGACCTATATAATCAAAAGCTGAAGAGTGGGTATTGGTGTTCAAGGCACACTCTGGATCTGAAAACACTAGGAACCATAGATTTTGGCGAATGCTTATCGATTTTGATTTTAATTTTTTTCAGTGGAAAGTTGGCTGCCCCAGGAGCTCAATGTATCAAGCTAATACAAATTACGATTAAAATGCAATTTGAAATGTTCATTCTGGAGGGAATTCTCAATTGCTGCTTGATTCAGGCATGAGCAAGAGATGCCTAGTTGCTCCTCCACAAATTTCTTCAGTCATAGCTCCCTCTGGTTGCATGAACCATCTGGAGTCGACCAGAGATATGGAAAGGGCCAGAGAAGCCCACTGTGAGGCCTCAAAGAAGCCCGTGGCCACACAGTAATTCCTTAAAGGGCTGCACTCCACACTTAATTCATGGTGTGGACATTTCTTGCTGTCAGAGATGGGAGAGAGGGGACAATGGGAATCAATCTGCCCCAACCAAGGCTGTCATGATATCCTGTCCTGTGCATGAGTAGGCAAGCAGCCCTGGTGCACACTTGGGGACCAGTGGCAGCGGAGGGCTTCCTGGTGTGGGGGCTTGGAGCAGGCAGGCCCAACTGGGGAGGCATAGCTGTGCTGCAGCAAGCTGGCTGTTGGGTGAAGCCCAGCTGGCAGCCCCACTCACACAGATTTGGACAGCATTGCTGCTATGGAGGTGAGCACAGGTGGGGGAAAGCAGAAACCTGCCCAAGCTGGATGAATCTGTGGAGTCCTTGAGATAATTCTGAGCCCCCTCAGGAGTCTCTGCCCCATTATCTGGGAACTACTAGGCCTCCTGCTCTGGCCTTTGATTCATACCACCACTCAGAGCAATTATGGGAGAAAAATACTTCTGCTATCCTCTGCGCCGGTACATTATTTCTGGGTACAACTCAGAACCGACAACAAGTAGCTCTGGGAATTACTGCAAACTCTCTGGTTTTAATAAGGAGTTTCCAGTGATTCCTAGAGCTGTCCGCTGTCACTTCCAGGTTGTACTTGGAAATGACAAAGTGATATAGGCAATGTTGGTGATGTCATAGCCCCCTATGTTCCTGTCTGTCAATCTTCCTGCTCGTCTACGGGCTCGGCATGGCAAACCTAGGAATTGTTGAGCTAGAAAAAAGTCTGAAACCAGCTTGATTGTGCATCTAACAACTGTAGTGTGTGTGTGTGTGTGTGTGTGTGTGTGTGTGTGTGTGTGTGTGTGTGTGTGTGCAGTATCAGTGACAACTACAGGCTACAGTCTATTGTGCGGGTGTGATAAGGATATAAGTCCCAGATAAATGATGGTGACATTTTTGCCAGCTGGTAGTCAACTTTCTGCTGCTTGATTGTTGTGCTGACATATGTGATGAGACAGGAGTTAAATATTACTTTAGGGCCCAGCTTTATAGCAAATTAATACAAGCAGTTGATCCAAAAGCATTAGCTGACGTAGTGTGGAAGCTGGGGTTGGAGTAACTTAATGACTTGGAGGAAAAGCCAGGCAAAGAAACTTTTCTTAGTTTGGGTGCTGTGTGGTTTCCGGGCTGTATGGCCGTGTTCTAGCAGCATTCTCTCCTGACGTTTTGCCTGCATCTGTGGCTGGCATCTTCAGAGGATCCTCTTCAGATCCTCTGAAGATGCCAGCCACAGATGCTGGTCAATCAGGAGAAGAATGCTGCTAGAACTAAACCGCCTTCGAACCACACAATCCAAATTTCGGCTGTGAAAGCCTTCGACAATACTTTTCTTAGTTGTTTAAGAATGCATTGCACTGGGACATTAAAAAAACAGAATTGGTGAGGGGCTATCTGCTTTTGTAAAAAAGCTGACATCTTTTAAGAGCCACCTGATAAATAATCCCTTGGGGGAGGGCCCTGATTTAGGGATGACATTCTTTCAGTTGGGGAGCAGGATACCCCATCCCAAGCTGTCACTGCCCACTGATGTTACCAGCTGTGGTGGTGGAAAATTTAAAAAAAACCCACGCACAGTGGTGTTGTGGACATGATGGCATTACTTCTGGGGGGAAACTGGAAGCAATGAAGGGAAGATTCCTGTAACTCCCCTCTGTCATTTCCAGTAAAACTCAGGACATATGTTATCATGCCTCACAAAACCAGCACCCCCCTCCCCCCGTCTCTGACCCTCATCTTCCCACAGGTTGTTGTCATCTCAGTTGTACGGGGACAAGAGTTAGAACTAGAGGTTCATTGCCTCTAGAATAAACAGGTTACCTTTACTAATCAATGAAAATGTCATCCCAGTCTTTTTTTGTGCGGGGGGGGGGGATACAGCTGGGAGCAGAGGCGAAGTTTTGAATCCATTTGACCATATTGGTTCATTAGTTCTGTTCCTGTGTCATAGCGTAATAACAGTCTGTAAATTTTCCCTAGCAAGTATCTTGTGTCTCCAGTAATTAACTGTTCAAAAGTTGTTTTACTCATCAAATGTTCACCTTCTTTTGGTAACTTCTTCTCTTAATATTGCAGCTATCTGATGATATAAAAGCCAAGAAATATTTTTTCTTCCTCCTTCATTGCCACTTGCCAAGGTTTCACTCTTCCTTGACTAACCAGCACACTCTTAAAAATCATGTTGTCCATTTTCATCCTTACATTCATATCTCAGTAAGATTTAATTGAAAAGATAAGTGGTGAAGCTGTTGGGCATAATCTTCGTTGGCATGGAAACCATATTTTTATAGGCTACCTCTTAAAATATGTTTTCCATTTTGTGTTTGAAGTGTCTTCTTTGTCCATAAATAATTAGGTATTCTTTCTTTCGTATTCATTGTTTCTAATTTTATATTTCTTTGAGAATTGGTAATCTAATAAGATAGCCAAACTGAAGCTCGACCTGTTGGTAATATCGAGTATTTGGAACAATAAGTCCTTTTCTTTTCTTTCATCTTGCAATAGTTTAAGTCTTGTTATGGATTTTGTGCCATTCCATATAAATTTAGTTAGAATCCTTTGCCAATTTTTTAGATTCACTTCAACAATATGGACCATTAGCATTTGAAATAAGGAAAATCAGTTTTGGTGATATATTTATTTAGACTGCTGATATTCTTCCCAACCATAACAGTTTCAACTTTTTTCATCTCTGGATGTCATAAATGTCTAAGACGCATTGTCAAAGGCTTTCTCTGAATCTAAAAACATCAATATCGTTTTGTTTGCCCTTTTTCTCAGAATATTCAATTGCAGAAAAAATGGATTATGATTCATTTGTGAGATGCAAAAGATAGTGAAAGTGAAGCTTATACTAGAACATAAATGTATGTTATTAAATATCTTGCCAAATATATCAAAAGTGTATAATGAGTTGTTCAAATACATGGGGACAGAAACTAGAGTTGTATTTGTATCGAGATGGAAAGTAGATCATCACTCAGACCTTTTGGAACACATAAACAAATTAACAGAATAGTCGACAATGGCAAACTCATTAACATCTTTGATACACAGTAGACTCCCCAACAATAAAGAAAATGGAAAGCTTTTTTCTCTTTGGATTATACTAATTGAGTATTTGGATGTTTATATGAAGTAATGGCCTTTATAATTAGCGTGTATAAGGACTATATGGATAAGGATAAATTACTGAGCCTGTATTTTAATCTCTTGAGCTGTAAAAACTGTGATTGGGATTTAAGATGTTGTAAAATTGTATGGTACAGATGTATGTAAGCTTCACAATTATTATTATTATGTTTGATTTTAATTTCATGTAAGACAATTAAAATAAAGTCATGGCAGAATAAAGTATACAGGTAAAAAAGCACAGTAGCTGTTATATTTTCAATTAGTCTCAATATTAAAAAAGGACATTCAAACAGCAAGAGTTATACAAAGGGCACTGACAGAATTTGAAAAGGTGATAATGCAGCAAAAAAAATGTATTAGGATGAATTTAGGAGCTATTACTCCAATATGATACAGAAACAGAATAAACTGGAAGCAAAATTTCAAGGTAGAAATATATTTTCCGCAATGGGAAACTTTATGGACAAAAGACATAAAATTTACAGCCAACCAAATACTAAGAGAAAATTTGTACAAGATGTTTTATAGGTGGTAAATTATTCCAAAGGATATTGGGGAGATGGACAAGAACTACAAAAGGAAATGTTGGCAATGTAAAGATGGTACTTTTCACCATATGTGGTGGATGTGTACAAAAATAGAAAATGGAAAAATATATGCAGACATTATTATTATTTTTTTAAATCAAATTTGCTCCAGGAGTATATTAGGAATTTTGCCAAAATTTATTCCAAAAATCTTAGAACTGTTTATATATATGATAACCGTGTTTAGTTATACCTGTAGCAAAATGGAAGGCAGAAGAATGTTCAAGCTGTGAGAACTGGAAAAGCAAACTAGCTGAACATGCCATTATAGTGAAATTAATGAATTTTGTGAATAAGAGACCAATAAAGCATTTCAAGATAAATGTAAAGCTTTTTATTTACATTATTCTTTAAAAATAACAAGTTAAGAAAGAGGTTGTTGAAACGTTGTACATAAATGTTAATAATCCGTATGATACAGTAAATATTGAAAAGGGTTCCAAAGGGAAGAAGACATAAAACATGGTAATAAAATGTATATTCAGTGTTTATTGTGTGAAAATTATTCTTAGAAATTTATAATAGCAATCACATCAGTTATTTTTAAGTACTCCATCTACTTGAACTTATATTATAACATTGGCGAATATTGTTATCAGTTTTATTATATATTGTGTTTTGTGGTTTATGATTTCTGTTAGATTATTATGATAAGCACTATTTTATGTTTATTACTATGTAATTCGCTATTGACAATTAGGGTTGGTGAGTCAGATAAAACCATATTGGCTTTTTGGAAGGTCTTAATTTACTGCTTAAAAAATCAGCTGTGTTTGGAAAAGCAGAATAATACACCCCGGTGCTGCAAAAACTGAATAACATTTGGCTTTTTAAATCTCTTCCTTCTTCCTGTCATTTCCCAATCACATGTGGACTTGGGAGCCAGTGAGGGTGAGGGAGGGGGGAGAGCAGTCCCCCCCCCACCATTTCTCAAGCCCTTGAGGTTTGGGAAATGGACCGGAAGAGAACGGAAAAAAATCAAGTTTGGGGTTTTAAATGTGGAAAATTTTGGTAACAGCCGAATAAAGCTGATGGAAATTGGCTTTATTCGGCTTTACTGGAAATTTCTGGGTTAAAAAATTTACCGAGCACAAGATGTTGTGCTCATCCCTATTGTTATACAGAAAGATATTAAATTTCTGCTTAACGATAATGGCAATAACTATTATAATTAAATGTCTATTGTTTATCAGATTATTGTGTATAATAGCATATGCTCAATTTCTTTTTTCTTAGGCCGCTTCCGCTTTATGTACGCTGGGAATTGAATTCGGCATACATGACGCAACAACCCCGGGACCGATGCGCCTGAGAAACTGGTCCTGGTAACGACCGGGAAGACGGTGCCGCGCTGTGCCATCGCCCGATCGACTTACCGTCCCTGCGACTGTCCGGCGCGTCGCCAAGGCCAGGGGACACCCCCCCTGCCCTACATGACCGCTCGAATCGCGCGGGGCGAAGTGTCCCCCAGGCCTTGGCGGCAGCAGCCCAGCGTCGCAACGAGGGCGGCTTAATCGATGGAGCAGAGAGGGATGGTGCCTTCGAGGCCTGCACTGCCATTCGCCTGCGGCAGCAGCTGGAAACCCGCCGTTTTCCAAAACCTAGCTCAGGGGGGAGCAAGCTGGGAGAAAATGCGCGGAAACCCAGCTAATCCACTGGGGAAGAGCGAGGGCGGTGCAGCTGCAAAGCAGCTGTGCCCCCCAATGCGAACAGCTCCCTCGGGATGGTGTTTTTGGGGACCCCTACACCTCACCATGCTAGCTTTCAACTGCGATTGGCTGCATGGAAGAAAAATGATTTTTCTTCAGTTGGAAGGCAAATGATGGCAAGCAAATGATGGTTTGAATCAGACAAGTGTGGGGAGAGAAGAGATCAAGCAGAGGGCAAATTCTCTGTAATTATATGAAGTAAAATTTACCACTTAGAAAAGGAGCAAAATGTTAGTATTACAAGAGAAAGTGTCAGAAAGAGGGCAGAATGTCCCTAACTTCCTCTTACCTTTTTTCCAAGTGGTGCCCTCGATAGCTTAATGATTTTATGTTTTTCCAAAAATGCTTAAGTTTTATCATTATAAACTATATATTAGACACTTAATATGATTTTAAAAAATGAAGCAGAGAGTCAGTTTGTGCTACTCTTGTGCCTAACAATGGCTATGAAAAGTTCTATTGATGATGACTGTGGGAGTTTTCATTGAGCAGAGAATGTCCTCTTACTAAATAAGCAACCAAAGTTATTGGTTGAATGGCAGCAGGAATGGAAGTGACAAGTAGATGTGACAAAGTGTTAAGTGTTGTCAGTGAGCTTGTTTTAGCTGAAACCAACAGTCCTGCCATCTGGGAATATCTAAGGTCCCAGCCCATAAACGAGCCAGATGGCACAATATTCCCTTTTCTCCTTCTGATTACTTGTTTGTTTTAATCTAATAGACTCATCCAACCCTCCCAGTGCACACCTCAAATAATTTTGCCTTTTAGCTTATGCCCTCTGACAAAAAACACAAAGTAATCCCCCAGGTGTTCTGTATCCCATTTCTTTCTAACTGGATGTTTCTCAAACACTTGACAGCTGAGGCAGTTTATTTTTCTGAAGTAAAATAGAAGATCCCCTTCACCCTTTTCACTGGGGGCTTTCTCACAGAGTCCAAAAAAGTAAGAATTGCCTGACAACAGAAGAGTCCACTTTCTCTGTTTCTGTGAGAACAGTTATTCTGAACAGGTAGTGTAAGTCTGGACTGCAGCTCGAGATGGGTAATTCTGAAAATATTTTCAGACACGAGGGAGGGGAGAATAATGGTGAACCAATGGTGCTATTCATGTCTGGCAGATACCTAGAAGTGACATCCTGGATGTGCTAGGATTTTGACAAAACTCTACTGTAAAAACCTAGAGTTTCGTCTGAATTCTAGAATGTTGCGTTGGTGTCATGTTGTTAATGTAATGTCCTTCTGGATATTTATCAAAAGTGATGATGTGCTTCTGGCATGACATTTTTTTCCTGGAATGCCTTGGCCAGATGATTAACAATAGACAGGGAGGAAGGAGGCCTCCCTAGCCACAATCCTGCCCTTCCAGCTCTTGAGGCCTTCAGTCATTGCTGGGCTTCTGAGAGCTGGCTTCTGACACTGCTTCCATCTTCCTCAGCCTACCACAAGTTGTTGGGAGTTAGTTGTTGGGAGTTAGAATTATTTAGAATTATAAAGTTAGAATTATAAAGTTATGCTGTTTATGGGTAGATTCCAGCATCACTTTCAATGTTGTTTAAACTAGGGACCCCAGATTCTCATTTTAAATCCACCTTAAAGGGAGAATCTAGGGTCCCCAGTTTAAACAACATTGAAAGTTATGCTTTTTGGGGGGAGGAGAATCCACCCCCAAACAGCATCACTTTCAATGGTGTTTAAACTAACGAGGCCAGATTCTCCCTTTAAGGTGGGCGCCACAGGTTGAGGGAGGGTGCCGACCCTCTGGAGCTGGAGCCCGTGCCAGCACGCCAACTCAACCCCTTCCGGCCTGCCCAGCAGTAGACCTGGGCCCCTTCCAGCTTTCCCAAGCAGTAGACCTGGGCCCCTTGCTGCCTGCCCAAGTGGTAGAGCTGGGCCCCTTCCTGTAAGCCCAGCGGTAGACCTGGGCGCTCCTCCGTGAGATCGGCAGATGGCTTGATTTCTCTCCCCGCTCCACTGTATCTAGGGAAAATGGAGCGGGGATGCGTGGAAAACTCAGATTATGTTAGCTCCACCCAAGGGCAAAGGAAAATTCCTTAGCTATGCCTCTGGATGCCACAGAGCTGTGCAGTACCCTGCTGCCAGAATTATTGACCCTCTCAATGGTGTAGGCATTACTTATTCCATTTGGACTCTATATACTATGGTAATGGTACCTTGAAACTGATGTACCCTGATCTTGTACTACTGGTCGCTGACTATAAATAAAATGACTTGACTCATTTCCATTTGGACTGGCAGTGATGCAAGCAGTGGAGTTGCACTGGCTCCACAGCCCTTTTAACTTCCCCTCTCCCTTGAATTGCACACTATAATTGTTATGTCTTCTGAATGAGATGTTCCTCTCTTTGTCTGAACCTGGAAGCTGCCTTCTGATCTCTCCTCCTCTCTTACAGTGCTATTTGTCATCTTCCACATGGACTGTAATGGGGTTTCTCCTGTAGAAACAAATATCTCATACTTGCACTCACATGACACTGGAATGCTGGCCACTTGTGATAGGGGAATATACTCTTTAGATTAGGTTTCCATCTTTTTAGCAACTGGAACTTGAATGTGAGCAGAATCTACTTGAATAAATGTAAGCTTTACTTTTTGCAAAATATTTCTTAGGCATATTGATTTACTGGCCTCAATAACACACTTCTGTGACTGGGAAAAATTCAAATATCCCCAATAAAGGCACATTTGAATAACCAGCAAACCCCATTCCCTAGAGTGCTGGATAACAAAGCCTTTACTGTTTTTGGAGCATTATTAGCGATAATATTCGTGACTATACACGTTTCTAGTTAATTGCTTGCTATTTTACTATCACATAGTGTTAGGTCTTGAACCTTGAATCAATAAACAAACTCTGTTTTGTTGATCTGCAGCATTTATTGGAAGGCAACGAAGCACTCAGCTTGTAAAAAGCCAGTTCTGGCAATTCTGACTTTTGCTATCCTCTTTATTCAGAAACAATCCCCCCTTCTGTTTTCCCGAAGATTGTGAGAAAGAGTTACTTTGGAGCCACAGCGCCCCAAGGTCGGTGACAGATAGAGATAAAGCCACCTGCCCCCACAGAGCACAGAAACAGAAACATCCTGTTTCCCATGAGAGCAGAAGGTGTCAGGGGTAAGCCTAGTTATCTACAAAGCATGTGAAAACATAAAGAAGTGATCAAGGGAAAACTGTCCCATTACAGCAGTGGTAACATATAGCAGGCTGGTTACACATGTAGAGATTTACATTGAGCTAGGAATGCATCTCAATCAACTAATACAATCACCGCCCATATATTTTATAACAACTACATTGAGCTATGAATGAATTTCAATCAACTAGGTGCAATCCCTGATACATAGTGGAGATCAGTTGTAAGAAAAAGGCATGCACATTTAAGTTTTCAGAACACTCTGACATGATGCAATGTCTTGCCGTGTTAACAACTTAATTTCTCAAAAGTGAAGTGAAGAAGCTTTTCAAAGAGCTGGAGCTCTCACTGGGATGCACTTTCCTTTCATTGAAAGCACTCGGTTTGATTTATCTGTTGGAGATGGAAATAATATTTGTCGAATAGTCCTGAACTGGCCCATAAATTCTTATGTTTTCTGTATAGTAATAATGCACATAGAGAACATCTGGACAATAACATCCAATGGAGAAGGAGTAAAAATTGGAACTTGTCCAAGGGGGAGAAAAGGGGCTTTTGATAGCATCTCATGATAACAGTTTTCTGGTTGGAATTGCAGCTATCAAATCTGAAGTTATACATAAAATATCCTAGACAGGGGCATATAGCTTAGACAGAATTTTAAATTTGCATCTTAGTATTAAAATCTTTGGAATGCTACAGAAACTTAATTTAAGGAATGTCAAGAATAAACTATCTGGCGTTATTTTCAACTTAATGAATGTTATTTTAATTATTGGTGCTTATATAGGGAACATCCGTCACTGTTAGTTCCCTTTAAGACTCATTCTTAACAGTGTATTTGTTTTTTTTTAAGAAGGCATGTGAAATAATGTTATATGAGGATGCAAAAGGTTAAGGTTGATGGGTCTCCTGCTATAGCTGGTGATCTCTCGGCAACCTGCTTTGTTGTGCATCAGAGCTTGAAGCACCAGAAGGAAGAAACAGGGGGAGGGAACATGCCTGCATTGTACAGGTAGAACTCTCTAGGAAATGCAGAAAAACGTGTGCTTTTACCAGAGAGTTTTTGCAAATCCTAGGCTGATTATGCACAAGGTGTCTGCTGCACAGTGGGGGCGAATGTCCGTTACAGCAAGATTTCTTGTACAGATGTATTTTTCTGGAGCCCCGCTTTCACTTTCCATTCACTCCATGGCAAGCAAGACTGTTTCTGGCACAACTTTATTTTGCTTTGCGGGACAGATTTGCTAATGAGTACAGTTTTGTCCTGGACATCTTCCCACCGCCCAGAACCAGCCTACCTAGCTTCACCCTGCTGTCTGTGCTTTTTACCTCGTCCTCCCTTCTGCTTCTCTAAATGCTTATATCAAGATATCAGTATCTCAATATAATGGTAACAGAGACCTTGCCCCTACTTTGAGAACAATTGACTCACACTGTCCCTTGTTAGGGAACATGCCACTGCCAATTCTGCTTTATGCTGATGATGCGCTCTTACTATCTCGCTCCAAGGTTGGCCTATCTCGCCTCCTACATAAATGCAGTGAATATTGCAATAACAACCTGCTGTCAATTAACCCTCTCAAATCTAAGATCATGGTCTTTTCAAGTACCTTCAAGATTTCTAACTGGCACTTAGATAAGGACTCTATTGAACAGGTTAAGTTCTTCAAATATTTGGGAATCAATTTCCATCACAAATCTAGTTGGGTCAAACATAGGGAAACTGTTGTCAAGAGCTGTCAAATCACCTCTGCTGCCATTGAAAGGTTTTTCTTTACTAAAGGTGGCAGATTTATTCCAGCTGCTCTAAGGGTATTTAATGCCAAGGTGTCCCAACAACTTCTCTATGGGGTTTCCCTATGGATCGAAGCCCTGGCATATATCACGTTGGAGCGAATACAATCCTAAATTTTTATATAAAGCTTTTTTGGGGGTCCCCCATTAAGTACCCCTATGCCGCCCTCTGCCTCGAGGCAGGATTACACCCTCTTGGAAACAAAAGCATGGTGGGCCACCTTTTAAATTTTGGATTCGGTTTATGTTTTTCCTTAACAAGCCCTAATGAAGGTCTCACATTTATTTGTGCACCCTCCACGAACTTAAATCTTCTACCTGGTGGGCTCATATCAAATCAAAGATTTCCTCCCTGGGTCATTCTTGGGACCAGCTCCTTATGCTTTCTCTTAGTGAGATACGACATTGTATCAAGGTACGGCTATTTGAACAGGAACACCAACATCTAGTTAGTAAAGCAAGGAGCTTGTTCTCCCCCCTCCATTTTAACATCATGCCCGGGAAATGCAGGATAGCTGCATACTTAAACATCTCGTCTGACCCTAAGTTGAGGTGGCTATTATTAGAGCAAGAACCAACTTACATTTCCACTAACCTTATCCCCAGAGAGATTCACGGTACCTCCACAGCAAAAGCGTACCTGTGAATACTATCAAACCTCTGAGGAGTCATTTGGCACATTTTATTAGGTTGTGATGTCTCCAAAATTTTACTTGATTTTAGACCAAACCTGTTTTTAGGAGATCCCTTACTGGTCCATCCAAGCCTTTTTTAATCTTAGAAGTTGAACTATCTTCCTGAATACAAGAGGAATTCCAAGCAACTGGACATAGTGGCCAAATTCTTGCTCCACTATTACGAAATGATTTCCACCAGTCTCCTCTTTTAGCTCTGATGATGCTTATTGCATTTTTGAAACAGGAGTACCTGTTTTATCTTGTAAAACTGTATTTGGATTACTTAGTTCTGCTATGTTTTAATGCCTAATAAAGGTCTTTGAACTCTTGAACTCTTGGTAACAGAGACCAGGGGCTCTTTTTGGCTCCACCCCACCTCCCCCGCTCTACTTCCACCATCCCAGATGATCAGGAGGTCTTTTAAAAACTTTATTTCAAACTAGCCTTTCTTTTAAAGCAAGCTGTAATGGGGACACTTAAATTCAAGGGTGAGGGAGAGATATGATCCCACCACTAGCCACCAATTGTAACAGGACAGGTGGCCTGCAATCAAGGTTCCCATTAAACTGACCAGTGGGGTTTCCTTTACCACCCAAAATATCCCAGGCTAGTGTTCAGGGATCTTCTTGTTACTCTGCTGCCACTGTTTACTCTACTTTTTACTCTGCTGCCACCATAAAAGAGAAGGAACTAGGAATCCCAAAACTGCTGCTGGCTGCCAAATATATAAAGGATCCCACCTCACATTCACTCTTTGACTGAGGGGAATAAACTTCAGAGCCCCTAAATCAGTGGTGGCGAACATTTGGCACTCCAGATGTTATGGACTACAATTCCCATCAGCCCCTACAATTGGCCATGCTGGCAGGGGCTAATGGGAATTGTAGTCCATAACATCTGGAGTGCCAAAGGTTTGCCACCACGGCCCTAAATGAAAATGGAGGGAACTCAACCTGGTTGGGATTCTAGTCTCACAGACAGGCACTTCCCCACTCTTACACACACAAACGCAGGCTGGCTCAAATGGTAACTTGAACACAATGAATGAAATTTATTTTAAAAACAAAAAGAAAGGCTTCTTAAATGGCTCAGAGAGGTACTAAAGCTTGATGGTTTCAGAGAGGTTCTTTTCAGTTAAAAGTTACAGAGCTTCAGATATAACCTAGGTTTCTCAGACTTAACCCACACTCAGACACACGCAGGTGTCTCTCAGAAACGACTTGGCTTTAATATACTTTACTTTTCCTCACAGACACACCCTTGACCTTATTTCTTCCACTACCCACTGTTTCACACACCCTCAGTCCTGGCCCTGTGAGTTTCAGGCATTACACAGCCTCCCTCACTCACACACATAAACCACTCTACCTACCTAGAGGTTTTGGGGCTTCTGAGACTTCGGTATGAATTTTACAGGGGCACAGCGCAGACCCCTAGGTCCGGTCAGTGTCTACTGACAAGCCTCTAGCCGGCGCTTCGCTCTGCACCAAAAAGCCAGCGCCTTCCTTCCTCTCACAAGCTTCCTTCGCTTGAGGAGAGTCACTAGAATCCTGCCAGCTATCTGAGCTGGACCAGAACTCCTTTACACCAGAGACAGAGCGGAGAGACTTCACTCCACAGACTCTGCTCTCAACTGAACACAAGCTGTTCTCTTCAGAACTCCCTACGAAGAACTGTCTGACAGGCTCTCTCTGTCTTTCTGTTTACCTAGCAGCATTTTAGCACCCCCTTACATTGGCTAGGGGCAACAGTGCCTTCCATCGACCAATCACCTTTCTTTTATTTAAATTAGGGCCTGCTGCCTTACTGTTATTGTCACCAGGCCTCTTTAAGCAGCCCTGCTTCACACCAGCCCTTCAGGGTGTGGCAAGTCCGTTACACAAGTCTCTTTCTTCCCTTGCAGCAACAGCAGCAGGAAGAGCAGGAAAGTGAGTTTGTGGAAAGGGAATGGGAAGAGATCTATGCCTTTAAAGCTGACTTGATGGACCAGCTGCGGAGCTACAAGGGGGCGAGGGCGTGCGCCGTGCACTGGACACACGCCTAGGGGGTGCGGAAAATCGCCCCAGGCCCCTCCCCCTTTCCCCCACGGTGCCCCCACCCCCTTCCCACACTTATCTTAGTTCCTTTCCTTTTTCAGAACTTTTTCAGGCTGCAAAAGGCCTGTTTGCAGTAAAAACGGCCCGAGAAACTACAGTTCCTAGGAGACCTTGGGCCTTAGTCCCCAAGGGCCAGGTTCAAAACCTAGCATAATTCTAATAAACTCAAAATATAAATCCAATGCATTAAAATACAACAGACAGCATTTGTGAAACCATTCACATTTGTGAAACCATACACAGTGTGTAACAGACTTCCCTCTGTGATACACCTCTGAAGATGCCAGCCGCAGATGCAGGTGAAACATTAGGAACAAAATCCACCAGACCACGGCCACACAGCCTGGAAAACCCACCAGAACCAGCATTCCCCAAAATTTTAACACTGGTTTATTTATTTTTCGATTTCTAAACTTCCCTTTCCCAAAAGGACTCAGGGCAATTCTTTGAAGACAGCACTGTGTGTTCTTCTTAAGACCAAGTCTGGAGCAGAGTTTCAAAAAATCCTTCTTGCCACAGCAGGAATATTTCCTGGAAAGACATTGGATGAGTCTTGGAGCTTGGTGGTTGCCCTAGAACCAGATGCCCTTTTCCTTCTGGGATGACAACATGTGTCTGCTCTGTACTAGGGTGCTTCAATGCAGTTCTTTAAAAAGGTCAGCTGTAGGAAGTCCTGTTGTTTCCTCTTTCCAATTACTGCTTCTCTGAAGAAGAATGGCTCAGTTCTTCCCAGGTACTGCAGTTCTTAAGAAAGATAGTTCAGTTCTCCCAGCTAACAAACTCAGCTCTTCTGTTCTGTCCTTTTCAGCTACAAAACAACTTTACCCTTCAAAGATGACTACTTTCAGTGCTTCCCAATCAACCCCCTCTTGCTCTTTTAGTTAGCCAAGTTCTGCTTTAGACCACCTTTTAGACCCCTTCTGCACATGCAGAATAATGCACTTTCAATCCACTTTCCCAATTGTTTGAAAGTGGATTTTGCTATTCAGCACAGTAAAATCCAGCTGCAAAGTGTATTGAAAGTGAATTGATAGTGCATTATTCTGCATGTGCAGAAGGGGCCTTAGTGTCAGGGTGCTCATTTCAACAGCATACCCATTAGCCTTTGCTAAATATACAAATTACCACAAGTCTATATATGTATCAGCTGCTAGTTTGTTCTGCCTTAAAGTCCATCAAAATATCTGTGATCTACTAATCAGACTTAGACCTAAAACTCTTTTGTTTTTCAGTACAGACTACATTTGCTTTTTGGGTGGTATTTACTGAGTGCAGAACCCTCAGCTCAGAATTTGGGTCATTTATGTACTGTATTATCAGTCCAGCCTAAAGCCAAACAGGTGGTCTGTCAGATGGGCCAAGGGTCGGAAGACTTACCGTATATACTCATGTATAAGTCGACTTTTCCAGCACATTTTTTGTGCTGAAAAAGACCCCCTTGACTTATATGCAGTTCCCACTTACCAGGTTCGCCACGGGAGCGCGGGATGCTCGTGGCCCAGCCAAGCCGGCTGCGGGTGGTTTGCCCTGCCCCCTGCCACGGGGGAGGGAGGTGGAGGCAGAGCCCAGCTCAGCCAGGTCGCTGGGTGTGCACTCTTCCACTCAAGCGGGGGAGCGCGGGATGCCCGCAGCCTGGCTGAGCTGGCCACAGGTGGTGTGCCCTGCTCCCTGCCATGGGGGAGAGTGGTGGAGGCAGTGCCCAGCTGCTGCATTTCCCACCCTCGACTTATACGTGAGCCAATAAGTTTTCCCAGTTTTTTTTGTGGTAAAATTAGGTGCCTCGACTTATATTCGGGTCGACTTATATACTAGTATGTATCATAGGAAACCTGCAGGACTCCCATGGCTTACCAGCTTTCCTGAAAACCTTTGCCAACCTAAAGGGAGAAGATTTTTGGAGAAGAACTATATCTCAGTAGCAGAGCTTTGAATGTTTCCAGTAGGAATGTCAAAGCTGTCAAAGTTTGACTAATCAAGATAGGATCAGAGGCAGGGACCATTTGTAACTGCTTGGAATTCAACAAGAGTGCTTGGATACTGCTGGAAACTTTCTAATTTGACACTCATTTGGATATCATTTGTGTGTTCCTGCATGGCAGTGGACTGGACTTGATGGCCCTTGTGGTCTCTTCCAACTCTATGATTCTATGATCTCTTTATCTGGTTTCAGTTTTGCATGCTATGGATGGTGGAAGTGACAATGAAAGCAGAGGGTGTTTAACAGTGATATTATCGCACCTACAGGATCATCTCATTGGATGTTCCTGTGAACAAAACAGTTTCTGCCAATCATTGTCCCAACTTGGTGTTGCTTGGAAAGTTTCCCGATTCCCAGTGATTCCATGAGTAATTTTGTTCTCTGGGCTCCATCTGCTCAAACCTGTTCAAAACACAGTCCAGGAAACTGAACTATTCCAACTGCTCTGTTTTCTTCAGTTATGTTCCCTCAGGTTTGTCTTCCCAACAGTCCATTTCTAGTTTCAGTTCCTTCACACTTGCAATTGCCTTTCATTGGCTGACTACACAGGATTTACGTTCTGGCTCCTTCAGTTAGGGATCGGTAAGTTGCCCAGGTGCATTCTGGGCTTTTCTTTTTTCACCTTGAGAGATGCCTTCCTGCCCTTTCCATCAACTAACCCCTCCCGCTCCTTACCTCTCTAAAATCCTCAAAATTCTTCTGAGGATTAGATGAAACTGCCTTTTTCCCCCTGCTAAAAGAATTCAGAGCCAGTGTGATGAAGTAAGCTCTATAAAAGTGATTAATAATGATAATGGGAGACATCATTGTTAATCACAAGAGTGACCCCTGAAGGCACCTGTTACTGATGGTGCAACCACAGAATGATTATTCAGATGCTTATCAAGGGTCATTGAGGTATCATAATCTATTTTAGGTTTAGAGGGGGCATTCTGTTGTGCTTTTGCCTTTCTAGTCATTTGCATAATGCAGATAAAAATTGCAAGAAGGCCTATAATTATTAATGTGTTCAGTGTTCTCTTCCTTACAGAGGCAGCTAATGTGCCCTGTGGCTTTTGCAGTTCGAGTATTTTGTAGTGTTTAATCGCAGTATGGAAGACACCCGTGAGGAATACCAAGTATGAGGTTGTTATGCGTTTTAGAAGTGTGAGCAGCCCGTTCAGGCTGCATCTCCTGCCCGGTTGCATTCTTGGCCCGAACCAAAGTTCTCAGACCTTCTCTACTCAATTTTGCTAACCTGACAACTTGCTTCTTCTTTCTACTGTTGCTTCCATTCTCCAACTTGCCTTTCCTAAAACAATATTACCTAAAAGCAACTCGAACTCGCTTGTTAAAATAAATCTGGAGTCTGGATGCTGGTACCCACAATTGCAAACAACTGCAAAATTCCCTTTCAGTTACAGAATTCAGCCCTTAGTTCGCTGGACAATGTGAATTTCTGGGGCATGGACAGCTACTCAGTTGATGATGGAAGGAGAGGAACCTGTAAGGAAGCAAAGTTTGTGTAGTGGAGTGTGAGTTCTGATCCCAAGTGTTGAATGATGGGTCGTAAGAGGAAACAGTTTGGGAGTGACAACATGTAGGATAATTGGACTTTCCCTGATAACCATAACACTGTTACATCCAGAAGAATTTCTGCAGTAGGGGAACCTATTAAAAATAAATTGTGCCAGTTCTAGGGGACTTTGTGGCCTTTTCCAAGAGAGAAATAGAATGCATGAGGTGACTGTATTAAGAAGAAGAGTGGATTTTCATGACCCACTTTTTATCTGCCTTTACGGAGACTGAAGGTAGCTTACAAACTCCTTTCCCTTCCTCTCCTCATAGCAGACACCTTGTGAGGTAGGCGAGGCTGAGAGAGTTCTGAGAGAACTTTGACTGGCCCAAGGTCACCTTTCATACAGAGGAATGGGGAGACAAACCCAGATCACCAGATTTGAGTCCACCACTCATAACCACTACACCATGCTGTTCTTCACAATTGCACATTCAACATTCATTCATGGTAAGATTATTTTCAGGCACCATAGATAACCACAATAAAGAGAACTGATATCAGCAGTATTTAGAGAGGTCTGTTTCCAAGGCGCTGAGAGATTTTGTGACTAAAATCCTGAAACTTGTTAAGTCTCCAGACTTCCACCTTTAGCATTTGGGATCTTGGACCCCCTGGAGATTCTATTAGAATAAGCTAGTCACTTCCATTCTACATGGAACCATTCTAGCAAAGTAAGAGTGCAATCCAAAGGAGGAGGGGATGCAGCTGTGGAAAAGTGGGGTTGAGCCGATATAGGTGCCCACTCTGCCAGCATAAGGGGGCTATTATGTTGGCAGCAGGGTGCTATCTATTTGCACTTTGCCCAAACCTGGAAGCTGCCATGGCCATGCTGGCATGGGTGTTCACAGTACAGTTTTGTCCCAGGAAACCCCCTTTTTGCAGCTTAGACTTATGCCCCCAAAGAGTATGGCATAAGTCATTCCCAGCAATGGGCTTCCGCAGGTTTTTCCCCTTCTCCTCCAGCACCTGTGCTGCTGATTGTCTCTTTGGAGACAGTGCCATGGCACCCTCCCCTGCCACTACTCTACTGCCCCCTGCCCCACCCCCCCACCCCCGATTGGGTTGCCTAACTCTTTGGAACAAGCAGCAACCCAGTTTGCCATAGAGATTAAAAACCATTACCAAGAGCTTGATAGAGGTGGGATTAGAGAAATCCACTAGCCATGAAGGCTGGCTTAAGTCCAGCTTCATTTAGCATACATATCTAGACATTTGGGGCTTTCCCGTGTCTTCAGATTTCAGTCTTCAGTGGAAGCTGAATTAACAGGAAGCTGGGCAGGGTTAAGGACCCCTCTGACTTCTTGTTACCACAACTCTGCACATGCTCTCAGGAACTAGCTACAGCGTAGGTAACATGTTTAGTTTAGGCAGCTTGATTCCACACAACAACAACAACAACAACAACAACAACAACAACAACAACAACAACAACAACAACAACAACAACAACAACAACAACATAATAATAATAATAATAATAATAATAATAATAATAATAATAATAATAATAATAATAATAATAATAATAATATATTAGATTTTTATACCGCCCTATCCTCGAGGGGCTCCGGGCGGAGTACAACAATAAACATAATATAACATAAAATGGCTAAATCTTTAAAAGCAGCGGTAAAACAGTAAAAGCTAGATCCCATAAATACAATATAAAAATACTAGCATAAAAATAAAGAGCGTCCAGCAGCTCCATATTCAAAATCCTTTTCCCAAGAGGGAGGAATGGCAGGTCCCATTGAATGACAAATGGTTACATCCATTATTTTTTAATCCGAGACTATTTTATTCTGGTTTTGTCTTTCGCATGGGTGCCCGTTTCCTGTAAGGAAACAATCCATTTTCTTTCTGCCCCTTCCCACAAACCTGCTTTTTTGGTTTTGTTTTTTACAATGCAGGCACAAACATCCCATTTTTCCTGTGTTCTGATTGGTTGTTCCATCACTACAGTCCCACTTCCACCCATTCCCACCCTCTGCTAAGGGAACACTTCTGATTGGTGGAGAATCTACAGCAATCCCAGGAGGCCAAGCAGGATCTCCCCTTCCCATTTCTACAGTGTAGAAAAAAGTTTAGGGCTTTGAAACCACGACACATGTAAACATGAAGCATGCAAACCCCCTAACCCCAATCAAGTTGTGATATACAAAATAATAAAATCTGTCCAAAAGGGGAACAAAGTTGCATGTCCCATTCACATCCAAGGGAGTGCATCTGCCTAGCTCTGTGCTCTGAGCACCCAATAAAAAAAAGGAAATGGGGCCATTGCTTGCAACAGTTCCTTTTGTTGTGAATCCATTGCTGGGCACATTTGGGTGAAATGGTGCTCACAGTCACTGCCAAGGGGAGAAAACGTGCTTGGGGGTCATTTCTGACATGGTGGGCTATCACACCAGTCAGAAGCTCAGCAGAAATGAAACTGACATGACATAAGGTTGGGCAGGAAAAATAAAGTGGTTTGGCACCAGTGTTATTCCCATGGAAGCAGGTTCCACCCGGGATTTTTCAAAAAGTGTGTGATTGTGGCAATTTTTGAAAAACCTGGGTTGAGGGAAATGTTGTGAGCCAATCCTGCTTTGAGGAAGGGACCCATGTGATGTTTTCCCTCAAACCCAGGCTATTTCCCATCCTCAACCCATCATATTTGTATCATGCAGAGTCGACTTTAGTTCAGCTATAGTGCTTTTCATTTTGATATTTCTGTGTTGATGTTTCTAGGTACGTTCTCTTGAGATTGTTTGTTTTCTTGGCTTTGTTTTGCCTCTTTCCACACCCTTTTGAATCCAATTCCCTTTTCTCTCTCTCTTACATATGCCTTTCATAAAAAAACTTATTCTGTTATTCTGTTGTTATTCTGTTGTTGCTCTAAGTTATTAAGTTATTCTGTTGTTGCTCTAGTTCAGTGCTGGAAGACTGCTTTCTCAGTGGATCAGTCTAGAGGTTCTCTGGAGATCCCAAATGGTGGCAGCAGCTCACCAGAGTACTTTCCAGAGAACTTTTGGTCTAAGGGAGTTTTCCTGCAAGGAAAGGCACCGTTCCCTTCTTTTGACAGTAACAGACATATATGTTTCACATTCCATTCAGTTCTTGTCCTGCTGATATTGGTCCTCTATGATTATTATTGAAGAGGGCAAAAAAAGAGCATAAATTGAGTGGTGGAGCTGGTGGACACATGCCAATCAATCATTATCTGTCCAGGAATAAGTTCAAGAGCAACGTGTTCTGCAAATGTGCAGTAGAAACTGGCTTTGCATGATGTGCCTTAGCTGATACCAATAATATTTTAGAACTGCCTTCCATACCCATCAGCAGATTTTTCAACCTTTTTAAAAGCTCAATAAATGTACATCCGATACTTTGAAAGATCAAAAAGTGGATGGCCTGTTTGAAGTGTTGCGGGATCGGCAAGGCAGACAACGGAATCAAAATTTCCATAACTATGCCTGTCATTTGCATTGAGAGCATTGGAGGAAGGTGGGGAAATTTTGCTGTGACTTCTATTTTCTTGAAAGGTTTTATGCTGCCTTAAAGAGACAAGGTTCCCTATAGTACAGTCCCCAGCTTTCCAGTATCAGGGACTGGATGTACTTTTTCAGCATAAAATTTCTTGTGTTTTCTTATTTATAGCAGTAAGCTCTCCCAGAATCATCTTTGTCCAAGTGCTTTCCTGACAACTGTGCAACCACACATGGTGACTGCATTTGATTAATTCATTTTCGTCCTGTCTTCCTTGCATTACGGAGCTCTGGCTTACTTATCCAGAAGGCCTTGGGGCCTGCAACTCTAAAGCTTCAATAGGTCCGTTATCTCTTCCAACAGTTCATAAAAACCAGTAGTTCTAGTATAGTTCTAGTAGTTGTGTGAATTTAAAACAAGGCTAGTGCTCCTTGTTGAGGCCAGAGCAATTGGTATCTTGGTACCCTCTGGTTACCCTGCTGGCATACTTAAAAATCTCTGCCTATTCCCTGGTACTGTAATTTTTTTTGCTGCCAGAGCAAATACTGTACTTTTGCCTGAACCAAAAGGCTTCTTTGCTGGAGTCACTTTTCCAGAATTTGGTGTTTTTGTAACATGGGAAAGATTCTTGGCTCACTTAATCTTTGAATGTCCTTTATTTTGCGAAGATATACGGGCGTACTGCCCATAGGGACGAGGGGGTCAGTGGGGCATAATGCCACCAG
This sequence comes from Sphaerodactylus townsendi, assembly GCF_021028975.2. NCBI lineage: Eukaryota > Metazoa > Chordata > Lepidosauria > Squamata > Sphaerodactylidae > Sphaerodactylus > Sphaerodactylus townsendi. Next base: position 130,835,433 of record NC_059428.1, on the reverse strand, counting down.
CTTCTGAAAATGGCCATTTTCTCCAGGTGAATTGATTTGCCTGGAGATCAGTTGTAATCTAAGGAAATATCCAGCTACCACCTGGAGGTTGGCCACCTTATTTGAGAGCCTTTTGAACTTGGAGTTTGAGAGGTATGTCAAATTGACTGGCTGGTCACATAAAACGATGCATCGCAACTTGGAGTTAAAGCACAGGATTGTGCAAGCTTCAATCCTTTTGCCACAATTGCTTAACCTGTACATTAGTCATTGAAATGAAATCACCCAACATTTTTGAGTAACTGGATTCAGCTTTGCTTCAGGCAAGAGAACATGAACCTCATTGCCCAGGCTCTAAGTTTTCTGCATGCTACTGAATGGTGGGCCCACGTAGAAGCGAAGCTTCATGCCTTAGGTCTACCTCCAGATGATAACATGCTCCCTCCTAACGAGATGTTCTCCACTATAAAATCTAGATTTTTTTAAAATTAAAACACCAGGAACTGATGGCTCATGCAACAGCTTAGAGTGATTGTGGCATTTCCCCTCCTCGCCCAGGGCCTTCAGGCTGTGTATCCTTCCCTCCTACCCAGTAGTGGGATCCAAAAATTTTAATAACAGATTCCGATGGTGGTGGGATTCAAACAGTGGCGGCAGCGCACACACGCACCTCCAGTCCCTATTGGGCAGGGAGGTTGCTTTAGTAACCCCTTCTTGGCACTCAGAAAAAATTAGTAACCACTTCTAGAGAAGTGGTGAGAACTGGTTGGATCCCACCTCTGCTCCTACCCTAACCTGGGGTTGGTCGCCCCAGACGGTGACTCTTCCAATTGGCTCAAGGGGCCAAGAAACAACCACGCCCACAGGATTTTGGTGCACGTGGCAGCCCCTTGTCCACGCTTTACCCCTCCTTCCTAGCACCGTGGCAGCGGAGGGATCCTTATATTCCAGATGGGATCAATTATCAGCTCCTGCCAGCATTGCCAATTGGCCATGCTGGCAGGGGCTGATGGGAATTGTAGTCCATAACATCTGGAGTGCCAAAGGTTTGCCACCACTGTAAGCAGGTCTCTATGCCCTTTTTCCCCTGGCTGACCTGAGAGTTCACACCCTCCCTCTCTCTCCTGCTGCTTCATACAGGAGAGGAGTTTCCAGGGTTTGCCTCTCCCTGTGGGACTCCAAGCAGGAGAGGAGGTTTCCAGCCTGTGTGTGAAAGGTCTCACCCTGTTACCTTCACAGGGCTGGGACTGGCCTAAACAGGGGCCTCCCAGGTCTCCTGGGTAGGGTCTTGGCTCCAGGTCCCTCTTCCCGCCTCCCACTCCTGCACCACTGAGCTGTCCCTCCTTTCCCTTGCCTCCTCTCACACCACCACTCACATTCCCGCCGCTGTGGCAGCTCCTGTATCTCCTTCCCACTTCCCTATTTCCTTCTGCCCTCTCTACTCCCTTGTCCCAGCTGCTCCCAGCCCACCTCCCACATCCCTCTCCCTCAGCTGTGGGCCGGTGGGCCCTGCTGGACCTAAAATTCCTCTCTTCCCTGACTTTCTCTTTTCACAAGGCCTCCACCGCTGCTTCAAGAGGCTCCTCTGCGGCTGTCACTTCCAGCAGGGTGAGTCTGGGTGCCGCGGCGATCTCTGCGGCCAAGCCCGTAATAACAGTGATGAATTCCTTAAATGAACTTCGAGCATTGAGTGTTGCTAGTGAGCCTTGATGTTATTTAGATTGCTTGAGATTTGCTCATTCCATGTCCCAGATATTTGTGCTATGCTCATGAATAAATTTTATTTTTGGTTTTGGTTTCATGTTGTCTTAATCTTGGTGTTCCTGACATGGTTGTGGAGGCACCTTGCTACCTAGTCACATTAATACTGTTGAGTAGGTTGTTGCCAACATTTCAGGGTAATTTAAGCTCCTAGGCTAGGACTAAGAAGTAGTGCTCTAAATGGCTTGGTGCAAGAACATAAGAACATAACAACATAAGGATACTTGAAGGACCTCCTCCTCCCATACTGTTAGACTTGCCAGCTTTGGGTTGGCAAATAACCTGGAGAAATTGGGGTGGAGATGGAGGACGGTGGTGGGACTTGGGAAGGACTTCAGTGGGGCACAATGCCATAAAGTCCACCTTCCAAAGCAGCTATTTTCTCCAGCTGAACTGATCTCTGCTACCTGGAGATTAGTTGTTATTCCATGAGATCTTCCAGTCACTATCTGGAAGCTTGCAACACTGCATGTTGTCCAGTCTGCCAGATGTGCTCCCACCTTCAGAGATGACTGGGCGTTTGCAGTAGTGGCCCCTCTCTTAGGCCCGTTCTGCTCATGCAGAATAATGCTCTTTCAATCCACTTTCAATGCACTTTGAAGCTGGATTTTACTCGTAATGGCAGTAGCGTCTATCTCGGCACATGTAGGATAATGCACTTTCAAACTGCTTTCAATGCTCTTTGAAGCTGTGTGGAATGGCAAAATCCACTTGCAAACAGTTGTGAAAGTGGTTTGAAAACGCATTATTTTGCGTGTGCGGAAGGGGCATTAAATAATACCCTTTCCCTCAAGGCTTCTCTGAGACCTTCCTTCCTTTCTTTTGTTATTTCTTTATTTGAGCATTTCGATGTTACTTTTTCACCCAAATAGGGTCCTAAGATGCAGGACGACTCACATTGTGCTAATAAAATAGTATTAAAATATTTACACAGTTCAATAAAAACATATACACATACAAACACAACATGGGAGAAAAGCTAATAAAAGTCACTGGGGATACCCCAAGCAAAACAGAAGTCTTTACCAGTTGGAGGAAGAACAAAAGGCTCCTAGGCTGCTGATTAACGCTGGTGGCTTCCATTAATAACAATATGCTACTTCCTCCGAGAATATCTTCGGAGATTTAAGCTGCTGACTCCTCGTGGTGGTACTACGGAGACCTTGGATGAGAGAGGGCTAAAACGGTTGCCTCAACAATCTCTTTACCCAGGGGTACTGCGGGTGTTCAGCAGCCTCGACACAGGGTCGGGGCATGCATGATGCTCATCCGAGATACTATCATTTTAAGACGCCCTCGTCCCGTGATTGATGGCATGGAGACGGCTTCATTAGACTCACCAAGAGAAGCTGGCTATCCTGCTAGTGTACCGTCACCTAGCGACCGGGCGGATAGCTCCACAAGGCTTCTGAGGTTGTTCTGAGTGGGCTGGAGCACCTAATTGTGTTGGTGACTTCAATGTCCATGTTGATTTGGTCCTCCTGTCAGTGGGTCAGCTTGATCTGCGTCATCCATGGTGACGCTTTGTGGCCTCTCTTATAAATACTGGTGTCCTTCCTACTCATCAAGGAGGCTACACTCTGGACCTAGTCTCTTTGGCGGGCAGGTGCGCGTGGTCTCATCCTCTGTAGAAAGAGGCCGGTCTGACTACTCATGTCCCAAGGCCTCGATTGATGTCCTATGCCCCCCCTGCCTAGGTGATGGGTATATTTAGCCCGCTTCAGAGACTAAATGGAACCAGAACAGTTCCAAAATGCTCTCACAACTCCCCACTGGCGCTTACTCTACGTAGGAGAGCTGGTAGAGAGCTGGGACACCAGGCTCTGAAGCCGCTTCGACGGTATTGTCCCAGCGCCCTCTCCGTATCTTCGACAACCGCCCCTTGGCACACCGAGGAGCTGAGGAAGATGAAGGGAACTGAGACGGTTTGAGCGTAGGGTGGCAGTGGGTACTTGACGAGGGGTCAGACACTCCAGCGACGCATCGCCTATGAAGTCCTATGAGGAGTGCTGTGAAGGAGACTTGCTGGGTAATATTTTGCTCGGCCATTGAATCTGCTAGTTCTCAGTACAATTATTAGTTTCGTAATTCGACGCTGGATAACCTCTTCGAGTAGGGTCCAAAAGAGACTGATTTGGTAGGCTGTGAGGCTTTGCTAACTACTTCACACAAGTCCTGACCCTCCTAACTTCCTCCTGCCACTATTGATAAGCAGTATGTGAACTAGAGGCCCTGGGCCACCTTTTGGGTCCTTTCTTGGACCACTTCAGCTTACTTCTGACTCCAACGCATCGTTGACAGGATCCTGATGCTGGTACCATCTACTAATGGTCCTTTTGACCTGTGGCTCTTCCTGGTTGGTGAAAGCCGGGCAGGGGAGGAGCTTCTGAGCCACCTGTTGATATAGCTCAACTGCCTTGGAGCAAGGAGTTTTCCTGGTCGGCTTAAAGAGGTGGTCCACCATTCCTAAAGACTGCACGATCCTGAGATCCAAAGAATACCGCTTCCAGTTTCCAATTTACCATTTTGGGCAAGGTAATTGAGCTGAGCTGCGGCGGCTCAGCCCAGCTTATTCCTGGATGACACAAACGTATTCGGTTCCCTTCCAGTCTGGCTTCCAGGTTGGTCACACAAGTGGGACCGAGACGGTATGCTAATACTGCTGTACTCCACTGGACTACACTTGGACAGATGGTTTCATGCCTGTTGGTGCTGTTAGATCTCACCAAGAAAGGCTTGATATGGTAGATCACTTAATTTTGGTCCATCATCATTGAGTATCGGGTTCGATTCATTTTGTGAAATTGGTTGATCTCTGCTCCTCCAGATCATGCAGGTGGCATCAACAAGGATTCTGCTGCCAAATTCTAATATGTGTGGGTGTCACAAGGAGCTATACTTCCCGGCTGCTTTTAATATCTACATGCACTCTGGCGAAGTCTAGTCTGAGTCTTTAATATGTCATCAATATCACTGATGACACTCAGTTCTTGTTCATAATGGAGGGCAGCCCACTGCCCCTGATGCTCTCCAGTTGTCTTGATGCTGTGGGCTGGTTGGTTGAGTGCAAGTCGGCCAGTTGAATCCCACTAAGACGGGAGGTCCTGTGGCTGGGCTGGAGGTCCGGTGGCCTTGGTCTGCCTACCCTTCTTGGCAAGACGTTAAATTAACTTTGTCCACGAAGAGCCTGGGGGGTGACTGATCCATCTTATCATTGGTGGTCCAGGTCACCCAGGACAGCCCAGGCAGCTTTTACCATTCCGCGCAGGTGCATGGCAACTGGCCCCTATATCTCCTGCTCTGATCTGGGCTACTGTGATCCATGCCACGGTCACCTCTAGATTAGACTATTGTAACTCTCGGCTTCTAATGCTGGCTTCTTATCTTTACAAGGATCCGAAACTGAAACTCGTGCATAGAATGCGGCAGCCAAGACTCCTTTCCGGAGCAACAGCAAGGGACCGGATTACTCCCGGGTCCTATACTAACTCCACTGGCTGGCCGACCGAGGCACTGGTCATGTTTAAAAGTTTTGGTTTTGACTCAAAGCCATTCATGTCTTGGCCCTGCATATCTAAGGGACTGCCTCTCCCTATATCGCCTCTTCTCTAGGCCCTCCGCTCATCGGAGGCGGACTCCACTGGTGATCCCTGGCCCCACGGCCATCCGCTGGCCTCTCAAGGCCAGGGCTTCTACGCCCTGGCCCCTACCCGGTGGAACAGGCTCAGGTGATGAGGGCCCCGCGGGACTTTACAAAGCTCATGTGGCCCAAACGACCTGTTCCGGCCAGGCGCTGGCCAGCTGGGATGATACTCTCAACTGCAGCAAAACATCTCAGTCTCCCGTGGGTTCATAAAGGGGAAGGAAGGCCGAAGCCATCTCTAGTCTAATAATTTTAACTTTTTATTTTGTTGGAAATCAGCTCTGAGCCTTCGGGAGGGGTGGTACAAATACACCAATCAACTCAACTAACTAATCAACTAACTAATCAATCAATCAATCAACTTCAAGTGAAGTAGGACAGATATCCCACTCACAAGTGCTGGCAGGGGCTGCTGGGAACTGTAGTCCATAACATCTGGAGTGCCAAAGGTTCGCCACCACGGCCCTAGGGAGGGAATTCCAGAGTTTTGGGGTCCTGACCGAGAAGGTCCTTTTAGGCACCAGCCAAAATATTTCTGTTCACCCAGGCTTTTAATTGAGCAATTGATTTTTTAAATATCTGAAACAGCACTCTTGCTCGTTAATGGTCTGCTTGTGGCTGATTTGAAGTTTCTCTGTGGCAGGTCTCAGCTCTTAGCTGCTGGATTTGAATTAATTTCTTTGAATGTGTTCTTAGTATTATTATTTTTAAATGGTCAGCAGCTCAGGCTGAGTCCTGGAGAGGCAGCATAAAGGCATATCGAACAAATAAAGAATGCTTAAGGCCTCCATCTGCCTTAAGCCTTTGCTGGGACAACATCTCTCTCTGAGGCAGGTAGGGTTGGCAACTCCAGGTGGGCAATACCTGGAGAATTTATTTATTTATTTATTGGTTGTATTTCTATACTGCCCTCCCCCGAAGGGCTCAGGGCGGTGAACAAAAACAGAAATAGAGCACACATGAATCAAAGCTAAAAATCCATTAAATATTGAAGTTAATTTTGGCTCTATGCAAATAACCCCATCCCATTAAAACGCAGAAAGTACTATTAAAATCAACATAATAGATGGCGCTCTACTTCAATCAAGTCCCCTAAAACAAAAGGGGGGAGGGGGATGGCAGGATCCACTGATGTTCTAACGGGGGGGGGCATCAGCAGCCAGCTTCTCCCCTGCAAGGTCTCAAGCGAATGAAGCTTATTCTTACAGGCCCCAAGGGACCTATTAAGATCTCCAAGAGGCCCTGACAGCTGGAGGAGAGCTGCTCCACCAGGCCGGGCCAGAGTTGTAAAGGCTCTTGGCCCGTCTGTGAGGCTGGGGCCAGATCATTGAGGGGCCAGGGATCACTGATAAATCTGGCCCTCTGTCGACGCAGAGGCTGATCCAGGACGTATGGGGTAAGACGGTCCCACAAGTACGGAGGCCCCAGGCCGCGTAAGGCCTTAAAGGTTAACACCAGTATCTTAGGGTGGACCTGAGGAGAATGGGCTTTGAGGAGGGAAGAGGCCTCTGCAGGTTATAATACCATAGAGCCCACCCTCCAAAGCAGCCATTTTCTCCAGGGGAATTGATCTCTGTTCCCAGGAGTGATCCCAGGAGTAATCCCAGTGACAACATGGAGGCTGGCAATAGAAGAGGGAGGCAGAGATGGGAGTAAGGAATTACTTTCCTTAGGATTCTTTCAAGTGAAGCCGAGATAATTAAACTGGTATGAAACTGAAAATCAGTCTGTTGTATTGATATTCCCTGAGTAGACAGTTGATAAGTCTCTTAATTCTTGACTCCTTGCCTTTTGACTGTAAACAAACATTGCCTGCGCTGATCTCAGTGGAACAAAATATGATTTATTAGGCTGTGTGGTCCCTAGTTCTTAAAAATGGCAAACAATGGATGTGGGAAATGTGTATAGTTGTTATCGCTTTCCATAAGCCCAGTGTACACTGCTATTAGGATGTGTTTCTCCCTTGCTGGGTAGCCTGGAGCCTTGAAAACTCAGCTAGATGTAGATGTGACTTGCTTCAAAAACTGATTAAATGTGAATGTATTAATTTGCAGGTAATTCCTTTATTTAAGTCTCTCTGAATCATAATGATGCATGAGGTTTCCCATGCTGCCTGAAAAAATTTCATCCTTCTGTGCACAGTAATTGGAGATTCCAAACTTGCAATGCCCACAGCGCCTGGATGACTGAAAGCAGGGCCTTGGTTAGATCCATTAGGGATGGGGCTGACGATATCTGAGAGCCAGCGTTTTTCAAAGATCAGGAGATGTAACTGCTTGGTGCATTAATTCAGTTGGATGAGGCTTCCCGATGTCTCAGTGGCAGTTCAGCTTCATGGGTTTCTGAGAGACAAGCTTATAAATGATTATCACGAAGAGCAGTTTGTTCAACGTTTTGTCGAAGACTTTCATGGTTGGAATCAACTGGCTGTTGTGGTTCTGGTGGGTTTTCTGAGCTGTGGACTGGTGGATCTTGTTCCTAATCGCTTTGCTCAGATCTTCTTGGTTGGAAAGTATCTCTCAGGAGGTGTATCACAGAGGGAAGTGTGTAACAGACTTCTCTCTGTGATACACCTCTGAAGATGCCAGAAAACCCACAACAACCAGCAGTTTTTCTTGCAGAAATATCCACCAGGATGTACCTGTGATTCATTTATCAATTCCTTTCTTTGCATGTTATCCTCAGAACTGCTAGTATAAACAAGTCTTATTATGCCCTACAAACAGTTTATCATGTGCCAGTTGGGTCATCTAAATACTTCTGTCTTTTCTCCCTCTATTTCTCACCCACCCCATTGCACCTTGTACCCCTTTGGCCTTCATCTTGACTGTGCCATTTTTTAGTAAACATTCTATTGGAGGGGCGATGTATTCTGGAAAGCACAGCAAGCTCCTCGGCGGTAGCTCAATCCTTCCAGCCTCCCCTTAGTCAGTCTTTATTCTTTTATTCATTTTTGAAAAACAAATGCTGCCAGCCATTCTTTTGCCTGACCAGTTTAAGGGATAAAAAAATCCTTGCACAGTCACCTTGCTGTGTTTTTTAAATCTAAAAATGTATTCCAACTAAATTCTTCTTGTGACAATTAGGTGCAGTGCCCCATAATAGGGGCAAACAGTTACCCCACTCCTCAAATTACAGAGTTACTGTAAGAAAATAACTTGATCCGCTATTTTTTCCAGGCTAAGAAGAAAACAGTAGAAATCAGATTTTTCCCCTTTCTAATTCTTCAGAAGGGCAATGCCTAGACTCTCTCAAGTAAATGCTTCTGACCATTTGTGTGTGAACAGATCATTAGACATCTCCAGGGAAAAATCCCAGCTCAATTAGGTGCTCAAAGATGTCAGAAAGGGAGATTTTACAGCCTGTAGCCCAAAGTGAATGATTGAAGGCACAAGGAAAGGCAACCACTGATTGAAAAGGAAAGCCCGTTCTTCCCATCCCGCCCCTTCACCACCTGTTAGCACTTCACATTCTAGGCACACTTTTCAAAGGCAAAATCCATAAACTGACAATATATTAAAAGAAATCAGACATAGAGGGAGAGAGAAAGAGATGTCTAATGTGTCAGATACTGACATTATACATTCAGTCAGTGCTAAATTAAATAACTGGCTCCCTCTTTCCCTTGATGTTAACTCTTCCTTCTGCTGGAGTGCTATGGGCAATGGGGCCCTTGTAAGATCTTGGATGGGAGACCACCACAGATGTCCAGGGTCACTAATCAGAGGCAGGCAATGGCAAACCACCTCTGCTCGCCTCTTGCCTTGAAAACTCTATGGGGTCGCCATAAGTAGGTTGTAACTGGACAGCGAGACAAATAAACAAATAAAGCAAGCATTCAAGGTATTATATCTGTGACTGAACTGAAAACAAGGATGTACATTTTGTGCCAAATGTTGGCATTCATGAAATAAGTTGCTCTTTGAGTGGAATGGGAGGGACCATACTTCCTACCCTCAAAACATTTACCGTATATACTCATGTATAAGCTGACCAGTGTATAAGCCGAGGCACCTAATTTTACAGCCCAAATCTGGGAAAACTTATTGACTCGGGTATAAGCCGAGGGTGGGAAGCCGGGAGGCAGAGGGAGCTCCTTATTTGGGCAGTGACATCAGGGGGAGCTCCCTCTGCCTGCCGGCTGGGCTTGGTCAAACCCAGCCAGCCAGCCAGCAAGCAGAGGGAGCTCCTTATTTGGGCAGTGACATCAGGAAGCCCAGCTAGCCAGGATGCCTCTGGTTCACCCTTCACCCTCAACAAGCAGCTTCCCAGTGGTGGTGCATGTCCCACTTCCCGCCCCCCCAGCCTCTTGGTGTGATGTATAGAAAATGGTGACTCACCAAGGGGGCTTTTCTCAGCCTTTAAACAGGGCTGAAAAACTCGGTTTATATGCGAGTATATACGGTAAGTGCAAATTAATTCGGCAGCCAATAAGCAGACGTACCGAACTCAAACAGGCCAAATATGAAACATTTTACTTCCCAGACAAAAACCTATGAGTGGTGCAGCTTTATGACTTACCTCTGGAAAGAGCTCTCAGAGAGTCCATGTGATGTGTCATTTGCTGACAACTGAATGTTTGCATGCTAATGTGAGGTAATGTTTTTACTTGTTGTGATGCTTGGTTGGTTGGGGGTGTCTTAGGGCTGGGGGTGTCTTCCATGCTGTTTTGTTGCCTGTGCTATTTTATTGCCATTGATGGAGCCTGAATTGTGTGTCACTTGAAAACAATTGCATTTTTGTACCTGCCACCCCATGTGATTTTAACCAGAGGTTCAGTTCTTGCAAGCCTCTGTGGCTTCTAGTCCTTCAGCAGTTGGGGCCACTGCACAATTCATGTCCGGGTGGAGCCATGGGGACCACTTTGGTACTGGGGCCTCGCATGGCGGTCACAAGCTGCTGTGGGCTACAGAGGTGACTCAAGATGGTCTATGCTGTTTTCTTCAGTCTGTGTTGTTTTCCTTTATTCTCTGAAGCTTGGGAGAGGGAGGGGATTTGGCCACACGCCCTCCTGACAGGGCAGTGTGAGATTTTTGAAGCCAAACCTAAATAATACCAAAAGAAAGAAAAAGATGCATACTCCTATTAAGTGCTGTCAAATTGCTACTGACTTAAGTTGACCCTATGAATTAATGACCACCAAAACGTCACATCCTAAACAACCTTGCTCAGGTCTTACACACTAAAGGCCATGGCTTCCTTGATTGAGCACTCCATCTCATGGTGGATCTTCCTCTGTTCCTGCTGCCTTGAACTTTTCTCATGATTCTTGCCTTCTCATAATGTAACCTCAGCACAACAGCTTCAGTTTAGACATTTATGCTTTTAGGGAGAGTGCAAACTTGGTTCAATCTAGAACCCACCAATTTGTCTATTGGTTGCTTCCTCAAACAGCTTTTCTGTTCCTTTTCGAGTAGGCTGTGTGTCTGATGCACTTCTCCCAACTAGAGATCAGGGATGCTGCCTGAAGTAACCCTCCCATCGCCCTGGAAACTGCTGCTTAGCTGTGCAAACTGATCACCTTTAACAGCTGTCCCCCCACCCCCAGTTCTGCCTGCTCTGTCATTTGCTTTCAGACTCCTGCACAAGGATGCTGCTTAGCTCAAGGAGCATGAGAACTCCAGAGGTCACTTTTTTCTTGGCTACTGGCTGGTGTGGGCTTCACTTAACTGAAACAGCCATCAGTGAATGGCTGGTGCATCTCCAAGATCCTCTAAAGATGCCAGCCACAGATGCAGGTGAAAGGTCAGGAGAAAATACCACTGGAACATGACCGTGCAACCCAGAAATCCCACAATATCCTAAATAAATACCTTATATTCCAGTTCTTCTAGCATGCATTTGGGCTGAATTTGGAAGATGGGTCATATTTGTTGGGGAATTGTTTCCCTATTTAAGTAATAAGCAGAGTGAGAGGAAAGACCAGGAGACTTTTGCTGTGATTATAAAAAAAAAAAGAACTTTACTTAACTAAATCAGTGGTAGGGTATACATGGAATAAAATATAACAAACTCTTACTATTCTAGTACAAACTTCTAGTTACAGAACTTAGGCACATGTGGAGCTTCTCCACATGTGGCTTCTAGGGCCTTTCACCTCTTAAGGTGAATCCATCTTACAGGTAGCAAAGAAAAAGAACAGTGAGTGAGAGACAAAGGAACATAGTTAACTCTATAACCTCTGACCTAATGGCTTTTGGCTCCTCGCCACATAGCAATGGTCGGATTAACTGCCCAATGACTAATCAATGAATAGATAGCAAGACACTGACCTCACTAGCTAATTAACATGCACACAGTTAACCCCTTGTTATCTGGATTGTGACAGACACTTGCAAATCCTAACAATATTTGGGCTGATATGTGTTTTTACACCTCTTTGGATCGTCATGGGCCCTTTTTGCACTGGCGGAAAATGTAAAGTAGATGTGGATTAATGCTATGTGGAGCAGCAACTGAAGTTTTCTGATGTAGGTTTTTTCTTCCACACTTCACCTACATTCCATGGAAGGTATCCGGTCCTGCACCTCATAAACATAGTCTGCCTTGTAAACATTGTGATGTGATGTCACCCCATGGGTCATTAATGGCCCAGTGCTTGCTCTGTGGACTACATTTACCTTTACCCTATCCTTATGTGCATATGTTAATAATTTTGTGTCCTGAATTCTAGGAGGGAAGCAGTCCAACTTCTTCTAGTAGCCTAGAAGAAACCTTGTCTTGCTACAGCTGACCAGGTGAATACTTACAAACAATCCTGCTTGAATGTCATTGTTTATCTTGCCATTTCTTATTCCTCTTTGCATCAGCTGCTGTGTAGCATTGTCCTAATCATCTAGACCTTGAAGGTCCACTATGTTCAGTGGGATTAAACTGCTAGTCAGATCTTTTTTGTGTGAGTGCCATCAAGTCACAGCTGACTTATTGTGACCCCGTAGGGTTTTCAAGAGAAGAGGTAGAACAGAGAAGAACAGAGGTAGTTTGCCTCTGCATCATGACTCTGGTATTCCTTGGAGGTTGCCCATCCAAATACTAACCAGAGTTGACCCTGCTTAGCTTCCGAGATCTGATAAAATCAGACTAGTTTGGGGTTATCCAGGCCACGGCTGCTTTGAAAACAATAAATGTTCTACTATTTGGCTGTGGGGCAACTCACCTATCCTGGCAACTCATTACTTCATTTGACGGGGTGGAGGTGCACAGTAACTTCACAGTATTTCATTTGGCCTTCTAGCGTATTATTTTCTCTGTTTTTTTTTAGCAAATGAAGCAAAAGAATCTGCCTGGGATGAGAACCCGCATCTTAGAAAACAAAGCAAGAGGATGCTACTGAACAGCTTTTAGTAGAACCCATTAAATCTGAAGGCCACAATGAGCTCTTTAAGAGTCTGTTCCCTGTGGCCCAATTCTCTTCCTCCTCTCACAATTTAATGACCAAATTATGTGACATTATGCACGCTATCATCTTTCTCTGTCTCAGATGGTCCCAAGTCAAAGATGACAGCTTGGCATCAAGAAGGCATGCTTGTGAAACCCCTCGGGGAAAGGGCAGGACAAAAAAAAATGAAATAATAATAAACAATGGCATCAAGCAAGTTCTCGGTGATCTGTTTTGCATTAGAAATCTAGGGAAGGCATGAGTTCTTCTGCTCAATTGGAAAATTTTGAAGGCCAGTCTAGATACACTCCATTGGCGGAGTTGGATACGTCTCTTTGCAAATGACAAATCATTGTTTAGATTGGTAGAGTGTTCTAGCTATTTCCAGTTATTTTTGTTTCGTCGCAGAGTCATTAGTTTGTTTCAGCTGTTTGCATTTTCCAAGAACAGACCCTATTCTGGTACCGGTTCTCAGAAAACATGTACCCCCGTCTTGCATGTTTCGAACAATCCATAGCCCAGAAGTCTGAAGGCACTGGATTAAAAAGTGAAGAGAATATGAAAGGGAGAAAGCATAGTTAAAGAGGTACTGAGGTTGAAAACGGAAAATAAGGGGTCGGGTGGCTGGTGAGAATGAATGGGCCATGTATATGAATAGCTTTAACTGTGGAGACACGGAATAGAGCTGAATGTTAGTTTTCCCTTTGATATTATACTCTCGTTTCATCTGTGCTTCTTAAAGAACGCTTGCATCTTATATTCAGGAAACTGAAGTACCTTGAGAAAAAGGCCTGGGATCGGTCAGAGATCATAACCTGGTCCCTTTCAATACCCTTATGATTGGATAAGAGGAGTCAAGCAGGTGCCTGCCTGGAGGGTTCTACGAACTATGCCTTTATCTTTGATGAATGTCTGATGTGGAGAAAAACTACCAGTTTGTAGTCACGCTGTAACACCCGGAGGTAGCTATCTTCTGGGAGATCTAGATATGCTGTGAACCCTGAACAGATGGGGAATAATGGGATCATCTTGAATATGTTCAGTTTTATTTTTCTATCTGTTCCAGTTGGTCTGTATCGACTTTCTTCATTAAACTAGACAGTTTTACTTGGATCATTTTTTTTGCCTTGCCTGAGGATTGAACAAATGCCAATGGCTGTTCTTAAAATTCTTTATGAAAAACAGCACCACTGTTTGGGCAACTCCACTGTACCCTCATTACTATTTGATTGTGCTATCCATAATCAAGGTAGTCTTGAGATCCTGGCTTACTTCTCTGCTCCTTTTGACATCTGTCGTTAAAAAAGGGCAGTTGTGTTGTTTCACAGGAGTCCAATAGCACATTAAAGACCAGTCGGAGTTTCATGATATAAACATTTGAGAGGCATGGTAGCTTTGACTCTCAAAAACTTATACCCTGAAACTCCCATTGGTCTCCAAGGTACTACTGGACTTGAATCTAACTGTGTGAGTTCTGTACAATATCTTCCCTCCTCTTCAAAATCAAGCAAAGATTGGTAAGCTGCAGTACTGCAGTCAAAAGCTCTGTTCATGATCTGAGTTTGATCCTGATGGAAGTTTCAGATAGCTGGCCCAATCCTTCTGAGAGCTATAAAATGAGTACCCAGGAAATTGCAGACCGCTGTGGAAGGATTTGTTTCCCCACTCTGCCACATAAAGCCTGCTGGGTGACCTTGGTCTAGTCACAGTTCTTCAGAACTTTCTCTGTTTCACCTACATCACAAGGTGTCTGTTGTGGGGACAGGAAGGGAATGAAGTTCATATGTCACTTTGAGACTGCTTGCAGAAGAAAAAGGCAGGGTATAAATCTAAACTCTTCTTGTATTTTTTTTTGTACTACTGTGGCATAGAAGTTCAAATACAGTCTCATGAGTGAACGTCTTTGAGCCTTGGCAAGTTGTTCCTGGTACTGGGTTATTGTCAGTTGAGCTGGTATACCTCTAGAGATGACGTGCTTACAAGCCAGCTCATTGTGATTCTCAGCTGTACTCTTTGGCCTGAAAAGTGTTGAATCTGCTGCAAGGTGTTGTTATCTGAAAGTTCCTTCTCCGGCGACTGCTTGTTCACACACGCCACTTATTGATCACTACCATTGATGCGGGATGAGCAGGCATATATTAACCAGCCTGATGAGTTTGCAGAAGATTATAGATTTGTATGTTCTGCTTCTATACTAGTTCTTCCACAGTCATTTATCATTTAACGATATCAAGAAACTCTGTGTCTTGCAGGTAGGTGCTTTCAGTGTGTACTCCTAGCTGTCCCTTTAGATGCCTACTGATACAGACTGCAGTATTCATTCATTCATTCATTCATTCATTCATTCATTCATTCATTCATTCATTCATTCATTCATTCATTCATTCATTCATTCATTCATTCGATTTCTAAACCGCCATCCCCCTAGGGGCTCAGGGCAGTGGACAACAGTGATAAAACAGCTTGAAAACATAACATAAACAACTAATTAGCAATAATAAAACCAGGAACCATATATCGTCAGATGGCATTTCATCCTCCCCCTCCCTACCTTTATGCCCATGGGGGGGACCCGGTACTCGATCGGCAGCCAGTGCAGATGGTATAGGGCCGGAGTAATCCGGTCCCTGCTCGATGCCCCCATAAGAAGTGTAAGACAGGTGTAATGAATAAACACAAAGCTGCCACTCAAATGCATGTCAGATACCTGAGCTGATTACCTGTTGCTCAGCTTGATTAACATCTGCCCTGTACCCATTCCAAAAGCTTTGTTACCATATTGGTCCTGCTCTCCCTGCATGTATGTAATCATACGAAGCTGCCATACTGCTTCAGACTTTTACTTCATCTAGTCCAGGGGTCCCCAACATAATGTGGGCACCCTGGTGTCAGCTTACGCCTTTTCCGGCACTCTCCATGTATTTTTACAAAGTGTGTGGGGCCAGGTAGGGTTTTTGTCCAGCAAGGCTCCTGATTGACTATTGGAACATTGAATGCCTGTGTAGATTTTTTAAAGTTGCTTTGGCAACAGTTACTTCTGTCAGGCCACACCCCAGTGTATGGTCCTGCGCAGTAGGGTTTTATAAAGACTGTCAAGGAAAGAAACCCAAGAAGCAAAGTTTTAAGCAAAAAAGAAATAGGTTTTACTGTGCAGAATACGTATTTCACACACAGGGTGCTCTTGAGAGAGAGACACCCCTTAACCAGACAATGACTTCATTTTTATAGATACAAAGAGTACATATGTCATATAATCGTAGCGGCATATTGTTCCGTATATATAGATCTGGTTCCTATTACTACATTATGCTATATAGCATTAAAATTGGATTAGCTTGTCTGCCTGGCTGCTTCGCGGTCATCACGCAAAGCTGCATGTCCTCTGCTCGTGTCTCCCCGCCCATATGCAAAGAGGCTGCAATAAACTGAATTCTGTCTTTCGGGTTTTTAAAGATAACCAGTTTTTCCAACATTCCTAAGTTTGTTACCAGAGAGAGAAATCTCTCCAAGCTAAAAAGATTTTACATACCCTAATTCAATTTAAAAGGATAAAAATGATCTTGACAAATATGCTATGTGATTCTAGTATAGGGGTCTGCAACCTGTGGCTCTCCAGATGTTCATGAACTACAATTCCCATCAGCCCCTGCCAGCATGGCTGATGGGCTGATGGGAATTGTAGTTCATGAACATCTGGAGAGCCGCAGGTTGCAGACCCCTGTAGAATAGAATTATAGTAAAATACAAGTAGAAATAAATCTCTCATTATCATTTCAGTGTTCATTAAAATGTAGAAAAACACATTTTCAAATATCTAATCAAATTATTTTCTATTCTAACATCTGATTTCTTTATTGCTATGTTTATTTCATGTAGGCATCCCATATATCTAGTTTTGACAAACAAGGCTATAAAATATTGGTCGAATCCCCACTACCGTCTTAGCCAGGTTTCAGAACACAAACTAACCAGGTTTGAGGGACGACCTCCCCATTGCTTGCATGGCAGATTCCATTTCTGGAGCTCGTTCTCCCCGTTAATCCGAGTTCCGGCAGGACCTGGTTGCAAGTGGCATAGACCCCATTGACATGGTTCAGAGCTGATCTGAGGGGAGGGATGAGGGTTGAAACCCTGACTTGTTTCCCCCCCTGGAGTGTGACATGGAATTCGGGCAACCAATCAGCGCTGCGATACACACACTGCCTTTCCTTAGTTTTGTTTCCGCTTTTGCAATTGGCCAGCAGAAGGGGACGCAAACGTTAAACAGTCAAACGTGTAACTTTGAATTGTTAATGGTTTACACAGGTAACGATTAACTGTTTGCACAGTCAAACCGTTAAACGTTAAACTTTTACATACTTTTTGACCACGCCCCTACAATGTATGTTTCTGCAGTGGGAAAAGGTCCCGCCCCATCAAGGCACGCCAGCCAATCAGGGGAGACCAGCGAAGCAAGCTCGCCTGGTAGTGGCGATTGCTAAGAGTTCTGCAATGTGTGTCTGCTGTGTGCTCGCTGCGGTGGGGAGGGAGAAACTCTGATGAAGAGGACACGGTTTCAAAACAAACAGGTTTGGATCTGCGTGCAAATTTCAAGTGGGGATTCGGCCATTGTCTTCTGCAATTTCCAGTGGCTCACTGATTACTTAAATGGAGATGTTTCTCAGAGACTGCTACCTGGGGCCATCTCACTTGAGAGACCAGGGATTGAACCTGGTACTTACTTCCTACAAAACATATGCTCTGTCACTGACAACAAGTTGATAGTGTGGGGTAGGTATGACTTTGCAAATGCCCTCAACTGAGGACCAAACTATTATGATTTGGATCCTTGGCCACTGTGACATCAAGTTTGGATATTAGGCCTCCTAAACTAATTTCTAGTGCTTTGCATTTTCTTTGACCTTTCAGGACATCTTTTTTTGTTCACTGAGCAACTTTCCTGAAGTGTTTGCTGACACCTCTGTTTCTGATGCTTTTTGTCATCTTTAATTTTTAAATACACTCTCCTTGTTATTTTTCATTGTGCTTTATTTAGTTGTTTGTTTGCATTAAAGGGTAGTGTGAGTACAGTACTGCTGAAACGGTGTTTGTACAGCTCAAAACAAGCATACTGCGGGAACTAGTGCAGCATTCCAAATACTGTTGGGTCAAAAGGGAATAATAGCAGGAGCTTAGTTTCTGGTCCTATCAGCATTTAGTACTTTTTTTTTCTAATAGAACTAATTGTAAACTATTGCTTAACATTAGAGTTAATTAAAACATGGAGAGAGAAAAATAAGAAAAAAGTGGAATGTCACCTTCAGCCCCCCAAACATTTATCCCATTATGAACTATGACAACAATAAATTATAAAAAATAATAAAGCAACTAACTCCTCCCTCACCCTCCTCATTTACAATACATTCTATTATCAAATGATCAGAATCTCTTATACCAACTTTCCATTTCCTACTAATAATTTTTGTCCTGTACCCTTTGTTTTGTTACCTGATTACAAATATTTGCATATACAATCTGCTTTATGGCACTACCTCTTTATCCAGAATTATTTTACTATATATTCACACACGTATATGTACTTTATTACTCTTCCTGTTGTTCTAAATAACCTCTGCTATTTTTAAAATATATTTTGTATGTAGTTTCAGTAACACCTCCTTCCATCAAGTTTTCTAAACCTCCAACTTTGTCATCTTGATATACTATTTATTTTTTGCTGATGAATTTCCTTGCTCCTTGTATATCAGAGATCTTCTGTTGAGCTCCATTAAAGGTAAAAACCAGTCCTTCTGGTTGCCACCATCTAAGGGTAATATTTTTCTTCTTCAGCGCCTCTGTGAGGAACATGTATTCTTTCCTCTTCATCAGTATCTCCTGTGGCAGCTCTTTAATGATT
Organism: Sphaerodactylus townsendi; assembly: GCF_021028975.2. Taxonomy (NCBI): domain Eukaryota; kingdom Metazoa; phylum Chordata; class Lepidosauria; order Squamata; family Sphaerodactylidae; genus Sphaerodactylus; species Sphaerodactylus townsendi. The sequence goes on along the minus strand of NC_059428.1, from coordinate 130,816,776 downwards.
GTCAAGTCCAGCCCCAAATACTGCATTCTCTTTTTAAAATGCATGTGAAATGTAACTTCTTTTGTTTATCTGAATGTCAAATACATACCTTTTTCTTTGTGCAGCAAGTCATTTTACATGATATATTTTATCCACCTTTGCTTGCATTTCTGGAACAGGAATACACACATGTTTTGCTAGCTCCCGCACAAAGTCCTTACAAAGATCTAACTTTGAAGAGCATGAACTCTCAACACAATTTCCTTCCATTTTAACTCCAGACCAAATAGTTTTTCAGGCTGGCATTGTATTTCCTTTTGGTTAACTTCCAATTTTGTTTTTATGGTTTTATAGCCATCTGAGACTTTTTGCAAGTCCTTAGACAGACCTTTAAACTTTTTCTTCAATTCTGTTATATCTTTCACATGTCTTTCAACTTTATCAACCTAATCATTTTCTGATGTATCATTCTGCACAGATATAAGCATCCATTGAATTCTCTGCATTTGGACTGGTAGGGCTGGTATGATTGGGTCTGAAATGGCCTCTTTTTGCATTTTGAATCAGCCATTGTTCTCTAGGGTTTTCCCATTAGATATCCACTAGATGTCCTCACCATTCTATCCTTTTAAAAAATTAAATCAGTTTCCAAAAAGTTTGTTATTTTCTCCTCCCTGTAAGGCTGAACACACACAAACGCAGTTAACTTAAAGAAAAGAACTTTTTTGATTTGCGTCACTCTAAATACAGGGTGCTGGAACTGAGGATTTGTGTATTTATTTTATTTCTGAACCCAACAACAACCAATCAGCTTTCTCCCCTTGCCCAGTCTCTGGCCTCTCATTGGCCGTGAAGCTCCGGTGGAATGTAGCTTCTCAGTTTGTTTTCCCACTCTTGTTGGAAAAAGGTGGGAACCAGTGCATGCTGGGAGTTGTAGTCCTGACACTCCCTTCATCCCCGTTTCCAGCTATATCAAGATTAGATCCTTTTATTCTGGGTGAGTTATAAATTGTTTTTCTAGGAGGGCTTTAACTTTTACTTATTTAGATTTTGGAAGCACATTACAACATTGCAGCACTAACAGCCCTCTAGACAAAGTCTCTCATTCCAGCATGGCAAAATGTATGACCCAGTTCATAAATCAGGCACATAGATCAGTTGTACTTCTCTGTCTGCATGAAGCAAATTCTTGCAGGGTGAAGTATCTGGTATCAGGCGATACTGCGAGACTCCCTTTTTCACTTCTTCTCTTCTTCCGAAAATAAACAGCATTACTTAAAGCTCAAAGTAGTTTAAACGGCTTCTTTACCTGCTGCCAGGATGGTGGTAGGGAGGCTCCAGTGGGTGAAGGAGACGGGGCTGCTGCTTTCAACCAATTCTCCTCACCCCTGGATTCCCATCTCACCAGAGCACAGCACCTTTCTCTCTTGTGGCTCCATTTAATTCATGGAGCTACAATCACTCGGAAGGAGCACCCGAGTAAAAAAGAGACAACAGGGTCATCTCTCTCAGGAGAGCAGCCTCCATTTGTAATGCCAGAAACCAGAAGTTGATAAAACCAGTATGTTCTGGCCTTGGCAGGATGCTCTCAAAATCTTGATTGCCACACATGCATGCTCTTGTCCCTGTGGCTTCCTTTTGGACATGATTAGAAACCATGTATTTCACTTACCTTCATACTGATCTTCTTACACTTAACTGTTCTGCTCGTATCATTTAGACTGCATTAGTTGGCTCATGCCACAATGTGACTTCTGTATTGGGCCTTTCTTTGGAACACATTTCCTCCAGGTATTCACGCCGTCTGATCCTTTCCATTCTTTAAACAGCACCTCAAGGCCTGTTTACCATCAAGTCTTTTTAAATGAACAATGTTCTTTAAATTTATGTTCTTCCCATTCTCTTCCCTTACACTTTCCTCATGTCTGTTTTTTAAAAAAGGTAATACTTGTAAGCTTGCATCAGGGTTCTGTATGGAATGTATTGTACAATGTCTTAATCTATTTCTAACAATGAGAACTAAGATTTGTTTGTGGTAGCAATAGTAAAGGTAAATAAATACCCCTGTGCAATCACCTAGTCCAGTGATGGTGAACCTTTTCGAGACGGAGTGCCCAAACTGCAACCCAAAACCCACTTATTTATCACAAAGTGCCAACATGGCAATTTAACCTGAATACTGAGATTTTAGTTTAAAAAAACGGTTGGCTCTGAGGCGTGCGTTACTCAGGAGTAAGCTTGGTGGTAGTCAGTGACTTTGCTTTGAAGCAACTGTGCAACTCTTCCAACGGGTGAATCACGACCCTAGGAGGGTTTACTCAGAAGCAAGCCCCATTGCCAACATCTGAGCTTACTCCCAGGTAAAGGATTGTGCTTTAGTTCTTCGCATGAAAATCAGTGGGATTTAACAGCATTTAACAGGGTTACCTACACTGCTTCCCCAAAACTAGGTCTTAGGTTTAATGCTAATAATCGAGCCCAGCGGCCCAGGGCTAGCTCTAGATGTGTGTGTGGGGACTTTGCACGTACCCACAGAGAGGGCTCTGAGTGCCACCTCTGGCACCCGTGCCATAGGTTCACCACCACTGACCTAGTCATTACTGACACATGGGGTTACATCACATTGCAATGCTTATTATTATTATTATTATTATTATTTATTATTTATTTATTTAATTTGTATACCCCATCCCCCCCATAGGGCTTCTATTAGGCAGATACTATTTCATTGACGATGGCTCTGTCACTGCCTTCCCCTAGGTCATCTACATTATCACTCCTCAGCAAGCTGGGTACTCTATTTCACCTTACCTCTCAGAAAGTGGTGGAAGGTTGAGCCATCCTTGAGCCGGGCTACTAGATGTCAAGACTATCATCAAGATTGAATCTCAGGTCTTGTTAGCAGAGCTTTGATGGCAGGTATTGCAGTTTTACTCACTCTGCACCTACAGGGCAGTACTTCAAACCCCTAAGACTCCAGTGGAGGCCGCTCCCTTGAATGTGATAGAAAGGGAAATGCCTGGAGCTATGCTCTAAGTAACTGTTGAGTTTTGGGATTCAACTGTTGAACCAAAATGAGAATGACTAAAATGTAGCTGTGGTGCTGAAGAATAGAGCTGGAAGACAGTGAACTGGCACTGCCACACAGAGCCTATGGCCAATAATCTACGCTCACCACTCTACTTCAGTATGTATTTTTTCTGAGATAAAGCCAGATGCGTGGTAGTTCAGAAAGTTGAAGACATCACGGTATATGCATGAAGATGTTCCATTCCTTCCTGGTGAGGACTACTCAGTTAAAGTGCTAGAATAAGGATACTAAGGCACTGCACTTGGAAAACCTCTGCCATTTCCTGACCTGATTCTCTCAGGCTTCTCTTCCCTCCAGCATTCTTCTTCCTCTCAATTCCTCCTGCCAAATCACAGGCTTCTTTCTTGAGATATCTGTTCCTCTGCTGTCCTCTTTTCAGCTTCTTCTCTTGGTTCCATCAACCAGCTATTGGATCTTCAAACACCCTGACTGACTTTGACCAAGCTGAGGCTGACTTTTTATTCTCTCCGACCAAACTCTTCAACCAATCAAACCTTACTAGAAGGAAGAGTTTGGATTTATGCCTTGCCTTTCAGTCCTGAATCTGCACTCAAGGCTATGACTTCTACAACCTCCTTTCCTCTCCCAAAGACAGACACCTTTGTGTGTAGCTAAGTGGAGTTGAGACATTTCCGAAGAACTGTGACTAGTCCAAGGTCACCCAGCAGGAATGTAAAAGTGCAGAAACACATCTGGTTCACCAGATAAGCCTCTGCCAGTCAGGTGGAAGAGTGGGGAATCAAACCTGGTTCTCTATATTAGAATCCATCTGCTCTTAACCACTACGCTATGCTGGTTCTCAAGCTGGCAAGCCAGCGAGCTCTAGAGTGGCACAGCAGAAGTGGAGGAGGTTTGTGTGCAAGCTGCATGCAATTCACAGTCTGCTCCCAAATCTTGATGACCCTTTCACACACCAGGCTAAAATGCCCTCTCAATGTTAACATGAATATCTGAGCCTTGTGTTCGGGGAGTGGGATGGTTGGAGCGGGCTACTTTTTACGAAGTGGAAGCACACTACTTCCTTCCACACACCTAGATCACACTCTCATGTTTATCCTGAACACAGTATAGCTTGATCTTGTCAGTTCTCAGAAGCTAAGCAGGATTGGTTCTGGCTAATGCTTGAATGGAAGACCACCAAGTAAATGCAGGGTTGCTTCCCAGAGGCAGGCAATGGCAAACCACGTCTATTATTCTCTACTGGTTTGCCATAACTCAACTGTGACTTAACAGCACTTTATACATAGATACTTTCATCATAGCTATTATTGTTAAAAGGTAAAAACTTAACTAGCAACAATAATAACACAATGTTTATTTTAGGCATGAGATCTGTATACACAGTCAACTAATGTGTAAGTAAGTATTTATCATAAGATCTAAAAATGCAAAATTAAACTTCATTTGGTAGAATCATTTTCACAATTGCACTTTTCATGCTTTCAGTGACATTAACATTGAACTAAATTTTTTTCCTTTTAAAAGTCTCTTTACTGCTAGACAACCAGGAATGTTTATTTACTTATTTCATTTTTACCCCACCCATCCCCGAAAAGCTGAGGGTGGCAACAAAATTATAAAAACAATATTACAATAAAACCAAAAAGAAATACATTAAAACAGTTTGTATAATACACATACTGAAGTAACCCAAGATGGTGACTTATAGCTGCTGGAACTTACTGCCTGTGGTCCACTTCAATCTTCCGGATCTTTGGGGGCACCGGTGGTGGTGACAGAGAGAATGAGTCACATGAGTAAGATGGTGATGGTTGCTGGCGGAGACATGAGGGACTAGGGGAGCTACTCAGGGGCATACCTAGGCAAACTGGCACCCGGGGACAAAACCTGAGTTTGGCGCCCCCCCCCCACCGCCGGTGTATGGGCGGCCACCCTCCCCCACCATGACCAAAAAATGGTTTTTTTTGTACCAGCTCACAAAACACCTCCCACTCCCAGCAAAACATACATGGCTCTCTCCCCACCAACTCTTTTCCTAATTTCCTAATTACAACAACCCTATGAGGTAGGTTGTTAGCCTCAGGTTTTGTCCCCGGGTGCCAGTTTGCCTAGGTACACCTCTGAGTAGCTCCCCTAGTCCAGTGATGGCAAACCTATGGCACGGGTGCCAGAGGTGGCACTCAGAGCCCTCTCTGTGGGCACGCGCAAACAGAGTGCCCCCACCCCACACATCTAGGCTGGCCTGGGCCACTGGGCTCAATTATTAGCATTAAACCTAAGACCTAGTTCTGGGGAAGCAGTGTAGGTAACCCTGTTAAATGCTGTTAAATCCCACTGATTTTCATGCGAAGAACTAAAGCACGATCCTTTACCTGGGAGTAAGCTCTGTTGTGGGCAATGGGGCTTGCTTCTGAGCAAACCCTCCTAGGGTCCTGATTCACCCATTGGAAGAGTTGCATGGTTGCTTCAAAGTAAAGGCACCAACTACCACCAAGCTTACTCCCGAGTAACGCACACCTTGGAGCCAACCATTTTTTGTAAACCAAACCTTCAGTATTCAGGTTAAATTGCTGTGTTGGCACTTTGCGATAAATAAGTGAGTTTTGGGTTGCAATTTGGGCACTTGGTCTCGAAAAGGTTCGCTACCACTGCCCTAGTCCCTCATGTCTCCGCCAGCAACCATCACCATCTTACTCATGTGACTCATTCTCTCTGTCACCACCACCGGTGCCCCCAAAGATCCGGAAGATTGAAGTGGACCACAGGCAGTAAGTTCCAGCAGCTATAAGTCACCATCTTGGGTTTCTTCAGTATGTGTATTATACAAACTGTTTTAATGTATTTCTTTTTGGTTTTATTGTAATATTGTTTTTATAATTTTGTTGTCACCCTCAGCTTTTTGGGAATGGGCAGGGTAAAATGAAAAAAATAAGTAAATAAACATTCCTGGTTGTCTGGCAGTAAAGAGACTTTTAAAAGGAAAAAAAAACAATTTAGTTCAATGTTAATGTCACTGAAAGCATGAAAAGTACAATTGTAAAAATTATTGTACCAAATGAAGTTTAATTTTGCATTTTAGATCTTATGATAAATACTTACTTACCCATTAGTTGACTGTGTATACAGATCTCATGCCTAAAATAAACATTGTGGTGTTATTGTTGCTAGTTAAGTTTTTACCTTTTAACAATAATAGCTATGATGAAAGTATCTATGTATGAAGTGCTGTTAAATCACAGTTGAGTTATGGCAGCCCAGTAGAGAATAGTAGATGTGGTTTGCCATTGCCTGCCTCTGGGAAGCAACCCTGCATTTACTTGGTGGTCTTCCATTCAAGCCCTAGCCAGAACCAATCCTGCTTAGCTTCTGAGATCTGACAAGATCAAGCTATACTGTGTTCAGGATAAACATGAGAGTGTGATCTAGGTGTGTGGAAAGAAGTAGTGTGCTTCCACTTCGTAAAAAGTAGCCCGCTCCAACCATCCCACTCCCCGAACACAAGGCTCAGATATTCATGTAAACATTGAGAGGGCATTTTAGCCTGGTGTGTGAAGGGTCGTCAAGATTTGGGAGCAGACTGTGAATTGCATGCAGCTTGCACACAAACCTCCTCCACTTCTGCTGTGCCACTCTAGAGCTCGCTGGCTTGCCAGCTTGAGAACCAGCATAGCGTAGTGGTTAAGAGCAGATGGATTCTAATATAGAGAACCAGGTTTGATTCCCCACTCTTCCACCTGACTGGCAGAGGCTTATCTGGTGAACCAGATGTGTTTCTGCACTTTTACATTCCTGCTGGGTGACCTTGGACTAGTCACAGTTCTTCGGAAATGTCTCAACTCCACTTACTTCACAAGGTGTCTGTCTTGGGGAGAGGAAAGGAAAGGAGTTTGTAAGTCGCCTTGAGTCCCCTTTCAGGACTGAAAGGCAAGGCATAAATCCAAACTCTTCTTCTAGTAAGGTTTGATTGGTTGAAGAGTTTGGTCGGAGAGAATAAAAAATCAGCCTTAGCTTGGTCAAAGTCAGTCAGGGTGTCTGAAGATCCAATGGTTGATGGAACCAAGAGAAGAAGCTGAAAAGAGGACAGCAGAGGAACAGATATCTCAAGGAAGAAGCCTGTGATTTGGCAGGAGGAATTGAGAGGAAGAAGAATGCTGGAGGGAAGAGAAGCCTGAGAGAATCAGGTCAGGAAATGGCAGAGGTTTTCCAAGTATCCTTATTCTAGCACTTTAACTGAGTAGTCCTCACCAGGAAGGAATGAACATCTTCATACATATGCCATTGTCTTCAACTTTCTGAACTACCACACATCTGACTTTATCTCAGAAAAGCCTATACTGTAGTAAGTGTTGAACATAAAGTACTACATGGGCTCTGTGTGGCAGTTCCAGTTCATAATGCTTTCCAGTCTATTCTTCAGCACTGCAGCTACATTTTAGTCATTCTCATTTTGGTTCAGCTTGTTGAATCCCAAAACTCAACAGTTACTTAGAGCATAGCTCCAGGCATTTTCCTTTCTATCACATTCAAGGGAGCAGCCTCCACTAGGTCTTAGGGGTTTAGTACTGCCCTGTAGTGCAGAGTGGTAAAGCTGCAATACTGCAGTCAAAGCTCTGCTCAAGACCTGAGTTCAATCTTGATGAATGTTGACATCTGGTAGCCGGCTCAAGGATGACTCAACCTTTCACCTTTCTGGGTTAGGTGAAATGAGTACCCAGCTTGCTGGGGGTAAAGTGTAGATGACTGGGGAAGGCAGTGACAAACCATCCAATAAATAATGTCGGCCTAGTAAGCATTGCAATGCGATGTAACCCCAAATGTCAGTAATAACTAGGTGCTTGCACGGGGGTATTTATTTACCTTTACTATTGCTACCACAAACAAATCTTAGTTCTCAGTTGCTAGAAATGGATTAAGACATTGTACGATACATTCCATACAGAACCCTGATGCAAGCTTACAAGTATTGCCTTTTTTTAAAAAAAAACAGACATGAGGAAAGGGTAAGGGAAGAGAATGGGAAGAACATAAATTTAAAGAACATTGTTAATTAAAAAAAGACTTGATGGTAAACAGGCCTTGAGGTGCTGTTTAAAGAAAGGATCAGACGGCGTGAATACCTGGATGAAATGTGTTCCAAAGAAAGGCCCAATGCAGAAGTCACATTGTGGCATGAGCCAACTAATGCAGTCTAAATGATACGAGCAGAACAGTTAAGTGTAAGATCAGTATGAAGATAAGTAAAATACATGGTTTCTAATCGTGTCCAAAGGAAGCCACAGATACAAGAGCGTGCATGTGTGGCAATCAAGATTTTGAGAGCATTCTGCCAAGGCCAGAACATACTGGTTTTATCAACTTCTGGCTTCTGGCATTACAAATGGAGGCTGCTCTCCTGAGAGAGAGAGATGACCCTGTTGTCTCCTTTTTGCTCGGGTGCTCCTTCCGAGTGATTGTAGCTCCATGAATTAAATGGAGCCACAAGAGAGAAAGGTGCTGTGCTCTGGCGAGATGGGAATCCAGGGGAGAGGAGAATTGGTTGAAAGCAGCAGCCCCATCTCCTTCACCCACTGGAGCTTGCCTACCACCATCTTGGCAGCAGGAAAAGAAGCCGTTTAAACTACTTTGAGCTTTAAGTAATGCTGTTTATTTTCGGAAGAAGAGAAGAAGTGAAAAAGGGAGTCTCGCAGTATCGCCTGATACCAGATACTTCACCCTGCAAGAATTTGCTTCATACAGACAGATAAGTACAACTGATCTGATCTAAGGAACGCCACTGGAGCTACTGCCGGTTGGGGTAGTGGAGAACCAATGTACGGGGAGAATGGGAGAGTCAGTGGGTGATGGTTGCTGGTGGGTACCTTGGGAGTAGGGGTGCCGCTGCTGGTTGGGGTAGTGGAGACCCAATGTAAGTTCAGAATGGGAGAAGCAGAGGGTTATGGGTGGGGATATATGGGACTTGGAGAGTCACTGCTAGTTTAGTGGAGAACCAATTTCCATGCAGAATGCGATAGTCCAAGGTTAATGTGAGCTGGTGGTAAAAAGTGGTTCTAGGGGAGCTTCTCCTGCTTTGCAGAGTGGAGAAACAATTCAGGGGCAGAATGGGATAGGGGGTGGTGGAATCTGGTATGGTAATGTGGGACTTGGGGAGTTGCTGCTTATTGGGGGATTGGAGATCCAAGGTATGGGCAAAATGGGAGAGTCTGAAGGTGTTGGAGGCTGGCTGGAATATGTTGGACTGGGGGACCGGCTGCTGGTTGGCTTAGTGATTGGCTTAATAGAGGACCAATTTTGAAGCCAAATGCAAGAACCAGCGGGTGATGGGAGCTGGTGGGGCAATGTGGGACTAGGGGGGCAGCTCCCAGTTATGGTACTGGAGGATCGATGTACAGGTTGAATGAGAGAGCCAGGGGACAATGGCGATCACAGTGTGGAACTTGGTGGGCAAGGAGATTGGAGATCTTTGCATTTTTTCTCCCCATGCCTTTCCTTTGCTGCCTGGGTTTACAAGCAGAAAGAGAAGGTGTGGTTAGACTTCGTGCTTTCAGTAGTAACTGCTGATTTCAGTCCCATACCCTTTTGGTTTCCTTGGCTTCCCCAATGAATCCTGGAAAGTAAAGTTTCTTGAGCTGTCTCTGTAGAAAGGCCCTGGAACTGCATAAACGGCCAAAGAAGGATTATGGCAAAGAAAAGGTGTGCTTGAAAGATTGAACCCTCTGAGCTCCACCACTTGTATGTAGTCCCTCCCCCCACCCCAGGTCAAGACCACTTTTATCCGAGTGTGAGAGAGGAGGATCCTCTATAGCAGCCCTCCAAGGAGCAACGTGTACTTGTGGTCGGCAAGGGAACTGTGAACATTTGGCAGGAGGGATGGAGTCAGTAGTGCTGAGATTGTGGGGCGCTGAGAAACAAACGTCACATGAAAGATTTGCCCCAGCTTCTTGAAACGGCTCACACACAATTCACAAATCTCTTCTACTCCACAGATGGTTCCACTCCCAATAAAGTTCCTTACCATTGTGTTCCAAAGTGGTTTGCTCCAACCCTTTGTTCCAGTTTCCGGAGACAAAATTTCCAAGAAATGTAACAGCTCCCCCCCCCGCCCCCCAAAATCCCTGTTTTAAGAGGAAACATGAAGAAGAGGAGAATATGACGCATGCTAAATTAAATCCCGCTTGGGAGAAGTCACTCTGAATTGTATCTCTGACCCCTCAGCCCTTGCAGTTCCTGTCTGCAATTCCCTTCTTCAAGTCCGGAAGGAGATCCCTATCCTCCCCCATTCATCATGAAACTCCAGCACTTTCCTTCCATTAGTCTTACCTACAAGGACATCTCTGAAGAGAAGCCCCTCAATGCATGATGGGTGTTTCAGAAAATGGCAGGCTACATTTCGCAGGACCAGCCCTTGAGCAGGAGACCCTTCTCTTGTTGGGGGTGCAGAATAGATCACGGCCCACTGGAGGACTGCTTAGTGGACCGCATTGTAATTGCTGGATGCAGGGCTGGATTAGGTGAATCTTACTACACTGGAGAAATGCATGACATACTGACTTTGCTCCTCATAAGGACTATCAGCATTTGCATATCAAAATGTAAGCATCCACAGCCTTCCCTTTGCAGCTCAGAATGGGGCACCTGTTCAGTGACCTTTTTTTGTAATATTCTATTTAATGTACATAGAATTGATGACTGAAATAAATGACCAATTAAAAAGAATGAACTACAAGCTTCTTGACTTGAATAGCAGCTCAAATGCCACCCTTTACTTCCTTTACTTCACCATTTACATTGCTTCTTAGCGAAAGAGTGGCCCCTCTTGAAAGTTGGGAAGGGATGTATAGTAAAAAGTTAGATGATGTTGATGTCTTTCACACATGTATTCCCTAAGGAGGTTGTCCTCATCCAATCCAAACCCACTCCCTTCTTCCTAAACTCTAGTAGTCCCATCAATCATCTCCCTCCCCACCATCAAGTTTCTCTGCCAGAACCATGTCTTGTCTTACCCGCCATCCACTCTGCTGATGAACCCTATCTGCTCTACCTGCAGGCATGTTGGTGCAGAGATGGATAAGCCATGAGTGAGGAGGCGTAACTGCTCTGAGCCCAGTGGCAGTTGGCTGCATCTTTTACATTCCTCTGTTGCCACAGATACCGGAACCCCAGTAAAGGGACATCAGTAGTGAAGGTTCCGAAGTTGACTGGCTGACCTGAAAGACCCATCTATGAGATCAGGAGCTGGTGGGTTTTAAATCCGGCAGGAAGAAAATCCTACCTTCTCATTGCATGTGAATAAAAACAGCACCTGATCTACCTTTACTTGCTTCCATCCTAGGACTGTCAGTATTGTAGATCCAGTGGGCTGCGCCTGATGCATTTTTCAGTTTTGTAAAGCACTCAGCTATATTTTGGCATAATTTTTTTTTAAAAAATGAAGATATCTTGACTTTGCAGCATTGACAATTCAATGAATTGTTTGTAGATTCATTTATTTACTTAAAACATTTTGAGCTGCCTTTTCAACCCATCAGGATCTACAAGGCCAAAAATAAAATGGAAAGGTCTGATTATCTTGAAAATTGTTTAATTTTTTGTTTTGTTTTTAGGCTGCCCTCCTCTGTGCATGCTCAGGACAGCTTAAAGCACTTCATAGTGTTAGAGCTTTAAAACTTCACTTTGCATCCTGGTGGAACATGCCATGGGGGAAGGGTAAAACATTACTAATAAAATATAAGACTTGTCCCTCCCCGCAGGACCCACCCACCTCATAGTCACTTCAGAAGGGAATGGAGAAGGAGAAAGGGAAGAGCAGGGGGAGGGAAAGGGAATGGGGAAAGGAAAACCAATTTATTTAAACCCTTTCCTGCCCTCATCTATGGACCGGGCACAACAGCTGCGTCAAACGAGTTCTGCACAATTGTAATAGATCCCACAGGCTCCAGGCAGTGGCGTAGGGGCCAAGGGCAGGGGCCCTACAATGCCCCATGTGCGCCCCTGTGCAGGGCCATGGCAGGAGCATTGCAGGGGCATTCCGGAGTGTGGCTGGGGTGGGCGGCACTGTGGCAGGGGCGCAAGTCACGTGCATGCCCCGGGCGCAGTTCCCCCTCATTCCGCCCCTGGCTCCAGGTGACACACATTATGCATTTATGCATTATGTGTTTATGTAATTCAGGCCTCTTTGTGCCATCTTTCCAATCCATGAGGCTTCAGAAGACTGCAAACTTTAAAAAAGTTAATTAGAGCAATAAAATTATGAAATAATTCAATTCCTAATGTTTGTTTATGCGTTCGTAGTTGAGTTTTTTCTCACATGCATGAAATTTTCTTGACTTTGCAGTGTTGAAAGGTGGTAGCATCTGGGTCTCCAGAAGCCGGGCCATTCACATGAATTCACATGAATTTCCTCTCAGTCCCAACAGTATTTTGTCTTGGTCATCCGTTCATCATAAACTCCAGCTCCTCCCCTTCCATTAGCCTTACCTACGAGGACATCTCTGAAGAGAAGCCCCTCAATGCTTGGCGGGTGTTTCAGAAAATGCTAGGCTATATTTTGCATCCTGGAAATCCACAATGCAGTTTTAGGACAGAAGAAATTTTTATATTTCATCCAGATCCTACAAGGGCCCTTTCTCACATTTCTCAAAAGGGCCCTTTCTTCAATTTCCTTTGATTTACAATTTTTACTATTACTAAGCCATATATAATAATGCCAGCCATTCTTTCGATAGCCTTCCAGATTTAATAAGGTCATATTTTGACGGGTTATCCAATCTTTGGTACACATTAATGCACATGCTTCGTAATAGGTCTCTAAATCTGGGCATGTGCCCAACCCCCTTTTTCATCAATCAAATATAAAATTTTATTCTTGGTCAATCAAGGAAGGAAAAATAGAAGATAGAAATTGCAATGGAAGAGAGAGGAATTCAGGCCTCTCCGCTAACTTACAACACTGACTATGTTACTTGCTTGGAAATTGGAGACGCTTCTTAATTTTTCTGAATCAATTCTTGTGCTTTGTTATGTTCACCCTTTTGGAGTTCCATATAAATGAAACTCCTTCTGGAATGAGCTCTCTGAAATTGATCTCATTTAAATGAAGGACATCAGTTAATTCTGCAAAGCCCTTCCTCTTTCTAAGCAGACGTATTGGAATTTCTTTACGTACTGTGAGATCACAGTTTTCTCAAGTTAGTCTTTCAGATGAGTGTTTTCGCAGGATTAAATCTCTCATGCTTTTCCTAAGGCAGTTAATAAGTATGTCCCTTGGTACTTTTCTTTTTATCTCTGGCATATAATTCACTCTGTACACACGGTCTACACATGGTTTGGTAAACACTTTCTCTGTATCAGCACTCTGTATCAGCACTCTGTACTATCCGTTTCCCTCAGTCCTTTCACATTTAATTTCTGACTGGTCTAGGCACCCTTCTTCTCTATCGTCTTTCTCCCAGTGGATAAAATAAATTAAAGTCAATTCACTCAGGACAGGCCGCTTTAATTTCCACAGTCTTTTCCCATCATTTTACTTAACAGCACTTTCTCACACAATGAAGCTCATCCAGCTCTCACATACTAGCGGCAGAGGAAGGGAATGAGCTGCTTTCAATGGCAGCTGCTTTCTCCGCTCGAGAGGCTCAAAACCTCCATTGGAGCTCAACATGCACTGGGCATGCCTTCAAACATCCAGCTTTCAATCTTCTTATGCACAGCAAGGCTCACTGGTAGTCGGTAAGTTGACTTCTTCATGTAAAATCCTTACTTCTCCGGCTACAGTATAATAGGTTGGCGTCCTTCGCCTCTTTTGCCCTCTCAGCTGCATGAGCATGGGAGGGGGATAAGCTTCAGAGCGCTTCATTGGCTGCCTTCCTGAAAACTGAGGGTTAGCTCTGAAGCCTCCATAATCTCCTGGAACATTTTGGGCTTACCCTCATTGTTCCGGTATAATTGTTGCAATAAGTCAGTATAATTGTTGTAATATTGGGGTCATGTGCTTCCAATAGCTGGCCTCGATCAGTAGTCTAACTGAATACCGTCCAGCACTCGCTGTAACCTCGGAACACTCTTCAAGTGTAGCTCTAAGTAGAGCACGTTGTAGTAGCCCAGAGTAGAGATGGCAACCTTCGTCTTCATGGATCCACTGGCACGGTGCACTCCCAATCCGATCCAATTGAACAGAATTTGAAGAAAGGATACCCACCATTTGCATCCACAGTCATCCACTCCCAGCTATGCAGACGTGGAAGATCCCCCACCACATTTCATAGCTCTTCTTTCTCCAAGCATAAAAACGTCATTGTGACATGTTCGTTTTCTTGTAATGGAAGATATTGTGGACTTGACAGTTGTTCAGTTTTTAAAAATAAAATTAAGTAAACATTCACACTGGGTACAGATAAATACACACACATACACAAATGGCCGTGTTAATACATACAGTGTAACGAACCAGTGAAGTCCAGTCAAAAGCAACCGTGTTAAGTTCTTTATTGAGCTGGCATTCTTAGTCAGGAACAGGCAATGCGGGAACTGACATCCAGATCTCAAGCAGCCGCTTATACAGGGCATCAGACGGGCTCCCACCAAAAGAATATAAACAAGGCAGATTTTCACACAGTGTTTCACACAGGCAAGCAAGCAAGTAGAAGATAACCAAAACAATAAAATTCCCCTTACCCAGGCGTTCAGCCAAGATCTCCAGCGAGAAGCTCTCCAAGGTTGAAGGTTGAAAAAGCACCACACCCTTGCCATCCTCTGAGGCTCCTATTTGCCATGGAATTGCAAAATTCAGACTTCTGTGGTCTCGTTTAGTTATGTTTAAATCTCCCATTAGCTTCAAGGTTGGTCTTGAAGCTACAAGACATCAGCCAGCAAAACCCATTAAGGAAACCTCTGCACTAGTTTTTTAGTGGCGGAGAGAAAAGATTATCTCTTCACTTGACAGTATTATCCCCAAGAAGAGTAGCTGCATTCTAGCATGACAGTCATTTCCAGTTCTCAAAGAGTCCAAGCACAGTTGAATCCAATTTGCTTTTGAATGTGAATCCCTCAATTTCACCCCTGTTTTCCTTTCAACTTGGCATTTCATTGCAATAGATCAGTATGACAACATTACTGAACTTTTTGGTTGGGTGACCAAGACCTAAAATGGGTTTTCTCATTCATAAGGTGGCCTTTTCCTCAGTAGAGGACATTTAAGTGACTGGGTGAATTGAGGGGGAGACATATAATGAATCAAGATAGAAGTCTGCCTTTGAATGTTCTTTAATTCAAGCGCTGCCATACCAAACTTTTCTGACTATATCACAGTGATGGCAAACCTTTTTGAGACCAAGTGCCCAAATTGCAACCCAAAACCCACTTATTTATCGCAAAGTGCCAACACGGCAATTTAACCTGAATACTGAGGTTTTAGTTTAGAAAAAATGGTTGGCTCCAAGGCCTGCGTTACTCAGGAGTAAGCTTGGTGGTAGTCGGTGGCTTTGCTTTGAAGCAACCGTGCAACTCTTCCAATGGGTGAATCAAGCAAGCCCCATTGCTAGCAACCGAGCTTACTCCCAGGTAAAGTATCATGCTTTAGTTCTTCACATGAAAATCAGTGGGGTTTAACAGTACTTAACAGGGTTACCTACACTGCTTTCCCAAAACTAGGTCTTAGGTTTATTGCTAGGTTTGCGCGTGCCCACAGAGAGGGCTCTGAGTGCCACCTCTGGCACCCGTGCCATAGGTTCGCCACCACTGCTATATCATATTTCTGTCCCTATGGCAGTTCGGCTTCCATTGTGAAATAACTTGATCATCCCTCTGCTTTTTACTCAGGCAAAAGGAGAAGGGGGAAAAAGACATTTTGCTTTGAACATACATGTCCTTGGTAGATAGCGTAGATGGGAAAATAAATGTATTTGAGGAAACAGAGCTGAAAGAAAGATCATTTGGAAACCAGCAGGCTGTTGAAAGAACCGTCAGGCAAACACTGCCATAAAGCTTTGAAATGCTGCTCGGTGTTTCTGGATGTCAGAGACTCATTCAGAAAGGTCATTGCATGTGGGATGAAGTGGGTTATCCTTTATGATCTCAAGTAATTTCAAATACTGTAAACAAATAAATCCAGAAGGAAGGAAGAAATGTTTATTAGCGTTCAGAGACTTCAGGAGACCGGTCCTTAAATTATGGAGTGTGCTGCATGTAGCCAAGGTGATGACGATCCGTGCCCTGTAACCACCTGCACAATATTTCAAGTCATCTCCGTGATTCATAACGACACAACAATAATGATAAAAACACGGTCCTCAAATGAAGCTATTCAGCTATATATAAACAGTTTCTAATTGAAACGAGCATTCGCTGAAATGGCTCGGTCAGTAAAAGTTCCCTTTGCTGCAAAAATGCTGGGAGACTTTGTGGTACTTCAGGGATCAGACTGACAATAATAAACACAGGATAAAAAAAGGCAAGAAGAACGTGGTCATAAAAAGAATGGAAGGCAACACAGACTTGAAGTGACACCTATGGAAGTGCCCCAAACAAAATTGTGTTGAATTTTTAATAATACAGCACTTATTTCTGCAATGCCCAGATTTTTCATTGTGGAACAAAGACCATAAATAGTATTGCTAGTGTTATATCATAAAAGGGCAATTAATCTTTCAAATAAAAGCAGTAGAATACATTTCCAGAGGCCCTCCAGCAACGCTCTGTGTTTTTAAGCAATGTTATCTGCTGACACTTGTTAAATGTTTTAAAAGCAGGTTAAGGACCTCTGGCTCTTGACTGCTTTGATTTGTGGTTTCCAACATGTTCTTTGAACAGCCTAGACTATACTGGTGCCTGACCTGAGCAAAGCAGTATTATAGCAGTCCTTCCTTTCTTATTTATATATTGGTTTAACAATTGAAGTCAGGCATTTGGTTGGCCGGCCATAGCTGAACTTGGATCACTGGATTCTGCAATCTGGCTCTGAAGAACTGTGGGAATACTTAACCTGACAATGGGATTGGAAATGCACATCTGAATTAGTAGGAATGTGTCATGTCCAGTCTTATACCAGGCCTGGCCATAGTTCTCTTCCTGACAGGAGGTGGGTACGATCAACTGTCTCTTCCTCTGACTCCTTCCCAAGCTGCCCTGGGAATCCACATTCTGTTGTTGCTGTTAGCCACCTTGGCTAGAGATAAGAAGGTCAAGTAGTATTCCTTTAAGAACATAAGAACATAAGAACTAGCCAGCTGGATCAGACCAGAGTCCATCTAGTCCAGCTCTCTGCTACTCGCAGTAGCCCACCAGGTGCCTTTGGGAGCTCACGTGCAGGATGTGAAAGCAATGGCCTTCTGCGGCTGCTGCTGCTCCTGAGCACGTGGTCTGCTAAGGCATTTGCAATCTGAGATCAAGGAGGATCAAGATTGGGAGCCATAGATCGACTTCTCCTCCATAAATCTGTCCAAGCCCTTTTTAAAGCTATCTAGGTTAGTGGCAGCATATTCCAAACACCAATCACACTTTCTAGCTGAGAGAGTTAAAGTCAGGTTTCTCTGGGAGGGGGGTATGTGGTTTGTAGTAGGGTGTTAGTCATTTGCTTTCTGTATTTGTAGGGTAGTTTTGGTAGCGATTTTCCAGTTCTGTCAATAAATGTCTGGTGGCCTATTTTCCCTGAACCGCTGTTTCTGAATAAAGACTTCTGCTAAAACAAAAGTGCTTTCCCCTAAACAGTCCGGGGGTCCTGACAGTATGCCAGCCTCCAGGTGGAACCCGGGAATCCCCTGAAAAGACAGCTCATCTCCACTTCCTCTGAAGTTGTTCCCCAGAAGAAAATCTAGTGAGCCATTTGGCTACAGGGGGGCGGGGAACTTTGGGGTATAGGAGCCCTGGGACTGTTCGCACACACTCATGCGAGCAGCCGAGTGGCTGCCAGATCCCATGGACAGCCAGCACATCGGCCGGGGCACGCATCTTTGCACGGAGGCGCTTAAAAAACCTTTTTGTAAACGTACCTCCCTTTGAAGTGCAGCTACGCAGACAGGTACACATGCTTCCCCAGAGCCTTGCGGGAGCCATCAGTGCCTGCATGGCTCCGCGGATGGGAGCTGGGAGGGAAACAAAAAGAAAAGCGCAGCTGCATAACGATCCTTGCAGCTGCAACCGTTTGCTTGGCCGTGGCTCCAAGGCGCATTAAAATAAAGAATTGCAGAAATCATGATTCTTGTAAAAAACCTGGATTGGACTTGCTTCAGGAGCGGGATCCATGTGAAGTTGCCCTCCCCCCCAGCCAGGTTTTATCCCACCCTTTACCAGTATTTATTGGCCCATGTGGAAAGGTCTTTTGGTTTTTGATTATTTTCCTTAGCAGTTAACACAGTACTTGTTCTTTGGGCTGGTGATAGTGTGTAAGATGGAACCGACGGTTTCATTGCCAGCAGTGGAGTTTTGATAGATGGGAACATATTGAGGTGGATTAGCCAGGTTGGTGTGGCTTCCAAGCTCGATACAGAGGTTTGACAGATAAAGCTGTATGTGCCCTAAGGCCAGGTTACTTGAAGGACAGCTTTATCCTGCATGCTCCCACCTCCCAACTGAAAAACCATCAAAAACCCTGCCCTGTGTTAGTTCTGAAACTGGTTAGGTATGTACCAGAAACATTGCCTTTTTGGTGGTGCTCTCTATGCTTTGCAGTCCTTTCTCCTTTTAGGCTCACCTGGTGCCAGTCTTTTTTTATTCTCTCCATCCTTTTAGGCCCCATGCTGCTTGATTTTTAATGGCTTCATCCTGTTTCAAGTGTTCTGAGCAATGTTTTCATAGGCTCTTCAAATTATACTTTTAGGGTATATATGATGTTTTCATTTAATGATTCTGTCTTGAGCATATGAATCTACCCATTCTTTCGGTTCATTTTCAGAGACCCTGCTTTGATTGCTCCTACCTTCTGAAGCTAGACATATGACAATCTGAGAAAAGGCCTTCTTGGTGGTGGCACCAACACTTTAGAACTCCCTCTCCAGGGAGATTCACATCTCTCTCTATTGGTGTTTTTCACCAGCAGGCAAAGACTTTTTCATTCTCCAATAATTCTTATAGTGACCCTCCTTTTAATGTTGTTCATGTTTTTTTTAATTGAATCATCTTATAATTTTAACTCTCTTTAAACTGTTCAAGTGTTTTAATGTTTCTTATTTTTGCCTCTGTTCAAGTGTTTTAATGTTTCTTATTTTTGCCTAACTATGTTAAGTCTAATAAAAGGTATTGTGTGAATTCTGGGTTATGGATTTTGCTTTGGACTGTCACAGTTACCTGCAACTTCTGACGAGTATAATTTTATTGAAGATTGAGGCAAAATATTTTCTCCCACTTATAATTGGAAAGACAAGGAAGTGTACGCTATACATTTCAAGATCTCAGTATAGAAAAAGTTTTCATGGTATATACATAAGAGGAAATTTGATCTGCTATGTAATCAAAATTGTTTCTTCTTCCTCCATGCTTTTATTGTCAGACAGCTGTGGATATACAGGATAGAAATCTACGTATGCCTCAGGTTTATTTCTACTTGAAATCTGTTAGTGCCAGAATAGGCATATAAAGATTTTGACTGTAAAAAGCAAAATCTTATACCTTGAAATGACGACATGCCAGCTGGAAAAGAGTGGTTGTTATAAAGTAATAAACCTATCTTCATGCAAGTGCTTTGCTCAAAAGAAAAACACAAGAAGGGACTTTTGTGCTGCATAAGCATATTTCTTGCGAAAGTCTTTCCCAAACTTCTGTGCTATGCAACAGGAAGTTGGTAATGGGAAGTATGTGAGGATTGCATGTCTCAATACATTACAAATGTCTAGGCAGCATTCACAAGCTTTTCATAAAGACCAGGATCCAGATGATGTGAAGAACTTCTTAGCTAATGGAAGAAGAAATCCTCTTTTCTTAAGGTGGTTGCGTCCCAGGAATTTCCTCTGCCAATCTGGTTTTGTTTGTTCTATCCACTAGCCTTGGTGAATGCATTATTCAGACTTAAGCAGAGCTAACCATTGATCTTGTAACTATGGTTCAGAGACTGGCAGTGTGGCATCAGTCTGGGTGCTCATGCACTTTCTCTCCCTGCCCCTAGGCTGCCAACACAAGACAGGTAACTGGCAAAAGATGCACTGTGAAGGACGGTGGGGGGGGGGGATTACCACACATGTAATGATATTGCCAGTGAAGCTCTAACATTTGTCCAAAACTCTATGATTTAACATCACCAGACACACTCTAGCATTCGTGTCTCTGGTGACAGGCTGATGTCACTTCCAGTTGCTCCAAGCTGCTGACAATCACCTCTCCAGATACCCTCCATTTTTCTCCAACTGCCTAATTCCTTGATGGTACGAAGGGCTTGCTGGCAATGGAGAATCCCCCACTCCAGTGGGAATTTGACAAACCTACCCTCACCACTTCCTTTATTGGGCTTCATTGTGGTCTTGTATTATATATGGTTATGCCAAACAGGGGTGCAAACTTAGCCAAATGTTGAAGCCAAGAGGGGTTTGTTGGTATGCAGTACAAGGTTGCGTGGTTTGCCAAGACTTTGCTTCATGCTGTGTTCATCTGCTTTTCAGACTGACTTGGCCTGTTTTCTATGTTCAGTTTGTTTGTTTGTTTGTCTAGTTTGTACGTTGGCCTTCCCCTTGTGGCTTCTGGTTGTGCTTCCATCAGCGGAGCTCTTTAAACCCCCCCCCCCCGTAACACTCTATGTTTATTGTGGGAGTGATCTACCATTGGAGTGGCCCTCCTCCAAAGGCAGCAGGCACTTCCGCAAAATGGAGGTTGTGGAAATAGGAGGCTGGCAAAATGGCAACTTAACTTGGCAGAAATCAGTGGGGCACTTCCTCATGTGTACACAAAGAAACAGAGCAGGCAGCCTCGGGGTAAGTACTGCATGCATAAGTGGCCAAAATTTAATGGCACTTTCTAGGTACAATACTGTTCACGACGAGGTATACAGTTTGCTGTTTTTCTGGGCATGAACTAAAGGAAGGCTAATTAATAACCCCTTGCCTTCTAGACCAAGTGCCAGACTTCTTATAATCAGTTTTTGAATGTTATGATAGAATTCAGAATATGGATAGCCACATTCACAGATAGATGCATTTTAGAAATGGCGTTGTGTAAGATGAGTTGTTTCCCCCCCCTTTTGGATGAGTTATATAATAATAATAATCAAACTTCATTTCTACAGCCAAAGGCCTTTACAATATAGGCACGCGAATGTAACAAGTAATGAAATCTGAAGACGGTAACAGCGTAATGCCTGATGAAATGCCTTTGTAGAGTAGAAATGCTTAATGTCTGCTGTTCTTTGTAGAAACTGGGGGAAATTCTTTAAATATTTTTTTCCTATAGTGCTTGTAGTTTTGTCAAGCAGGGGAGTTATTTAAAAAGTATTCACACTTCATATATTTGGCTTGAAAAAGGAAAGAAGGAATTTATTTATTTATTTGTACCCCACCTTTCTCTGCAGTGGGTACCCAAAGTGGATTCCAGCATTCTCCCCCTCTAAGTTTTTTTCCTCACACCCACCCTGTGAGTTAGGCAAGGCTGATAGAGAGTGACTCACTGGCCCAAGATTACTCCATGAGGTTCCATGGCAGACTGAGGATTCGAACCCAGGTTTTCCAAAAGCTGCACCAGGTTGGTGTTCGCTCTTGAGTACTAGCGGTGGATAGTTGGAGTTTGCAATTTTCTACAACTTCATTGCATCCTTCCTGAATTGTGCATCTGCACATTGTTCAGAGTTTTGATTTTGCTGGTGGCACTTTCCTTACTATCCTGTTTCCCCGAATATAAGACATCCCCGGAAATTAAGACGTAGTAGAGGTTTTGCTGAAGTGCGAAATATAAGGCATCCCCCAAAAGTAAGACGTAGCAAAGTTTTTGTTTGGAAACATGCCCGACGAACAGAACACAGAAATATAAGACATCCCCTGAAAATAAGACATAGGGCATATTTGGGAGCAAAAATTAATATAAGACACTGTCTTATTTTCGGGGAAACATGGTAGCAGCTGGCGTGGCTTCATTGTTATCCATCCCCCAAACTAAAACCATTGAAATTATTCAGAGATACGAAGCTTTATGAATAAGAAAAAAGAATGATCAAACCATTCCTGTAGTTTCAGAGGATAGCTGTGTTGATCCTCTATAGGACAGCTAAGCCCGAGTCATAATGCGCATAAGCTGCCTTGAGCCCAGCTTTGGCCATGAAGAACAGGGTGTCAAATATAATAAAATAAACACAAAAGAAAACAAATGTCAGCACCTTAGAGTCCAACGAGATTTTCAGGGAATAAGCTTTTGAGAGTCAAAACTTCCATCGTCAGATATGATTCGGAATGACTTCTGACTGGGACACAAGGATGGGCAGCATAATCTCGAGGCTCACTGGCACTGAAGCGGCCAGGCATGGCGCAACTGGGGTGCTGCTAATCTGCTCTCTGACAGGTTTGGTCAGGCAGCAGCAGCCGCAAGGAAAAAAAGAACGGGTTGCTGGGTTTTTGAGTCTGTAGCTGCATCAGCACCCCCAGCAACCACGCCATAGCTCCCCAACCGGATGACGTTTTGGGACAACTGAACTGTGATGGACAGGGCAGGGAGGACCAATCAGGAGTGGGCAGGCTCGGGGCGTGGCTTTGTGCTTTTGAAAGGACAACTTGTGCAACCGGTTTGAGGAACGCTTTAAAGTTCGCTGTCCAGCTTGAAACTTTACTTGAAGCAATCACGTCATGTGACTTTGTACGAGAATATTCATCTGACGTGACCACAAGCCTTTGAAATCTGTATTCGAGGTCGGAGTTTATCCAGAGGACCGACTAGCTCTGTGGGGTTTTTTTTTGTTAATATTGCTCCATTGTATGTTGCTAGATAACACTGAGCGTGCATTCAAAATTGCATTCCATTATTCAATTAATTTTGTTGCTGAAAGCACGGTGGTGCATATTCCTTGAGTTTCAGATTTATGAATGTATAATCATAACACACTTTTCTTGGATGTTGTGATTCATGCATTACAGGTGATGTGAGCCTATCTTCAGTGCCAATTCTTTTGTGTTGCTACTGATGCACTAACCCTCAATTCTTTTTACTGTGGCAGTGCCACAGACAGGGGGCAGGAATTGCATGGCCAGGCATGCTGGCTCTGTATTTATGGTCTACCCATGCCCCTCCTTAAAGGGACCGAGGACTGTGGCAAATCCCTGGACACCCTGACAAGAGTTGGTCAGGACCCCAGTAATCCTCTTGCCGTGGATACCCCAAGCCAGCCCTTAGACCACATGATGCAAAGGGTGTCAATCACCTCAGAAGGGACGTGGGGAGATGTTGAGGAGAGTTTGTGAAGCCATGGATGTCCTTCCAGTTTAACTTGGTGACTTCCAGTTTAACAGTAATGTATTTCAATGGAGCACAGGCAAGTCAGTTGGTCCACCTGGCTCCAACAGGAATTGTAGCATCTCTCGTAGTTCCCAAAGGCAATCCTGTTATTTGTTTTAGTACAATGAGTACAATTGTCATTTGTTTATTTATTTATCATATTTTTACCCTGCCCTTTCCCCAAGGGGCTCAGGGTGGGTTACAACAGAATTAAAACACACTAAAACATTAAATAAATACAACATTAAAAATGTAAAAATGGCTTCCAAAATTACAGGGTAAATAAGTTATACAATTAGATGATGACTTAGATGACTCCATCCCAGCTTGTTCCCTCATCTCCTCCCTAACCCCCCCCCCCGCACCCGAGGTCAAGAGGAGATGTTCTCAATGCACACCTTGCTGTCCTTGATGTGACACCCAGCAGCCCCTCCAGGCACCGGGCAGCTGCTGCCACAGATGCTATCAACCTTTCCATGCCCCAGGAGAAAGCATCCCTCCCCTGTGGCAGGTCTCCATAAGCTCCTGGTCAGGTGCCATTCAAGGGCCCCAGCACAAGCTCCAAGTCATCTGCTACAGCATCCAGCACTTGAGTCAGTCTTCCCTACCAGTGCCCTCCCCACCCTATTGTGAAGACATCAAGTCTACCTGCTGTGTTTCCTTCCCAACCATTGACTCTGGTGACCCCACAGTCCCCTGCTCCCTTATTGATACCTCCCCAGATGTCTTCTCCCAGGTAGAGACCCCACCTCTTCCCAGTGTAGGCACACAACTATTTACTTCATTAATTTACTGTATTTGTAACTTTTCTCCCCAGTGGGGACTCAGAGTGGCTTTACATGTTTCTCTTGTCCATTTTATCTTGACACCAACCCTGTGAAGGAGGTTAGGTTGAGTCTCAGTGATTGGCCTGAGGTCACCAAGCTAGCTTCCATTGCCTGAGTGGGGATTTGAACCTGAAGCCCCTAGATCCTCTTCTGACATGCTAACCCCCAGAAAAAAAAAGTTTGAATTTGGTGGCACCTTCAAGACCAACAACATTTTATTCTTGGCCTAAGCTTTCATGTGCCTGTATATTTCATCATATACTTTTTTTCCCCTGCTGCCTTATGACACACCAAAGAGAGAAAACTCTGGGGTAAGAGGCCATGGGATGCCTCAAGAGATGCAGGTGCCACTGGCCTGGGCCAAACACAGCAGGGACCCCACAGCACCTCCAGGGATGACCTCACACCCAGTCACCCCTCCCCTACTCATTTTGCTAGCTTCTGTGTCAAGGGGGGATGGGTCAGGAGGTGATCTGGTGGAATGAGTCAAGGGTGGTATGGGAGTTAGCATCAGGTGGGTAGCCATGTTGGTCTGAAGCAACAGGGTTTTTTTTTATTTTGGGGGTCGTATCTTCAAAGCCATGAAGAAGCATCCATTAGAGAATCACAGAATGAGGCTTTGAAGCCTGATAGTATTGGATCCATTTTTTAAAAAATGTAACAACCACAAAATGGAGGCCAGGAATCATTTTGAGGGAGCGCGTGCGAACAAACGAAGGCAGGATTGAAAAAGTTTTGCAAATGTTTTCAATGGCTTGTGTGGAATGGGCCAATCTCAACTGAGCAAGCAGAAGCAGGAAGAAAAGGTGGGTGACAGTGGTGGAAGGGCCTTACTGACAGAGTTCTGGATCCTCCCCTATATGTTCACTTTAATTCAGATTTAATTTTAAACCGTCCTTATAGTTTAGAAAAGTGGGGTATAAATCCAAAGTTGTCTTCTTCTTGCCAGTCTTGCATACACCAAGAAATGCTGAGAAGGTGCCCCAAAATGTTGAAACAGCGGTCCATCCTGCCACAGATTGGATATGTAAGGAAAAGCAATTGGAATGTCAGTTGCACACACACGGACACATATGAAATTGCCTTCTACTGAATCAGACCCTTGATCCATCAAGGGCAGGATTGTCTGCTCAGACTCGCAGTGGGTCCCCCAGGTCTCTGGAAGAGGTATTTCACATCACCTATTGCCTGGTCCTTTTTTACTGGAGATTTAAGGAATGGACCCTGGATGGCAAAGATGCTTCCTCTGAACCTCGGCACCTTGCTAAAAGAGGTGCAATATGTCAACCGTTTCTACCACTAATATGAGGTGTTAGTATGCCACACTTACATCTTGACATGCAAGGGAACGGAAGGGAGTGGCATGCAAGGGAAGTGGAGTGAGTGAGGGTGGTATGCAAGGTAGGGAAGGGAGGGGTGGCAATCAAGGACATGGCCTACCCTCTCTAGTGGAGGGAGGGGAGGAGAGAGGGGGTGGCATGCAAGGAGAGGGGAGTGAGGGAGTGAGGGAGGGGTGGCATGCAAGGGAGGGGAGGGGGATTGTAAATTCCAAAGTCTTTCTAAACATACATTTAAAATGCTTCATAAAGATAGTTGTAACTGTCTTCCATGTCTTGTTTTTTAAAAAAATAAGAATGAAAGGTTATGAGGTAGCCTGTGAAATGCAGGCTCCTTAATCCAAAATACTTAGAGGTATCACTGTGACATGATGTTGTGTCCCAGGCATATTTCCCTCTGAGTTCTGCTTCGCCAGAAGCCAACTCACTCTGCCCCAGCGACGAAGCTGCTGGCTGTCAGCCCTTGTGCTCTTCCGCCATCAGTCTTTCTGAATATGCTCTGCGCCACTTGCCAGGTAATGCTTGGAAACACCAGAGTGCATAGGAGACAAGTGTCAAGCACATCACCAGAGTTGGTGGCGTTGCTGCTGCTCAGGCTTATGACATCTGTGCAGTACTGAACCACGCGCTCTATGGGCTTTTAAAACTCCTAGGAGGTTCCCGGGGCTTATTCAAAGGCTTTAAAGTTCAAGTGAGCTTAGCGGGAGGAAATAGCAGTTGCAAAATACCAAAACAAGTCCGGAGAGCATTTTCTAATGTGACTGGAAGAGATTATAGAGTTTATCCCAGGCTTTTTTTTTTTTGGTTAGTGAATTGTAAAGTGCTTAAGTAAAGTTCTCGAGTGCAAAGCAGGACATGCTATTAGACTGTTGCAGTGGGGCATTACAGCCTTGTTTGAGTCCCCAGAATAAAGGGGCAAAATTGCCAACTGGTAGCCAAAAACACACTGTGAGAATCTGCCTGAAGTAGCAGACCTTTCTCTGTAGGGTCCTGTAGACTTGTGATAACACCCACATGAACACACACACACACGCTAGCAGGGACCCATGAGAATAGTGTGGGGATCCTCCTAAGGCAGGGGTGGGCAACTATGGCCCTCCAGGTGTTTGTGGACTACAATTCCCATCAGCACCTGCCAGAATAGCCAAGGCCACCCCCAATCTCAGCTACACTGTGTTTGTGGTCTCGTGCTCCTCCATTGTGTTGCTCCAGTGTGACTGGTTGTGACTACTTGCCTTTCTGTCCCCATGACAGAAGGATAGATAGATGCAAGCACAGACAATGTTCTTATTTTAGGGGGATTTTTAAACCTCTGCATATATTTTTTTAAGTATGATTTCAGATTTTTTTCCTGCAAACTTGGGGACGGTCCCAACCCAGTTTTGCAGAACTATCTGCTTCATATCAATGTGGCCATGATGGGGCCCACATTTCATTATTTCAATACATGATGTGCTCAATGCTCATGTAAGGGGACCATATTTTAAGTTAGCAGGACTATCTGACTTATGTCAGCATGGCCATGATTTGTGGTTTTAAGTATCCGCAGATGTTTCACTATTAGACTATATGATAGGCTGAATGGAGCTAGGAAAGACTAAGAAGCGAGGCCAGCTAGAGATCAAGGCAGGGTCACACGACTGTAGCTGTATGATTCCAGCTCTGATGTGAATGGGCTTTTGGTTGCCAGCCTCCCGCCAAGAAGCAGCAATAACCTGACACCAAGTTAAACATTTAGCAGGGATTAAATGGTTGATAGCAGCAGCTGTAAAAGCACTTAGGCGAGAAGTAATTAATCAAGATTTTGACAGCTAGAGGGTGAGATAGCACTTTCGCACTCAGAGCAGAAATGAGGCAGGGGTTTCTCATGCCACCTTCTCCTGCCCTCCCCTAAGATCCATGGCAAGAGAATGCGGAAAACTAACATCCCAGTAGGTTTTCATCTGGTGTTCCAACCCAATATAAATTATACTGAAGAAGGCAATTGCTGTCTACTTGCAGATGAAATCTTATCTTACCATACATAATTGGCTAAGGGTTCGAATGTCCATTGACGAACCCTTAGCCCAGGGGTCTGCAGCCTGCAGCTCTCCAGATGTTCATGGACTACAATTCCCACCAGACCCTGCCACCATGGCCAATTGGCCATAGTGGCAGGGGCTGATGGAAATTGTAGTCCATGAACATCTGGAGAGCCGCAGATTGCAGACCCCTGCCTTAGCCAATTGCCGTGCAGGATGCATACCACCCAAGCGCTGTGCATACTGCACTCCCATTGGCCCATGCCTTGCCCAACCTTTCCCAGACCTACCTGCCCCACCACCACCCTCAAAGTATCCCCATCTCTGCCCTCCCATCACCCTCAGAAACCAAGCTGACCCAGCGCCCATGCTCTCCCTCTGTGCACATCAACAGCCGACATCGTGGTACCGTTGTATTGTTTGTGGCTTTGGACATGTATTATACTTGTAACTAGCAGCGAAGTCCATTGCACGGAGAGAGAACAGGTTGCCAGCACTGTGCCACTGGGGCCAGTTTCGGTTTTGGGTGCAGGAAAGGTGGGGGAAGGGCCAGTTGTTGCCACACTGAGCAGCAGAGTGGCAGTGTGGGGTGTTGGAGGATTCGGAGCATGGGGCCTTGGTTCAGTTTGGGGTCGGCTTGGGGTCAGTTTGGGGTCAGTGTAAGGGATTCAATGGTGTTGATGTTCAGAACAGCCGCCTGGCCTTGACTGAATTCCAGAACCCGGGCGATGGGCCAGCATCTGCGGCGGAGACTCTGGTGGAGGCCTTATCTCTTCGAGAGAGATGAGAACTCCGTTCCCGTGAGAAACCGAGAGGGGGGATGGGATGGACAGAATTATAACCTGTGCTTCTGGCG
Source organism: Sphaerodactylus townsendi (assembly GCF_021028975.2). Classification (NCBI taxonomy): domain Eukaryota; kingdom Metazoa; phylum Chordata; class Lepidosauria; order Squamata; family Sphaerodactylidae; genus Sphaerodactylus; species Sphaerodactylus townsendi. The sequence goes on along the minus strand of NC_059428.1, from coordinate 130,788,316 downwards.
GGAGACTTTATTCCTGCCACGTCGTGTACGTGAGCTTTCTAGGATGTCTGAATAAACGGTCTTTTACACCAAAAAGCCTTTTATTTCTGCTTCTATGGAATTCCTTACATTGTGGCAGGAATCTTAGTTCATCTATCTTCCCAGTGTAGTGGACCTCTGGTGTCTCGGCATGGAGAGGTTGAATATTCCTGAAACTGTGGAAGGTGCGGTAGCCCCCAAAGAGGGCTCCGAGCTTTCCCTTCTGGATTTGGAGGAACCGGCGGGAGAACGGGTCTCGCTGGTAACTCTTTCCCATCCTCGTATCAACACGAGTCTTCCCTTACTTCGTTGGGACGAGGGACGAGGGAACGATCATGTGGACTTGCATGAGTCGTTTGGGGCGCTGTCTATGGATCGGGCGCCTGTGGATTGGATACCTACCCGTTTCCGTGTGGATTACAAACCTCAGATGCAACCTGTCACGGAGGAGATGGGCCTGACCACTTTTCATGCGGCAACCCAGGAGTCAATTGAACGATTCCTGGACTCGTATTTCGATGATGCTCCCAAGAATCCACCGTGGCATAGCACTGGGGCCCGGCCTAAGACCACCGTTGAAACCGACTATATCGGGATTGGGAGGGTATCCGTACCAGCTTCCGATCGACCCCCCAGATCCCGGATCAGCAGTTGCACCAGAGGCCCGTGGAGCCGCCGGTGGACACGAGGTGCTGCATTCGATGAGGAGGAATCCGAAGAAAGCCTGCCTTCTCATCCGGACCTATTTCCCCTCCCGTCAAAGAGAGCTGGGATGAGGAAGTGGGCCGACTGCGAGATGCCCAGGAAGCATGGGCCCGTGAACGCCAGCTATGGGAAGAGGAACGGAGCAGCTGCAGCAAGAGCGCTGCGAAAACCTGCAAAAGGACCGGGAACAGCAGCGCAAAGAAATCCAACTCGAACTGGACCGTACAAAGACGCGTTGCAACGCAATATACGCAGAATCTATCGGTCCATGATAAGGTCCTGGAACACTCCAAACTGGACTTAGAGCGTCAACGCGAAAACGTTAAGGCCATGCGTGCACAAAGTGAACTAACTGCAGCCATTCAACGAGACTTAACTGGCCAAACTGGAACGAGAGAAAGCAGCTTTGCATGCGCACCAAGATGCCTTTGACTCGCAGTAGGAAAGAGACTTAGCCGCCTTTGAAAAGGAGCTGAAGAAGCAGCAGGACAAGATGCCCCAAGCTGGAGCTCCACGGCGTTACCGGTACAGCCAACGCCAGAGGGGCGACGCTTCTGGGTCCTGCTACTCGCGTATCTGCCACCTTCCAAAGACCTGCTCCCACCAGAGCACCAGCGGCGCCGGGCGCCGTGCCCCACCTCCACCGATTCCGGCTCTCCCTGCGCCGCCGCCTCAACCTGCGCAAATCACGCCCCAGCGAGCTCCGAGGGCTGTGGAGAGAGGATATTACAGACCTCCGATACCTGCCCGTTTCGATGGGGACCGCTTCCAAACTCCCCTACTTCATCCTGCAACTCGATGCCCACATGGAGGACTATGACGATTTGTACCGGTCTGAACGCCAAAATACGGGACACGTGGTTCCGTCTTGGATGGAGCGGCAGCCGACTGGTTTGTGACTCTTTTTGACCTTGCAAGGGGAGGATACTCGCACGGTGCTCATGCTCCTCCAAGCCTTAAGGGCTCGCTTCCAAGATCCGGATGCTGAAAATGAAGCCATCCGCACCATTAAATCTATTCAGCAAGCCAACCGCTCTTTTGCCGAATTTGCCCGTGAATTTCGTGCGGCGGCTGCTCGACTCCCTCCTGAGTGGCCTGAGCGCATGAAATGTGAATACTTCTCGGATGCCGTCGACGGCAAACTGCGAGAAACGGTGTTCCTTATTCGGATCCCACGCACTATTGCTGACTGGATCGAATTAGGATCTCAAGTGGCGTCTCGTTTGGATTATGCTCGCGCCGGGGGCCGCCCACGCCCAAAACCCACCGCTACGACCACCGCTGCGACTCGCAAGCCAAGCCCAGCAGTCTCTACGGAAACCACCTCCGAGCGCCGTTGCCGTTTGGGATTGTGTCTTTACTGTGGAGGACCGGGTCATCTAGCTGCCAACTGCCCGAAAAAACAGAGGCCAACCGCTCCGGCTGCGCGCACCCCATCTGCCAAGCCACCACGTAAATCCGGGCCGCCTCCGACGGGCTCGTCTAAGGCGGTTACCGAAGGCGACCCAGAAGAGGGGGAAGTGGCGGTTTGCCTCTCTTCAACGCCCATGGATATGGGTTCGACTCCAGATGCGGTGAGTGAAGGCAGCGCTCCCATTACGATTCAAGCGATTATGGCCAACCCCGCTAAGCACACTCGTATTATAGCCTCAGCCCTTGTAGATTCTGGGTGCTCCCATTGCTTAATGCGGTCCCAAGTGGCTGAGGAACTTGGACTAGACCGAGTTCCCCTAGCTAAACCCATACCGTTCACACAAATGGACGGCAGCCCTCGGGGCCGAAGGACCGGCCCAGTTCAAAACGCAACCGGTTCTCCTCCGCTGCGCTGACCATTGGGAGAAAATTAGTTTTATTCTGGCCCCAGTGGCCAAACACTCCCTAGTCCTGGGCATGCCATGGTTGTTGTTGCATGAACCAAAATTCATTTGGAAAGAACGGATCTTAGAATTCACTGACCCCCCCTGTGGAGAACACATGAATTGGGGGGATAACTCACCTCCTAATGACATACACCCCCTGGCTTCGTCAGCGGTGCACGCCCAATTGCTCCCGGATCCACCGGGATTCCAACGGCTTACCAAAATTTAGCCAGAGTATTTCAGGAGCAAGAATGCGATCAATTGCCACCCCATAGAGACACTGACTGCAAAATCATATACAGCCAGGGGCTCAACTGCCCAAGGGTAGAATCTACCGCATGAGTCCCAATGAGGAGAAGGAACTTCGTGCCTTCTTAGACAAGAACCTTGCTCGCGGGTTCATACGACGAGCTACCAAACACACACATGCTGCTCCTGTATTATTTGTTAAAAAAAAGGACGGGTCTTTAAGGCTCTGTACGGATTACCGAGGGACTCAACGCGGTTTCCCTGTCCAATAAATACCCTTTTGCCTTTTGATCAAGGACCTTTAGATGCATTGGGCAAGGGACGATGATTTTACTAAGTTGGATTTAAGAGAAGCATACTACAGAGTCAGGATTGCGGAAGGCTATGAACATTTGACTGCATTTAACACAAAATTTGGACAGTATGAATACTTAATAATGCCATTCGGGTTAAGTGGGGCCCCCGGAGCTTTTATGGCCCTCATCAACGAAGTTCTACATGACTTATTATACAAGGGAGTAGTGGTGTATTAGATGATGTTTTAATTTATTCACAAACCATGGAGGAGCATGAAGCCTTGGTTCGGGAAGTATTAAAACGCTTGCTCGACAACTCCCTCTTTGCAAAACTTTCTAAATGTTGTTTTCACCAATCCTCCATCGACTATTTGGGCTACCGGATCTCTTCCGAGGGGTTAAAAATGGATCCTGCTAAGATTGAAGCAGTCCTCCAATGGCCTGCCCCCACCAATCGGAAAGAACTCCAGTCTTTCCTAGGGTTTGCTAATTTCTATCGTGACTTTATACCCCAATTCGCTGAACTGACTCTCCCACTCACAGACCTCTTACGCACTAAAGGTAAAGACCCACAGGCTGCCAAACCCGGGCTCTTTCTTGGTCTAAGGAATGTCAGACAGCCTTTCAACATTTAAAATCAGCTTTTACCACCTAACCTATCCTAAAACACCCTGACCCAGATCTTCCTTTTGTGGTTCACGATGCCTCGGACAAAGCGCTTGGTGCAGCCCTGTTGCAGAGAAATAAAGATGATAGGCTTGTTCCGTGTGCTTATTTATCAAAAAAAATTCTCCGTGCTGAGCTCAACTGGACTGTAGGAGATAAAGAGACTGCGGCCATCAAAGTAGCGCTCTCCACTTGGCGCCACTGGCTGGAGGGGGCTAAACACCCCTTTCAAGTTTGGTCGGATCACAAGAACTTGGCCGCCCTTTCCACCCCTCAAGATGTCCGCAAAACAACTCCGTTGGGCCGATTTCTTTTCTCGTTTCTCTTTCACCGTCCATTTTTTCCCTGGAAAAACCAATAAACTGGCTGATGCGCTCTCGCGCCGCCCGGGGAGGGGGGTGGAGCTGCCACGGGATATCCCGCGCACTGTTCTCCTCCCAATTGGGGCTGGCTGTCACCGATCTCAGATCGCCCACCCCTCCTTCTCCACCCATTCCCAGCCTGATCTCTCCTTTCCTACGGGAACTCGAGAGGCGTGGCTGCGCGAGCCACCAGCGGAGGAAGGTGACTCCCAATTACGCTTGGAGAATGGTGTTTGGAGGCGGGATTGTTGGTACGTGCCTCCCCTCCTCCGCAGTTTTGGCAGGTTCTCGAGGCCTGTCATGATGCCCGGCCGGGTTGGACATTTTGGCTTCCTTTAAGACTCTGCATTTGGCCCGGGCCAGTCACATTTTGGTGGCGCTACGCGCAAAGACATTACTGAGACATATATCAAAGGATGCTCTGTTTGTAGCGGAAGCCAAACCTGTCTTTCCTCGAAAAAACTCCTATGGTCTGTTGAAGCCTCTCCCGGTGGCCTCCCGCCCCTCGGGAAGTCATCTCCATGGATTTTATTACGGATTTGCCAGAAAGTCAAGGCAACACAGTCTTGTGGGTGGTGGTGGACTTATTTTCCAAGCAAGCCCCATATTTCATCCCATGTAACTTCCATCCCTCCTCCGGGCCCTCAAGTTAGCTGCCTGTTCATTCAGCATATTTATCGCCTACACTCCTCCGCCAAGGTGGTGTCCGGACCGCCTGGCCCCAATTCATTTCCTTTCAAAGTTCTGGAAAGCTTTCCTTGGGCTTATTGGGGTCACTTCCCGGCAATTCGCCGCCCCTACCATCGCTTCAAAGTGATGGTGGTGAGTCGGAGAGAAATCGAACAGAACTCCTGGAACAGTATTTACGCTTTGTTACACCAACTATCACCAAGACAACTGGTGCGATTTAATTCCGCTTTGCAGAATACGCCTACAATAATGCAGGTTCATAGCAGTACAAAACCCTCTTCGAAATTGTATGTCTGGTTCCGAATGTCCTTTCCCTCCGTCGCGAACTACCTGCAGAATGCGTTGAATCCTCCAGAGTTCCAGCAGTGGATTTCTATCTCTGGGCCGAGGGGTGGAAAACAGTCCAGGACCGCCTTTGCAGCAAAGCTAAAGATTCCTGGGTAAAAAAACTTCACGGATAAGCAATCCGCCGGATTTCCCTTTACGGTGGGCTTCTGGGTATATTTTGTCCACTGGCACAGAATCTCAGACCTGACGCATAAATTCTCAAACCACTGGGCAAAAGATTCGCGGGACCTTTTAAGATTACTAAAGTGATTAATGATGTCACTGCCCGGACAGACCTCTGGCTCTAATTCTCTAAGTAATATCCATCCTGTCTTTTCATTCCAGTTTACTTCAAGGAGGCTCCCCTGCTTCCTCGATGCCTGGCACGAATTCTCCTCCGAGAGACCTCCCGCTTTAATTATAATTGATGGCCACAAGCATTACGTAAATTGACGTTTCATCCTGGACTCTCGTTTTAATCGACCGTGAAACGCTTTGTACAATATTTAGTCTCTTGGGTGGGATATTCCTCTGGGTATAATCAATGGGTCTATTCAGAAAATATTGACGCTTCTTTCCTCATTTCTGCTTTCCACCGCACCTTTCCGCACAAACCTGGGGGGGGAGAAGTTTTTCTTAAGGGAGGCAGAGTGTAAGGGATTCAATGGTATTGATGTTCAGAACAGCCGCCTGGCCTTGACTGAATTCCAGAACCCGGGCGATGGGCCAGCATCTGCGGCGGAGACTCTGGTGGAGGCCTTATCTCTTCGAGAGAGATGAGAACTCCGTTCCCATGAGAAACCGGGAGGGGGGATGGGATGGACAGAATTATAACCTGTGCTTCTGGCGGGAGACTTTATTCCTGCCACGTCGTGTACGTGAGCTTTCTAGGATGTCTGAATAAACGGTCTTTTACACCAAAAAGCCTTTTATTTCTGCTTCTATGGAATTCCTTACAGTCGGCTTGGTTCGGTTTGTGGTCGGTAGAGAAAGGCTGGGGAAAGGGTCGGCTGTCTTGTATTAATTAAATCTAGATCTTGTATTAATTAAAGTGACTCTCACTAAGGTTGTTCACATATGAGTTTCTTCAAGAGATTGTGACACTTCTAGAACTTGCTGTTTTACTTGGAGAGCCAGTGTGATATAGTGGTCAAGAGCTGTGACGTCTAATCTGGAGAACCAGGTTTGATTCCCCACTCCTCCACATGAATGGTGGACTGTTATCTGGTAAACTGGATTTGTTTCTATGCTCCTACACATGAAGCCTGCTGGGTGACCTTGGACCAGTCACAGTCCTCTCAAAACCCTCTCAGCCCCACCTATCTCACGAGGTGTCTATTGTGGGGAGAGGAAGGGAAAGGAGTTTGCAAGCCGCCTTGGGTCTCCTTACAGGAGAGAAAGGCGGGGCACAAATCCAAACTCTTCACTCTTCTCTTTTACTTCAGACTTCGGCTATGATCTTCCTTGCAGTCCAAAACTACAAGAATGAGAAGGAAACACTAAAATCAGCTTGCTTCATTAATTTTGTGCAATTCTGGGGTTTCTGGGAGGAAGAAAAGAAATGAGAAAAATACAGGTACGCTACATTCAGAAGTGTGAAAAAAGGAAAAGAAAAGAAAGCAAATCAGATAAGCATAATGTTTTATTTGTCCTAATCCCACATTTTAAGGCAATGCCATAGTTTGATATGGTTTGCTTCACCGTTTACGCTTGACAGAAATGCAACTTTACGACGGAAAGCATTGCTGTGGCATTGCGTGGAAACACATAAAAGACTTCCTCAATTACTCGAGCGCTATTTTTAAAAAGTCAGTGAAGTGAATCTTTTGCATTCAAGAGATAATGTGCTAACTCCATGCACGTGTCCTGGAACAGTGTTCTATTATATAAACGGTGTTTCCGTTGTTCTTTTTTGTGGGTTTCCCAGTGATTTTTTTTGGGGGGGGGTAATGTATAGTTAAAGTGTATTTATTTCACATTTCAAGTATGCTCTCTCAACAGTCATTAGCTGAGATTGGCTTTCATTTAATACATTGAAAACTTTGCTTAAGCAATGGCTGTTTGCGATGGTCTTATATCCTGAAGCATGAGGAAGCAAAAATGAATAAAAACTACTAGGACTCCAAGTGTGCTGAGGGAACAGATGGCAGGTAAAGTTCAAGGGGACCATACAAAACGTAGACGTGATGCTTCTCAAAATAAACAATTATTGGAATCTTATCTCCCGCTCAAAACAATGCCATCATGCTGATGTTCTCAGTGGGATGCACAGCAACACAGGATGAAGCAATGTTGAAGCAGAGTGCAAAGAATTTGTGCAAGAAGAGTCTCAAACAAGTGCAGGTCTGAATAATTAGTCTTTTGTGTGTTGTTGGGGAAGGCCTTTGCGAGCTAACTTGGGCAAACAATATGGAAATACTCGTTCAGGTCCAAGAGGAAGTCCAGAAGAGAGCAACCAAAATGGTAAAAGGTCTGGATTCCATGCCCTATGAGGAGCAACTTAGGGAGTTGGGTAGGTTTGGTCTGGAGAAAAGAAGGTTAGGGGTGACAAGACAGCCATGTTTAAATATTTGAAGGGATATCATGTTGAAGATAGAGCCAGCTTGTTTTCTGCTGCTTCAGAAACAAGGCAAGAAGCAATGGGTTGAAGGTACAGGAAAAGAGATGCCACCTAAACATTAGGAGGAACTTCTTTATGGTAAGGACTGTTTGACAGTGAAATATGCTGCCTCGAAGTGTGGTGGAGTCTGCTTCTTTGGAAGTTTTAAAAAGAGGCTATCTTTGCCAATGGTCATCTGTCAATGGTGCTTTGTGTATTCCTGAATGGCAGGGGGTTGGATTTGATGGCCCTTGTGATGTCTTCCAACTCTATGATTTCTTCCCCCAAAGAGTACAGTCATCCTAGCTCAATCTACCTCAGTCTCATCAGAGCTTGGATGCTAAGTAGTCAGTGCTTGAATAGGAGACCATCAAGGAGACCATCAAGGGTTGCTATGTAGAGAAAGGCACTGGCAAACCACTTCTGCTGCATTCATGCCTTGTAAACCACATGGGATTTCATGGAGTCAACATGTAGGGTTTCCAGGTCCCCCTGGCTACCAACAGGGGATGGAAGGACAGAGTTTTCAGATCCAGGATGGGAAACTCATGGAGATTTGGAGATTGGAGCCTGGGGAGGATGGGAAACTCAGTAAGGTACAAGAGGACCATAGAGTCCACCAACCAAAGCCTACATTTTTCCTAGGGGAATTGATCTCTATAATCTGGAGATGTGCTGTAATTCTGGTATATCCTCAGCTCCTCCCCAGAGGGAGGCATGCCTAGTTGGGTCCAACTCAATGATCCATTAATTCCTCCTTCCAGTCACAAAAAAAGAAACTGACAATGTGAACTTTAACTTAAACAAGGAAACAAATTGCTTTTTATGAATGACCACTTTAAACCTTGAGCTACAAAACAGGCCCAGAAAACATGCAATAATTTCTCTTTTATTAAGGGGACCTTGTCTGACAGTTTGAGAAAACTGGGTGTAATGTTTAAGTTATTGAACATGTTGCGTTGGAAACTATTCAAAATGACCTCCACTAAATTTTTCCCAGAGAGAAGAGGGCCATCTGCTCTAATATGTGCCTTAAAAACAGACAAGAAACTTACTTTGTATGTTTTTAAATTTTGCTGATTGTAGAAAATATTTGAAGGGATATTCAGGCTAAATTATTCTTTATTTTCCTCCCAGGGATGAAGCTGGCACAAGAGAAAGGTAAAATACATGGATTTTCAAAGGATCTGAACAGTAAATCAGTGACTTCTTTATAATCAACAAAACCATCTATAACCTCTCACAATGCACAAATTGGTTCTAGAACTAAAAAAAAGCACTGGAAGATGTGTGACCAGATTCCCATCATATTTTTACTTTGCAAATTACAGCCATTTTTTTCCAATCACTAGAACGTAAGAACATAAGAACTAGCCTGCTGGATCAAACCAGAGTCCATCTAGTCCAGCACTCCGCTACTCGCAGTGGCCCACCAGGTGCCTTTGGGAGCTCACATGCAGGATGTGAAAGCAATGGCCTTCTGCTGCTGCTGCTCCTGAGCACCTGGTCTGCTAAGGGGTGAGAACTAGAGTAGTAGATTGCTGAACGCTAATCATTTTATTGTAATTTATTATATTTACTAGATATGTTTTTTATGATTGTCGCTGCTTTTAAATGTTTTAATTGCCTATATTGTTTTCTTTTGTGTTGTACACCGCCCAGAGCCCTCTGGGGATGGGGCGGTATAGAAGTCCAAATAAATAAATAAATAAATAAATAAGGCATTTGCAATCTCAGATCAAAGAGAATCAAGATTGGTAGCCATAAACCTTGAGCTACAAAACAGGCCCAGAAAACATGCAATAATTTCTCTTTTATTAAGGGGACCTTGTCTGACAGTTTGAGAAAACTGGGTGTAATGTTTAAGCTCTTTTCCCTTCCTTGCCCACAACATACATCTTGTGAGGTAGGTGAGAGAGACTGAGAGTGTTCTGAAGAACTGTGATTGTCCCAAGGTCACCCAGCGGGCTTCATGTGTAAGAGTGTGGAAACAAACTTGGTTCACCAGATGAGAGTCTGCCACTCATGTGGAGGAGTGCAGAATCAAACCTGGTTCTCCAGTTTTGAGTACATCACTCCTAACCACTACACCATGTTGGATCAACATTCTGTTAGAATTCAGGGGTAACCGTTCTCCATGCTTAAGCCAACTCCCTACCACAGTGGAACCTCGGTTTTCATTTCCTTCGATTTTTATCAGTTTCGGTTTTCATCGATTTTTTTCAGTGAAAAATGTGCCTCAGTTTTCATCGATTTGCCTCGGTTTTCATCGATTTGCAGTGCAGGGGTTTGTGGAGAAAAATCACCTGGACAAAGCTGTTGCAGGCCATGTCTGCAACCTGTTTAATGACAATGTCTTGCCCCATTTCAGACAAATCTTAAAGAGGCATCAAAAACAGACCTCTTTGGACAGCTTTCTGGTGCAACGTTGGTCCACTGGCTCTGAAGCTGGTCCTAGTGTTATTGTTTGTTACTGTTTTCAGCATTAAACACTATGTTTATTCACCAAAAAATGTGTTTTTGGTATGGTTTTTGGAGTGCCTAGAACGGATTAATTGGATTTACATTGATTCCTATGGAAAAGTTTGCCTCGGTTTTCATTGGTTTCGGTTTTCATCGATTCTTTTTGGACGGATTACCAACGAAAACCGAGGTTCCACTGTATTTTGGTTAATGCCAGTGGTTCCTTCTGGTACTTATAATAACACCACCCTTTTCTGTGTAACCAGCTGTGGTTCAGTTTATTCTGCAGAGCCATTTGGGAATGTATTTAATGGGCGTTCAGTTCCCCTAGTCCTCAAAGAAGTGCATTTTAACAGAAGATAGCAGTTGATTTCTCTTCTATTATGTAGTCTGATTCATTTTGTAATCATTGGGGGTGTGGGTGAGAAAACCTAATTAGATACGTGTCTGCATGGGTCTTCCCACTGATCTATAAGAGCTTCTCCAGAACCTTGTTACCTTTGTGTTCATTTAATTTTTACCATTGTATTCCAATAACAGCACACTAATGTGTTCATTGACTTCTGGCAAGCTGCAGGGATCCATACTATTGGCAGTAGATGAACCAACAGAACTAAAATGTATTGTGAAGACTACACGCTTATATAACTAAAATTTGCTGTTTCCCCAGCTTTTAAAGGTACAAAATGTCTGCCAAGTAGTGAGGGAAGAGTGTGATGGGCTACCAAAGGGGCAGGTATGGAATGGGGAGAGTCGGGGCTGTTCATCATGCTGTGGGGAAGAATAAGACTAATAAAAGGAAACACTTCTTCATGCAACGTGTGCTTGGTGTTTGGAATATGCTGCCAAAGGAGGTGGTGATGGCCACTAACCTGGATAGCTTTAAAAAGGGCTTGGGCAGATTTATGGAGGAGAAGTCAATCTATGGCTACCAATTTTGATCCTCCTTGATCTGAGGTTGCAAATGCCTTAGCAGACCAGGTGCTCAGGAGCAGCAGCAGCAGCAGAAGGCCATTGCTTTCACATCCTGCATGTGAGCTCCCAAAGGCAACTGGTGGGCCACTGCGAGTAGCAGAGTGCTGGACTAGATGGACTCTGGTCTGATCCAGCAGGTTCTTTCTTATGTTCTTATGTGTGTGTGTTGTCTTTTTATGTGAGAAAATAAAAAAAATATTATTTTTTTAAAAAATCTGAGCTGTTGATTCCTAAATGCATGAATTAGTGTTGACAGATTAACAGATGGTTAACTGGCAGGAGGCCAACAAAAAATGATGGCTTGCCCTGCTGCAGAGAAGTCGTAAAATTATATGTAAACCATAACTGAAAGAAGCCTTTCATGTTCTAACACTGTGTGGTCAGGAGGGATAAGAACTGAATAATGCAATATCTGCCATATTATGCCTCTGTTAATAAAAGGTCACGGCAGTGGAGGGATTCAAATAATTTAACAACCGGTTACTTACAAGCACCGTTTTAACAACCGATTCTGCCGACGTGGTGCGAACCGGCTGAATCCCACCGCTGGGTCATGGGGAAGTCTATTTCCGCTATGAATGGTTAGAAATGAGATTATAATTCTCATTGAGTGACTGTGTTCAATGCCTCTGATGTGTACAAATGATCACATGTCTTGAGTTTCGGGCCCTAATAGTGGATAAAATTCTTGTTGGGGTTTTAGCCTCTCCTGGTAGATCAAACACCACACAGTTCACAGTTTCATGAGTGATGGATCCCTGCGACCGTGGGTCCTTTTATAAAGCAGGCCTTCTGTTATTGCTTCAGCTTTTCCTTTTTGCTTAAATTATGAAGACTTGCTTCCCCACCTTCAGCCCGTTGCCGAATTAATGCCTTTCATTTCTTTGTTCCAATTTCACAGCCCATATATTTTGGGTGATTATTGCTAACTTTTCAGTATTATGGTACTTGGAAAATTAACAGACAGCATAATAGCGAACAAATTATGAGCCAGAAGATATTATAAGCTGTTCTAGAAAAGGGAGGGAGGGAGGACTCCCTTCCCCCTCAATACAATACTTCTGTAAGGTGAAAAATTGTATCTTGAGTTTAAGAGAGAGCCCTTTTTCTCTTTTCTCTTGGGCTTAGTGGCCAGGAAGCAAGGAACGTCCTCCTGAACTCAGTGCTGTAGCTGATAACTTCTTTTAGTCCATGGAAGATATATATTTTTTTACTAATGGGGTTTATATTTAGTCGAACATCATTCCTTATTCACAATTGTACTTCTTTGAATAATGCCAAAAGGCGGGGGGGGGGGGGAGAGAGAGAGAGAGAGAGAGAGAGAGAGAGAGAGAGAGAGAGAGATTGCAGGCAAGTAGGATTGGACCATTTGAATCCCACCTCTGAATGCTTATTTTGGCTCTGTTTTGATAATTCCATCTTTGCTGCCTCCATGCATTTTTTTATGTATTTATTGTAGGGTTAATGGGCATGCCCATCAAAATACAAACAATTTAGGAGATTTTTGTAGACTGGAGCTCTGTTCTTTAGATGCTATGAGTGAATTGTCGGTGGACAGTTCTTGTGTGCTTGTGTATGTAAAGTGCTATCAAGTAAAGTGCTGTTACAATTGACTTATAGATACTCCAGCAAGGGGCTTTCAAAGCAAGTGAGAAGCACAGGTGGTTTGCCATTGCCTCCCTCTACAGAGTCTTCCTTGGAGGTCACCCATCCAAGCACCAGAGGCATATCAGGGGGAAATGGTGCCTGGGGACACCAAATGGTGCTTTGGGCACCCCCTGCCCCCCATGCTCAGGGGCAGCTCAGACAGGCACCTCAGGGGCAGGCTAGCTCTTGGGCTGGCCTGCTGCCACGGCACCCGTTTGACCTTCCTGCATTCCTGCAGGCCACCCGGGCAGAAGCCCACCTACAGGGAGGCAGGGGGCAGGGTTCTGTGGCAGATACCCGGCAGGGGAGAGGCTGCTATGTGGCTGGGCTCTGCACCCAGCCTCTCCCATGGCACGCGAGGCCTCTACCCTGCCGGCACACCTGGCCTCTCCCACAGCATGTGAGGTCTCTCCCCTGTTGGGGGATCATGCTAGTGTGAGAGGCCTCCTAGCCGCATAGCTGGGCCTGGCCTTGGGTACCAGCAAGTGGTGCCCTGGCATGGGGGGAGCCACTGGGCACTGGCCAGGTTGCCGCACCGCAGGAGAGGCCGGGTGTGGGGACCCATCAGTGCCCGCCCCCCCACCTGACTGAAAGGCATGCACCCGGGGACATGAGTTACCCCATGTCCTTATAGCCACTGCCAAGCACCCACCCTTCTTAGCTTCTGAACTCTGATGAAATCGGGCTATACCCTGCTACCTTCTGTCTACCCTTTGCTGTAGAGGGGTGGGGTGAAAAAAACCAATCAATCATTGGCAGGGTCTTGGGGCTATTTCACAAAGTATAATCATGTACTAATCCCAGTCTAATCCCATAAAACACAGAGAGCAATCACTAGGTACGCTGAATAAAGTGCATATTAAATTGAAGAGGAAGCACATGTTTTGTTAAGACCGCCCCAGTTACAGTGAGATAGAAATCTTAGTAATCTTGCCATAACTGTGGTCAGAAGTGATTAAAGTTGCTGTATTCCAGTTTCCATTTATGTGTGGTCTAATTTGCATATTATGAAAATTTGCAAATAGTCCAGCACATAAATTGTCAGAATGTCTAGCAATTGCTTTCTGCCTGCTCCTGTTAATTCCCATAAAAGCTATGAAAGGATCATAGGAAACAATCTTTCTACCTGATCATTTGCTCATGCTAGAAATTCTGGATTTCTTCTCTGACACCTGCAAAGCTTACTGGAAAAACACGTAGCAAATACATCAGTCATAAGCGTGACTTTCTCTTCTAGCTGAAAAACGTTTTGCGCTCAATGACAAGACACCATTGATCTACGAAGACTAACTTCCTTGGTAACTTTTGAAGAAAAAGATAGGCCAGCCAATGGCCTATTTGGGCAGGGAGTCAAACTACCCAGATGGCAACCCTAGAAAATTCTCAGTTTAGAGGGAGGCTGAGTATCTCACTTAATTCAAATGGTCAATGACAGGGGAGGACTAACCAGTGAGTCAGATAGCTACAGGAGCTCAAGACACCAGGCACCTTTTCCCTACTGCTCTGACACTATCCCTTTGAGGTGTAGATTGCTACTCTCTGGGAACTTCCTCCCTTCTTGCTTCTCCTGCACCTTTTCTCGCACACGTTCCTCCATCTTGCGCCTCTTGTGCAGAGAGATGGACAGCATCCCTCACCATCCAGCTAGATCAGGGGTAGGGAACCTTTAACACTCAAAGAGCCATTTGGACCCGTTTTCCATGGGAAAAGAAAACACTTGGAGCCGCAAATAATTTTTGACATTTAAAATAAAGATAACACTGTATATATTGGGTTTTTTTTTAACCTTTTACTCTGCTCATTCTGAGAAGCGCATGGATGCATCCGCCCTGCTGCCTGCAGGGCGGGCAAGGATGGGACCAGCGGCTCGGCCTCGCCGGCTGCAGTGCGAGGGCAGAAGAGCCGCATGCGGCTCTCGAGCCACAGGTTCCCTACCCCTGAGCTAGATAGATTAGATTAGAGAACCTCTCTCTCCACTTTTCTATCCAGAATGGAGTTCACCAATAAAGACTCCTCTTATTAGTTAGAAACTGCAAACTGGCTCTGAAATTCTTTTGTTTTTCCTTTCTTTTTTAAAATCCATCTTGATAAAATTTAATAATAGTAAGAGGTTACAAAAACAGGTAATGAGTTTAAAAACGCAATTTAGTTACAGAGTCTTTGTTTTTTCAGCACACTTGCATGCCTGGGCAAGCACCGCTGTGCTTTGCCTCTGTGTACTCTGCTGCAACGAAAAGCTATCTCTTACCATGGAGAATCACCAACAAAACATCCATACATTTTGAAGCCATGAAGGAAAATCCCCCTCCCACAGATCTCCTGTATCCAGTTCTGCATTTTTCTATTCTTAGCAAACTGGTTTTTAGTATTTTGGTCTGGTCTGAGAGGGGAAACAAGTTGTTCTTTTTTCTTGGGAGGCCAGTGCCTAAGGCCTAATTGTGCTAACCAAGCCTGAGTGACCTGGAAAGTGTCCAGCATTGGTCAGCCAGCTGGCTCGCATGCTGCTCTCTCTCCTGTGTGGCCAGATATACAATAGCATGTGGCGTTTATGTGGGGAGGGCAGGACTGATTGTGGGGGTCTGCTTTGGTCAACACTTTGGGTTTGAAAAGGAGGGGACCAGAGTCAAAGGCTTCATATTGCACACTTGGGTACATTTATGCAATTAAAAAATACAAATATTTTACTGTTATTTAAACAATAGTTACAAGTATGCCTTCGAGATATAACCTCAGGATATTGTTGTTTTTGTGAGTGCATGCATGCATACATGCATACATGCATACATGCATACATACATACATACATACATACATACATACATACATACATACATACATACATACATACATACATATGTTGCCGCGCTGCCTGGGTAACTTTATTTCCCAGAACTGCCAGCTCTCAGCAGCCCAGAGGAACAGAAACAGGACCCAACACAGCGAGAATATTAAGAAATAAAGATGAGTTTATTGAGATGCTGATCTATGTGTCAGCACCTCCACACCACGGCAACTGCGCTGCCTAGCAGCTTTACAGCATCTTAAATACACTTTCTCCTGCTGAAGTCCGAGGGGAATACAGGACAGCCTACAACCATTCATTCACAAAATACATGACAACCAATCATACACCTACAAGTACATGGGAACCAATTAGAGTCCCTTGGGCAGTCCCTTCTTGAATTTTGCACCGAAGGCAGGGCGAGGCAATGACGTAGGCACTGGTGGGAAAAGCACAAAAGAATCCTTTGGGTGCTTAGGGTCAGGAAACAAAACTTAACTATGATGGCACCCTTATCTGCCTGCTGGTGGGATTAGGCAGATTGAGGCGCTTCTTCCGGGGTCCCTTTTGTCAGTGTCCATCCAGGGTTTTACAAATGAAAGAGACATGCCCAGGTGGAACAGGGGTGGATTCCTGCCTTGAGCAAAGGAGGTTCCATGCAGACACAAATACAAAAGATAGCTATAATTCCTACTTTCTACCTATTACAGTGTGCTCCTACCTCACTTACACAGAAATGAAACATAGTTCCATCTTTATTTAAAAGCAAGATCAGAAATGGAATAAATCACTTCTGACTCCACTATCACATACCTACCTACCTACCTACCTACCTACCTACCTACCTACCTACCTACCTACCTACCTACCTACCTACCTACCTACCTACCTACCTACCTACCTACCTACCTACCTACCTACCTACCTACCTACCTACATAGCCTTTATTGGCATATACATTTATCATAAAATTACAACACAAAATACAATAAAACAATGACTAATAAACTTATTTAAAATCATCAATTAGAAAAGGAAGAAAAAGAGACATGGAAGAGGGAGGGCGGATGAATATCACCATCACTTCAACCATACGCCTGGTGGAACAGCTCTGTCTTACAGGCCATGCGGAATTCCATTAGGTTAATACACATTTGGTAGATTTTTGCCACCAGTAGTGACGCCAGTCTCCAGGAATATCCCGTGAAGTTACACCTCATCTCCAGATTGAAGAGATCATTTCCTCCGGAGAAAATGGCTGCTTTGGAGGGTGGACTCGATGGCCCGCTTGTACCCCACTGAGGTCCTTGTCCTCCCTGGGCTCCATCCCCAACTATTCAGGAGTTTCCCAACCTGGATCTGGAAACCCTACCTCCCTATCCCCTAGTCAGGGACCGGGGGAGCCAAAAGCCTTGTATTAATGATGTTTTAACCCCCATGTGCTGATAACAACTGGCTGTTTTTCTTCAATACCTCACTTTAGAAGCATGTATTAAACCATCTCTTCTTCACAGGCATAAACACTGGACTACCAGTGTTTAGTCCAATCTTTCCCTATGATTATATTGATGTATAAGATGTGGGGGAAAATCATCATGTAGAAGTAAATGCTAAGCACTTGGCTGCACAATGCCCATCATTTAGCGGTATAATAACAGCTGACAAATGGCCCATTAGCATCAGAAGGAAGGCTTTTCAATCCGACTCTTACCCTGAAAGCCCTCCAGTAAAAGGTACTTAATCAGTGAAATTATATTTCCTCCTCCGTGTTTGTTCTTCTGCCTTTAGAGATGCATTTGTTCCAATCGAGACACTACCTGTTGTGAAACACTGACAGAAAGATAATACAGGTAATTGGTAATCACTGCTTGTTCCCGCAAGTAGGGCTATTTGCTAAAATGCTGGTTCCAAAGGACAGCAGTGATGTGTTAGCTGTGATGGTCTTTTGTTAGACCAAAAAAATCAGTGGAAGTGGCATAATGACATGGCTTTAAAAGAATGCAATAGAAGACCAGGGGAATATAAGCACTACAATGAAACCTTTTTGTTTGTCTGGGTGCTTCAGGTATTGGAATAAAATTAAGAGATTTTGTTATTTTTAGTTGAAAATTTGGGACACTAGTGGCTTCATCTGTAATGAAGTAGGAAAGGTGGACTTCTTGAATTGCACAACGTAGCAGTTTTCCTTTGCCTGTGTTGTCCCATGCCTGAGTTGTTGGTTTGGAGAATCGGAGATGGCAAGAAACAGAGTGGGAGGGGGCTGCAAAATGATAGGAAATAATATTGGATAATCATATGATATTGGATTTAGCAGCTGGAAGAAGCAGTACATGTATACATCTGTGTGTGTGTCTTCAGCACCTTGGAGAGCTACCAGTCAGAATGGGCCATGTTAGGCTTGACGAAGGGTCTGCAACCTGCAGCTCTCCAGATGTTCATGGACTGCAAATCCCACCAGCCCCTGCCAGCATGGCCAATTGGCCATGTTGGCAGGGGATAATGGGAATTGTAGTCCATGAACATCTGGAGAGCCACGGGTTGCAGATCCCTGGGCTTGACGGATTAAAAATCTGTCAATGCAAGGCAGCTCCTTATGCCATCACCATATCCAAAGTGTTAGATAGCAGCTGGACCATGTTCTTTATAAAGCCACAATGAGCAAAGGTAGCCAAGTAGTTGTACAGTAAAAGATGAGGGAAAGTCCATTGGAGGGCAATCATAAAATGGTGGTGGTGGTTATTATGGCTAACCACAAAATGAAGGGAAAGTCCAAGATAAGTACTGTCTTTTGACAGAGACAATTACTTCTGCTGGATTATCCCTGTAGATAGGAGTGTGGTGCCTCCTTAGATCTTATGAAGCACCTCCTACCCCAGTATGGTGGGAGAACCTGGGAATGGGTTTTTGCTTTGAAGGAGAGCTGTTGCTTCATTACAATTTCCAAAAAGGGGAAAGGTTTAATCTCTGCAAAGTCATGAGGGGAAACTGTCAAGCCCAAAACCATGGCAAAATTATGGCCTGTCATCAAGGCAGGAGCCTGCAAGTGTGATGAACCTATCCTAGATGAGATCAGTGCTGTGCTAGTCAGTTGGTAGGAATCAACCTGAAACTATTCTCCACCTCCACCCCCTGTTCTAGTGGAAACATTCATTCATTCATTCATTCATTCATTCATTCATTCATTCATTCATTCATTCATTCATTCATTCATTCATTCATTCATTCATTCATTCATTCATTCATTCATTCATTCATTCATTCATTCATTTGAATTTGTATACCGCCATCCCCTGGAGGGCTCAGGGCAATGTCCAAAAATCATATACAGCCAGTTAAAACAATCATATACAACATTTAAATTTAAACAGTCAATCCCCACTAAAAAGGAATCATAAATATATAATTTCCATACTTTCAGACGCCATTAAAAGTACTCCCTCACCTCCTCCCTTGCGCCCATGGGAGACAAGATGTTTATTATAGTAGATTTTCGATGTTATCTCAGCTGGCCAAATGCCTGGCAGAACAGATCCCTTTTACAGGCCCTGCAGAAACTCTGTATGTCCCGAAGGGCCCTGATCTCACCTGGAAGCCTGTTCCACCAGGTAGGGGCCAGGGCTGTAAAAGCCCTGGCCCTTGTAGAGACCATCTTTGGGGCCAGGGATCACCAGGAGGTTCACCTCCGAGGAGCGGAGGGGCCTAACAGGGCAATATAGAACTTTGTGTTTTATCCTCAAAAAGCAACAGGTTCCTAGAAATAATTTGGCAGGCATCATGTTAATTATGGATGGATTTCCCAGACAAGAGTCTCAAACCAACTAACAATTTACCATTTGCCATGAATGGACGTAGAACTTAGCATACCATGTCATTTTGTATTTCATGTCTCTAGCCATTGAGAATAGTGCCAGCATATTTGTTTGTGGCTGTACATGTGATTGTTGTCTGCAACATTGACAGTGTGAGAGTGTGCAATGGTTTATTCAAATTTGCGAGTCTTTATTTCCTGTCAGGTTCATTGTGCTTTTCATTTATGGTCTGTAGATAGATGGATGCCTGTTCAGTTGTCCCTGGAACTGAGTACTCTCCTGGATGTATTTTATTTATTTATATTATTGAATTTCTGGGCTGATCTTCTCCAGACAGGTTCAGGGTGCCTTACATCAGCAATCCAATAATGAAACAATAAAGCTATGATCCAATGTCATATTGGGATTATGCGTTGTCTTGTTGTAGTTGCTTGGGAGTGAGGCTTTGGGGTGAATGAATCTTGGGAATGAAGCTTGTTCAGAGAGGGGTGGTGCTGAATGGGAATCCAAGGAATATTCCAGTCATCCCAAGCAGTGCTTGTGCAAAGTTGACATCATTGTTTCCTGCCTTCCAATTCCACAAGACATCGTGCAAGATAAATTTCAGCAACATCCTGTTAGGAACCTTAAACCAATGAACAGACTCTGAGGTATTGATCATTATCGTTTATTGAGAAGGCATCAAAGCGGCAAAGCTTGGCCAAGCCAGTTCTGACAAACCTGGAATTTGCCATCCTCTTTATCCCTGTTGCCAGACCCCCACTCCTCCTGCTTTCCCAAGAAGTTGTAAAAACAGTTTCTGGAGCTGAGGCTCCCCAAGGTCAGCAGCAGATAGTATGAGAGAGCCACCTGGCTTCCTGCCTCGTGAGATAACGAATGTGACTCTTTTTCTCACGGGACCAGGGTGTCAGGGAACACATCTCAATCACACAGATACCATTCCCCTGACTCACCCTTCCCTTTCATGACCACCTTTGGTTAAATCATGGCACGCTACCGAAGAGGATTGTAATGACTGCTTCAAATAGTGTGTTGATTTTTGTACAGAGCAGGACTGATGGGAAATGGGGGGAAATCAATGGTTGATCATATGGTACCTCTTGGGCAAATGGAACTGCACTATGCCAAATGGGACAGGGTCTGGTGCGTGATATGTGCAGACAGCAGATTGATTTGCCTTGGAGCCAACCTAATCTTTAGCAGCATGTAATGGAGTTGGCACGCTCTACCTAATTCCCTGAAACCTCCCTTCAATGCCTGCTCGCTGTTACTGATATTATTACCAATACGTTTAAAAGAGCAGGCGTAAAACTGTTGGAAATATAGGGATTTTATTATTGTAAGTACTGACATACTCAGACCTGGATGGCCCAGGCTAGCCTGATTTCATCCAATATTGGAAACTAAGCTGCAAATTTACATCTTGAAGCCAAACGAACCTGCTCTCCAACACAACTCCTAATTCCATTTGAGCAGAGACGTATGGCCTATTGCCTCCATACCTTAACGAACCCTTGCGCAAGGAGAGCCCTTACCATTGCGCGTTTTAATGTTATGCCCTCTGCCCTATTAAAGGGTAGGTTCAGCAATTTAGATAAATCCACAAGGTTATGCAGTTGCAAACTTAATGTGGTTGAAACCCTGACTCACCAACTCTTGCACTGCACCAGATTTGATAACATCAGATCTAAATATACCAACTTACATTTTTTCTTCCAATCTGGGCTGCCTGATCTGACTAGGTTATCTCTATTGTTAAACAACTCGGACCCCAGTCTTTGTGAAGAGATCACCAACTTCATTGCGGAGATAGTTGAGAGTTCCCAGTAGAACATATTTGTTGTGCTCCCTGTGGGGCCTTTTATCTATCATGTATTCATGTAATTGTTCATGATTTATGTAACCCTTTCTGACTATGCCAATAAAGGCTTATGTATGTATGAAACTAAGCATAGTCAACCCTGATTAGGTCTTGGATGGGAGACCATCTAGGAAGACCAGGATTGCTATGCAGAAACAGGCAATGGCAAACCACCTCTGGTTGTCTTCTGCTCTGAAAAAAAAATCTGGAGGGTTGTCATAAGTCAGCTATGACTTGATGACACTTTTTACTGCCACCAAATTCTGGCACAGAATGTGGTTAGTCCATTTCATCTCTAAGGGGAGCTGTATTACATCCTCTCTCGTATTAAGAGCCTGCTAAATGCTCAGCTTGATTTTCCCCACCTCATCTTCTGCTTCCTCTCCATCTGTAAATGTTCCAGTTTCTTATGTACAGAAGGCCTCCTCTGCTGTTGGAAGGTCTACAGTTATTTACTGCCTTTTTCCAAATCCTTTTTACAGTGAATGTTATTGAAAGAGGCTCTGCATGTGAGACACTGGGTTATTTCCCCGATGTTACAAACATAAAGAAGAGGAGTTTGGAATTATGCCCCACCTTTCTCTCCTGTAAAAATTAAAAAGATTTTTTTTAAAAAAATAAGACTCAAGGTGGCTTACAAACCCCTTCCTTCTCCCACAACAGTCACCTTGTGAGATAGGTGGGACTGTGTTAGGGCTCGAACCTTGAGGCAACAAATGGACTTTGTATTGTTGATCAGCAGCATTTATTGATAGGCATTGAAGCCCCCAGCTTGACAAAGCCAGTTCTGGCAAACCTGGCTTTTGCTACCTTCTCTATTATGATGTTAGACCTCCCTCCTATTTCCCCAAAGAATGTGAAAAAGAGTTAGTTGGAAGCTAAGGCACACTAAGTTCAGCGATAGATAGAGATAAAACCACCTGGCATCCTGCCTCCACAAGAGAGCAGGAATATCCCATTTCCCATGAGACCAAAAGGGCCAGGGGTAAGCCTAGTTATCTACTTAGCGTGTGAAGCCATAAAGCAGAGTTCAAGGAAATAATGTCCCAGAACAGCAATGGTAACATATAGCAGGCTGGTTACATATATCTTGTAGCAATTACATTGAGCTAAGGTTGCATCTCAATCAACTAGATACAATCACCCTGACAGGCTGACGACTTCATGTGGAGGAGCATGGAAACAAATCCAGTTCATCAGATAAGAATCTGCCATTCATGCGGAGGAGTGGGGAATCAACTTCACCTCTCTGAATTAGAGCCTACCACTCTTAACCATTATGCCACAGTGTCTCTCAAAGAATGGTGCGAGAGTGGTGGAGAGTAGGGTAGCAGATGGCCTGTAGAATAATGTCTTGCCCCTTTAATAGAAGCTTAATGTGTTCAGATGCACAGCTGAGGCATTTGATTGTGCAACATAACCTGGCAAATGACATCCACTGAAGCCTCTGTTAAAGTGGCAAGACATATTTTCTGCAGGTGGGGTTGCCAGCCTCCAGTGGGGCCTGGAGATCTCCCCATCTTGCAGCCAATATTACGATTGAGGACAGCAACATTTTTCCCCAACTTAGTTGGCCTCCTTTTCCCCCTCTCCTTCCATTCCCTCCTGCTTATTGATCTTGTTATTGTTTGGGGTATGGGGAGAATACTGGAATTCAAATTTGTTCCCCCTCATTGAACCAGGATTATGGCTATGTTGTTTTATTGTTATGTTCTATTTTGGTGCACTTATTGAAATGTCTGTGATTGATCTGAGCCTGTCACGACAGTGGAGAGTGCATAAAAGCCCAGTAAACAAATAAAGAGACCTCCAGAAATCAATTCCCCTAGATAGAATGGCAGCTTTGGCAGATGGACTTCATGGTATTATACCTGTTGATCTCCCTTTCCTTCCCATCATCCCCTGCCTCCACCCCCTAAAATCTCCAGGTATTTTTCAACCCAGAGATTGCAAATCTATGGGATTGGTAACATTTACTTTGCTAGGTGTAAGGGTCTGTTACTCCGGTCATCAAACGAGACTCAAGAAGGTTTCAAGAGCTTTATTGACTGTGTCAGCCCAAGGCTCAGGTAGCCAAAACTAAAGTTTGGCTCTCTGGCCTTGGTATATACCTGCAAGTTACAGAAAGGTTCAACCCATAATCCCCCTACCCTCGCATTCCTGTAATATCAGCATTAGAAAGAACGGTGGGAACAGTGGTATTGTTTAGGACAGGCAGTTCACTCCTTCACGGGAAGGCAGATAAGAATGAACGTTGAAGCTCTATTGACTAGTTACATGCAAGCAGGGGGAGGCCTCCTTAGCCTTGGGTGATGATAATAGCAGAGCCATCTGGGACCTTGGTGTGGATGTGCAAGCTGCCACTAGGCTAAGGGGAAACCCAGAAAATATCTGCCAGACTGCAATCTCTTCCCACTCTTATAACACTAACCTGCTTTGCAGGTTTGTAAAGAATACTGGAGTAATTCTACACGAGGGGCTCTTAACCCCCTCCCCCCAGATTCTTCATGGAAATAACTTGTTGCTCAGATCGCTGTTGTCAAATGTCAAAATGTTGCACCCCTTCTCAAGGCTCACTCAGTTCTTCCCTGTTAGTTAGCCCGGAAAAATATCATTCCGTTTTAGCTGCGTGTGGGTGTGGGATTTGCAGGCTCCTCTGATCTGTCAGCGTGAAGGGCTCTGCGTAGGCACGGCCTGCCAGTCATTCTCGCACACCAATCCACTGAAGGCTAGGTGACTAACAAATAATTTTATTCTGCCTCCGACTTGGTGGATTTTTAGAATAGTTTGGAGAACTTTTTTTCTAAAAAGAGCAGAAATCCTGCCCTGATCTGTATGGCCCAGGCTAGCCTGATTTAATTGGAACTCAGAAGCTTAGCAGGTTCCTCTCTGGTTAGGATTTGGAAGCTCATCAAGATTTGTCCTGATTACCCTGTTTCCCCTAATATAAGACATCCCCGAAAAATAAGACATAGTAGAGGTTTTGCTGAAGTGCGAAATATAAGGCATCCCCCGGAAGTAAGACATAGCAAAGTTTTTGTTTGGAAGCATGCCCGACGAACAGAACACAGGAAACATAAGACATCCCCTGAAAATAAGACATAGCACATCTTTGGGAGCAAAAATTAATATAAGACACTGCCTTATATTCGGGGAAACACGGTAGTACTTGGAAGGGAGACCATCAAGGAAGTCCAGCGTTGCTACAAAGAGCCAGGCAATGGCAAAACCACCTCTGCTCGCCTCTTGCCTTGAAACCCCCCCGAGAGTTCCTATAACTTGCCTGCACTTTATACAAAGATGGCTGTGGACCACCGTAGAGGGTTCAGCTGAGGACTGGCACTTAAATGTTTATGACTTTGGCAGGTTGTTCCTACAACCTGGCTTCTAGGGAGTAGAAAGGAATCGACCTTAGAATGTTAACACAATGGAAGAGTGCGTGCAAAACCGGAAAGTGTTCCCCTGTGCATATCGTTTCACAGCAACAGTATAATGGGAGGAGAGGTCCTTTTATTTATTGGTAGCTTATTGGGATGGATGCTGTGAGCTACACGGTCCACTGAATAACCTTTGTTCGTAGACAGTGAAATCCTGGGGAGAGGTACTCCTGTCTAAGCCCATTAATTTCAATGGAGACTATGTAGGAAGCTGTTAACTTATTAATGGGTGTTTGGGATAGTAGAAATTAATTGTGACCTTTCAGTTTTTCTGAGGAAGTAACAAAACCTGTCGAAGGGAATCTGTGGACACTAATTGCCTTTGCTTCAATTTACTGCTGGGTTTGCAAAGCACCTCTCGCTAAGCTGTGTCATTCCCATTAGTGGGGCAGAATCAGGGAAAAGGAGCTTTTCCAGGCTGAAAGGCCTGAGGAAACCAACTGAGGTCAGCTTCGCCCTCAGGAATGCCTCCATCTGCACCGGTGCGGGCTTCTGCATTGGAGTGCCAGCAAAGTGGCTGCGATGGCACCCGGGCCACGTGGAGCCACGTGGCTCCCTGCCACCAGTGTAAATTGCCCACACAATGGCATAAGCGCCAGTTGCATCATGTTGACTGGCAAGGACTGGGGTCATGCTGGCTCCACAGCCCTTTGCCCCCCCCTCCCATGGGTTCCACTGTTAGAAGCAGTGGAATATCAAGGAAGTGCAGGGAACTTCCCACAGTCCTGTGGGGGTGCATTACAAGGCCACCCTCCACAACTGTGCCACACCCCTGAGCTCCCCGTGGAGTTTGGGGCAGGGGCACAGTTGAATGTTGTCCAGCAGGGCTCACCCTGCCCCTGCACTCCAGGAGCAGCTGGGGAGCAGGGCAAGCTGGGCTCACAGTTGTGACTGGACCAAGCAGAGCTGGGGGGTGGGGAGACATCCAGGGTGAGCCCTGCGTGCCACTTTACACAGCTATGCCCCTGCTTAGAAGGTAGGCCAGCAATGGCTGACTGGTTAAATAAGGTTAAAGAAATGTTGAAATTTGTTAAAATTTACTAGATGCAAAAGTCACAAAGTATTGTAAATGTTATAATCCAAAAGACTGAATACACTTTACCTGGTAATATCATAGTGCGAGTAACTAATGGGCAACCCTGCCCCCTCTCAGGGACGTACCAGCCTAGGGACATGGAGATACCCATGTCCCCAGGCGCGTGCCTTTCAGTCATGTGAGGGGGCACTGGACGCTCCCCCCACATGACCAACCAGCATGCATCCCCCTTGAATTTCCTGACAGTTAGGGCTGTTTGACAGTGGAATACACTTTGGAGTGTAGTGGAGATTTTTTGATCTTCTTTCTGGAGATTTTTAAACAGAGGCTGAATGGCAGTCTATCAGGGGTGCTTTGATTGTCTGGTCTTGCATGGCAGGGGGTTGGACTTGATGGCCCTTGTGGTCTCTTCAAACTCTGTGAAGTTATGATTCTATGATTCTAAGTGATGTAGGATAGCTGTAGGACTCACTGGAAATGATGGATCTTTTTATGGGGAGATGGGAACAGAGGTGGGATTCAGGGGGTTCCGAAGGTTCTGTAGAACCTGTTGTTAAAATTTAAAATATCACTTTTTAAATACTTAAAATATTTTTATTAAGTATTAATATTTTAATATTTAAAATAAAAAGTGATATTAAAAATATTTTAAATACTTTTTAACAGTCATTATTTGAATCCCACCACCATCGGAACCTGTTGTTAAAATGTTTGAATCCCACCACTGGATGGGAAGCCTACACAAGGAGAGAGTTCCAATTGATCTAGTCTAAATCATTAAAACGAAAACATCAGCACGCTCTTTAAAAGTCGCTTTAAAATAACAATATAAACACAAGCGAGGCAGCTGTAAAAAGGTAATAACGTAAAACCAGCTCAAACATAAAACAGATTTTATTTTAAGTGCCGTAAAACTCTTTTTTTAGAACTGCAGATAGTTTTAATAAATAGGCAGGTCACATGAAATAAAACTACACAGCAGTTTTAAGACAAAGAAGTTCCAGGAGAACAAGTACCGGCTGTTAAAATAAATCCTGCTGTATCACTCCAAACCTCTTTTAGAAAAGCAGGTGGTCTGAAGATAGGGTTACCTACACTTGATCTTAGCCAAAAGGCCGAGAAGCGAAAGAATGAGAGGGTAGGTGTGTAATGGGGCCATGAGAAGGTGGAGGGCATCACCAGTGTGATTATATCATTTCTGGGGAATACATTTTTGGCTTTTTTGGGCACCAGGCTGAATAACCTGTTTTTGTTTCCTTTTTAAGAATTAAAAAACCTCAAAAAAAGCCAAAATGTATTGTCGAAGATTTTCACGGCTGGAATCACTGGAGTGTTGTGGGGTTTCCAGGCTGTATGGCTGTGTTTCAGTAGCATTTTCTCCTGACGTTTCACCTGAATCTGTGGCTGGCATCCTCAGAGGATCCTCTGAAGATTCCAGCCACAGATGATCCTCTGAAGATGCTAGCCACAGGTGCAAGCGAAACATTAGGAACAAGATTCACCAGACCACAGCCTCACAGCCCAGAAAACCCACCACAACCCTAAAGTTAATCCGCTTCTTCTTTGTTTCTTTTCAACTGAGATGTAGGTTCTTGAAACCACATTTGTTTTTTGGCCCTAGGGCTGACTGCAACGTGCTCTCATCTACCTATTTGCTACAAAAGTTACAAGCAAAATATATCCTACACCCATTCAGCTGCATTCCAGCCGACTGGCTGACTGTAATTCTCTGCGAGGTGCTAATATTGAGTTCAGATGAAGTAAATATCGTCCAGTTGGAGACGACTGCACTGCTTTGTTAGAATTTGCTGTGCGTGTATGTTGTTGTTTATAAAAACACAAAAGAAAGGAGCAGAGAAAAGAGTGGGTGGTGAAAAAGAAAAACTCAAAGGCAAGGAGGGGAGACGGCAGAGAAAGAAGAAGATGAAAGGTGACGTCTTAGCTAGGCCGCTCTTGACAGGGAACGAAAGGCCAAAGAGCAGCCTAGAAAGAGATGCATCTCAAACAGCATCACAGTTTATAACATCTCTCTTGGATTTGACCCAAGGATAGCGGCTGCCGGGATCCTGCTCTTTTCAGATCTCCCCATGCAGCCTGCACAATATCTGAACAATACCATCTCTCTTGCCTCCACGCCACCTTTAGCGTTACCTTCCCAATCCAGTGGTTTTATTGCATCAAATTACAAAGCTTGGAATAATATCGAAGCGGCGCTCAAGGAGAAACAGCATTCTCGTGTAATGGTCTATGGAACGACTCACTTGGTTCCCTTTGGGATGTTTCCCTTGGGAAAGGTGACACTTGCATGCTTCCCAAGGCACAAACCCATGTGCTCAGCTCTGAGGGGTTCCTTTTGCTGTCGGTTGGCTTCTAAATGCCATAGGGTGTGACTCTAATCAAGAAATCATATACACCCGCACATAGGTCGAATCCCCACTTGAAATTTGCACGCAGATCCAAACCTGTTTGTTGTGAAACCGTGTCCTCTTCATCGGAGTTTCTCCCTCCCCACCGCAGCAAGCACAGAGCAGACATACCCGGTTGCAGAACTCTCAGCAATCCCCAAAACCAGATGAGCTCGCTTCGCCGCTCTCTCCTGATTGGCTGGTGTGCCTTGATGGGGCAGGACCTTTTCCCACTGCGGAACCGTACATTGTAGGGGCATGATAAAAAAAAACCCAGCATGTAAAAGTTTAAAGTTTAACTGTTTAACTGTGCAAACGATTATCGTTACCTGTGTAAACCATTAACAATTCAAAGTTACACGTTTGACTGTTTAACGTTTGCGTCCCCTTCTGCTGGCCGATCGCAAAAGTGGAAACGAAACCAAGGAAAGGCTGCGCGCGCATCGCAGCGCTCATTGGTTGCCCAAATTCCGTGTCACACTCCAGGGCGGGAAATGAGTCAGGGTTTCAACCCTCATCCCTCCCCTCGGATCAGCTCTGAACCGTGTTAATGAGGTCTATGCCACTTGCAACCAGGTCCTGCCGGAACACAGATTAATGGGGAGAACGAGCGCCAGAAACAGAATCTGCCACGCAAGCAATGGGGAGGCCTTCCCTCAAACCTGGTTAGTTTGTGTTCTGAAACCTGGCTAAGGCAGTAGTGGGGATTCGACCATACAAGGAAAATGCCAATATGCAGTAGCTCAGGTTGGCAGATCTCTTGCTGTGATGGGAAATTATCCACTGGTGTCAGGAATGGTGCCTGCTCCTTCCTGGTATCAAATGAATGCAGGGAACAAGGCAGTGGTGGGATTCAGCAGGTTTGTGCCACTTCGGCAGAACTAGTTATTAAAATGGTGCTTGTAAACAACCAGTTGTTAAATTATTTGAATATCATCACTGGAACAAGGTGCTGGGAATGACACCTGGGCGAGGGAGTGGGGGTTTCTGCTGGGTCTGGCATCCGATTGGTGTCCTTCAATGTAACCAACTCTATGATATGTTAACAGAACTCTTTTCTCTTGGATCTGTTTTCTGTACACTTACATATGAAAATAACTAGGCTAACCCTGCCCAATGCCCCAGGGGGAGGTGGAAGCACTGGAGCCTGCAGGGCAGAGGGGCAGGAGGCTATCTCTGTACTGGCCTTGGGACACTCAGCTTCAAAACAAATTCTTTCACACCTCTCTTTCACACATTCTCTGGGAAAATAGGAGGAGGGAATTTATTTATTTATATTTCCATTCATACCCTGCCCTCCCCATTTTGCAGGGCTCAGGGCGGCAACAACAGCAAAAATTTACATAATAAAACAACAATGAAAACATCAGTCAAAACAGTCAAAACAACCAGCAGATGGCAAACAATTTTAGGGGAAAGCAAAGAGGGGATAAATAGTAACTGTAGAAGCCAGGTTCCACAGAACTGGCTTCCTGACGATGAGTTCTTGATGCCAACTCAATAAACACTCCTGTTCCTACTTCCAGAGTCCGTTTGTTGACTATTGGTCCAAGACCTAACAACTGGCAACCCACTTGGAGAGGTGGCAGAACAATTCAAAAGGCATCATTGGGTCAATGATGTGATGTCAGTTCCGGGGACCAGGGTTTTCATAGTTTCCAGTGATTGCTACATAGGACATGATGTCACTCCTGTGTATTCCCCAGAAATGATGTCCCACCACTGCCGTCAGTGTCCTGCCTCATGAGCCCATCCCTTTCAGACTCCTGTTGGTTGGACGTGCTGTGTGTTGGAATTACAATCACATGCTGCTGATCAGTTACAAAATTTTCATTTAAAAACTTGCCCCCCCCCCCCCCCCCCGCCAATGTCTGGCCCAAGGTCCCTGTAGCCTGTTTCCTTCCTGGTGTGACATCCCAAAGGAATCAGGTGAACTTGATGGCCAACAATGTCTCGATGTGCAAATGAGGACCAGAGAGAGACGCAGAAGACAGCCCAGCGGCAGATTATGCAAATGTATCGATTCATTCCCTCTCCAAAGTATTGAATTCACAGAGGCCAGCTTCTGTTCACAGTGTGGATGACATGTGAAACCAATGTGCCAAGCTGGCTCAATGCCTTGGCAACGCTGTGTAGAAACGATCGTTTTGTAGAGAAAGGGCCTCGCCTCTTGCAAGTGGTAATTGCTGCCTGGCGTAAAGCTTACAGGTCGGGCCGAGCTTGTGGATTAAAGGCTGGTTACCAGAAGGGTATTTTTTAATTAGCATTAGGAATCTGGTACTTGACCTTCTCAATGGGACAGGTAGCTGTTTAATTGTTGTGTATTTATATATGATCTGTTTTGTTCATTTTTTAATTGGTGCTATTCAGTGGTTTGCCCACGAGGCAATTTTGTTTGTTCCTCCCACAAAGCTGCTACTTAAAGGAATAAAAAGCTTCCTCTCTCCTCATTTGAGTAGCATGTGTGTGAGCAAAGGTGGGTTGTGTTTGTGTAGGGCTACTGAAACTGCGGGGAGGGGTTTTTCTCTCTGTCTCCTGATCACAGGGTTGCTCTGCATTGGGCCCACAAAGAGAAGAAAGCTTTTATCCCAGTGGGGAGTAGTGGTTAAGTGCGGTGGACTCTGATCTGGATTTGATCCCCCACTCCTCCACATGAGCAGCAGACTCTAAACTGGAGACCCACGTAAAAAAGTTTCTCTCATTGAAAAGTCAGTGAGCAGGCCAGATCCACACGGGCTTGCACAAATGCTATTCAGAAGAAGAAGAAGCAGAGTTTGGATTTATATCCCCCTTTCTCTCCTGTAGGAGACTCACAGGGGCTTACAATCTCCTTGCCCTTCCCCCCTCACAACAAACACCCTGTGAGGTGGGTGGGGCTGAGAGAGCTCCGAAGAACTGTGACTAGCCCAAGGTCACCCAGCTGGCGTGTGTGGGAGTGTACAGGCTAATCTGAATTCCCCAGATAAGCCTCCACAGCTCAGGCAGCAGAGCTGGGAATCAAACCCGGTTCCTCCAGATTAGATACATGAGCTCTTAACCTCCTACGCCACTGCTGCTCCGGTGTTTGGATTTATACCCCACTTTTCTCAACTGTGGGGAGTTCCAAAGTGGCTTACAATTGCCTTCCCTTTCCCTCCTCACAACAGAAACGTTGTGTGGGGCTGGGGCTGGGACAGTTTGGAAAGAACTGTAACTGGCCTAAAGTCACCCAGCAGGCTTCATGTGTAGGATCAGGGAATTAAACCCAGTTCTCCAGATTAGAGACTGCTGCTCATGCAGAGGAGTGGGGAATCAAATCCAGATCTTCAGATGATAGTCCTCTCCCAAGCGGACCTAGCCACGGTGATCCATGCAACGGTCACCTCCAGATTAGACTATTGTAACTCGCTCTACGCGGGTCTTCCCTTGCGTTTGATCCGGAGACTAAAACTGGTCCAGCATGCAGCGGCGCGCTTACTCACAGGCAGCGCCATCTACGATCACATTCAGCCTGTATTGCGCCAGCTGCACTGGCTCCCAGTAGAGTTCCGGATCATCTTCAAGGTGCTGGTGTTGACCTTTAAGGCCTTACGCGGCCTGGGACCCTCGTATCTTCGAGACCGCATCACCCCATATGTCCCTGCACGGCCTCTCCGCTCGGTGGAGGCTAATCTTCTAGTGGTCCCTGGCCCCTCTATGATGCGGCTGGCCTCCACGCGGGCCAGGGCCTTTACGGCTCTGGCCCCGGCCTGGTGGAACACCCTTCCTCCGAAGCACTTCGGGCCCTGCGGGACCTCAATGAGTTCCGCAGGGCCTGTAAAACGGAGTTGTTCCGCCAGGCCTTTGGAGAGACCAGCCGCTGAAATGGTGCCCCCCCCCCCCCAACTGGCCTTTCATCTTGGCCACTATCAAATGTGACTCATCACCCTCCTCCCCCTTTTTGGGGGAGAATTTTAAAAATGGGGTTAGTCGGACGCCTCTATTATTACTTTTACTGCTATTGTTATCGCTGTTTTAAAGATTTTATAATTCGTCTATTTATATTTTTTGTTGTACACCGCCCAGAGCCCTCCGGGGATGGGGCGGTATAGAAGCTGTAACAATAAATAAATAAAATAAATAGTATACTGCTCTAACCACCACACTATGCTGGCTGTCCATTTAGATTCTGGTTCCTTTGTTATAGTGAAGAGAAGAAGAAGAGTTTGGATTTATACCCTGCCTTTTTCTCCTTTAAGGAAACTCAAGGTGGCTTACAAACTCCTTTCCCGTCCTCTCCCCACAACAGACACCTTGTGAGGCTGAGAGAGTTCTGAACTAACTGTGATTAGACTAAGCTCATCCAGCAGGAATGCAGGAGTGAAGCCACAAGTCTGGTTCACCAGATAAGAGTCTGCCACTCATATGGAGGAGTGGGGAATCAAACCCAGTTCTCCAGATTCGAGTCCACCTGCTTTTAGCCACTATGCCACCCTGGCTCTCAATGAACCAACCAGTGGAGTCATAGCAACATGTCAAATGAATTTCTAGGAGATAATTTGATGGCTCAGAGAGACACTGTACCCTTCAGAAAGCTGTTTTGTGTGTCCCAACATTCATTGTAGGCATGGCAAAGACACCGCTAGATGGTTGAGAGACGGAAAACTTTGGAAAGGGACAGGCCTCAGCAAGGATGAGCTGCCATTTTCTCCACGGAAACCCATCTCTGCAGCTGGTGGAGGCAAGCTGCAATTTGAAGATACCCTTAACCCACACATGGTGGTTGCTTACTAAGCAACCTCTCTCAACTGGTGGTGTTGCAGTCCTGTGATTGAGGATGTCACCAGAGTCTTCTAGGTGTGCTGTACAGTTGTCTGGCCTTTACAATAGATACAGAAAATCTCAATAAGCATGACGTGAAATAAAGGGTCATAAAGAAGAGGGCGATATAACCTCCAGTTTGGTTATTATTTCAGAAACGCTTTTTCAAGCCCCACTCCTGAAATTAACAAAAATATCCCCCAAAAGTCAATACATTACAGACACTTTATATCTCAACTAATGTTTTTCTTATTACATCTCAGGGAACTTACTGTTATCCATTTTCTGAGACTGCTTACTAAAGCAAATTCCAAGCACTTTTCCTTGAACATTGAGATACAATCTTCTGAGCTTATTATTACTTGAAAAAGAAGAAAAGAGTATTTTAAGCTATTATAGTGTTCATATTAACAGGTTTGATAGATCTTTATGCATTTGGTGCAGAGTGGCATTGGTTTTTACCTTTCGTGCACTTTCCGCAATAGTATTATGGTTGGCTCATGGGAAGGGAATGAATAACATGTTTGGCCACTTGGATGTTTGCAGCCTTATGTGTTGAAAATGGGATAGGTATTCTATTTCTTATTCCAGCAGGCCTCTGGGAAGCTCACAGATACTAAAGACTATGTTAGCAAGAATGCAATATGTGGTGTCTGTTCTTGCCAAGAGGGGAATGCCAGTGTGGGGGATAGGAGGAAGGCCATTTTGTGGGCCTCAAGCTCAAAAGGGGGGGGGTTCACCCTTGTTAATATTTTGGCATTTGATAAAAAAATTTCTCTTGTCTCTGTTCCCCCCCACCCCGGCCATATTTTGTTTTCTTATGTCATAATTTTTTTTAAAAAAATATTGTGGCTAGAAGGTCTGAAGTGATGGAAGTAGCCTCAGCCTCTTGGGACCTCTTGCAAGGACCTGGGGGAAGGATCCATTTGGCTGCTTGTCAGGCTGAAGCCTGGCAGTCTTCAAGTAAGCCCGGGAGGGGGTCAACGGTACCAGGCAAAGTGCTTTCGGTTTCCACTGTGTAGGCCTTCACAGCAAGGCATCTGTATCTATGTCTTTTGACCTTGGCCATTCTGGCATTCCTGCCTTTCACCTTTCTGAACCATGGGATTGTATTACATAGGAGGGAGGGGAGAGGAGGTATGAGTTTCATATATTGGGGTGCTTTCTGATTCCCACCAGAATCAGCTTTCTACTTTCAGCCCATGTGTCTTTTCCACATTTGACCTTAATGGCATAGTCTGATTTGGATATTGATCTGAGGTTTGACACTGCTTTAGACATGATATGAATGGAGCTATTCCGTTCTTCTGCTTCCTGCTTGGGATCTCAGTCACAAAGCGAGGGATCCCACTGCAGAGCGAGGGATCCCATTGGCCTGCTAATTAGACCAATGGTTCAGGGACTCCACACTATTTTGGAATATTCATGGAAATTTGAGGGGCATTGCCAACACTCCTTTGGAATTATTTATGGAGATTTGGGGAGCAGAGCCTGTGGAAGGGAGGTTTGGAGAGGGGAGGCGCTTCAACTGGGTATAATGCCATGGATTCCACCCTCCAAGGAAGCCATGGTTTCCAGGGTATCATGAACATCTCTGTTGTCTGGTGATCTGTTATAACTCCAGGGGATCTTTAAGCCATTCTGGGAGGTTGACAACCCTACTTCTAGTTGCAGCAGGCACTACCTATAATTCCAGTGATCTCTGTCTCCTTGCTGGTTTCTATCATCATTCTGGGAGCTTCCAACTCACAGGCTGTTTCTGCACGGGCGGATAACAGCACCCCAGGGATGCTAAAAACGCTGTCCCTGGGGTGGCGTTCGCACAGCAACGCAGCAGCGCTATGCTCGCAACGCCCACACAACGCCCACTGTTGAACCTTGCTCCAGGAGTGAGTTTTTCAACAGTGGTGTCTTCCACCTGCTGCTGTGCGAATGGCAGCGGGTGGAAGGCACCATTCCGCCCCGCCTTCCCAGAATGCCTTACCTTTGCCTCCTGGCTTCCAGTGCATTGGAGAGGCCAGGGGACACCCTCCCCGGCCTGCGACTCTAGAGCTGTTGCTCAGGCCGGGGGTGTGTGTGTGTCCCCTGGCCTCTGCGATGCGCCGGAAGCCAGGAGACAAAGGTAAGGCATTTGGGGATGGCGCAGCCTGTGTGAAGGCTGCTCCATCGCCTGTGCCCTTACCGGGACTGTCTGTGCGGTCCCGGGGTGTGTGTGTGTGTGTGTGCGCGCGCGCGCGCGCGCATTGGCATTGTTTATGCTGATGCACCCCCGCTCAGCGCCTGTGCGGAAAGGGCCACGGAGAAGTTAGACAGCCAGAGCCCTCTTCCCCAAATTTCCTATAGCTGAACTAGCCTTTGTAACTTGATGAAAAATTGAGGCAAGCTTCACCCTTAGGCTGAAAAGGTTTACTGTTAGAGTGTTGCTTCCCTTGTGTGTAGTTATATGGTGCGTGTTTACTGACTGAGAAGAGGTGAGGCAGGAAGTGGTTCATGCAGAGGTGAAACAGACAGCATCCTCTGAGAGCGAGTCAATTCTGCGTTGAGAATAATACAGAGAAGTGGCAGATCTATGCCCCTCTGGCAATGTCTGATTGAGAGATTGATGGCTGGGCCTTGCTCCTTCTAGGGTCATAGCAGGTGACCTTCTGTGTGGGTAGCTGGCTGAGATCATCGAAGCTGTAAGTTTAATTCCTTATATCAAATGAGCAGTGTGTTGGTAGCACAACAGCATATAGAGACACTTGTTGTGGGGATTACTTAATGAAGATAAGTCCACAGATGGTGAGAAATCGGGCAGAGCTCCTGGCATTAATAACGTGTAGGGGTAGTGATTCCTGAAAAACTTTTATTGGGTTTTTAAAAACTGAAACAAGAGCTTTTTCAACTTTTGTTTGCAGAGGAGAGCTCTCTGTTCTCTGCAAGCAACCGCCCCACCCCCTCACGCCCACCAATCACAAAGCAAGTTGCTGGCTTTGTCATCAGGGAGAAAGGAGACTCAAGCTGGGTTGCTTGCAGAGAGTGGAGCTCTCCTTCTCCCCAATCACAACTCAGGCTTTCAGCTCTGCCACCAGCTCTCAAGTCATTGGGGGTGGGGGAGTTCCAAGTCCATGGAAGGAAGGGGAATTCTCCTTGCTGTCACTTCTCAAGCCCACGTGGACATGAGAAGCAATGGTAGGGACAACTGAATATTTTCACATTTTTAAAATCCAAAATAAATCCATTAAAAAGCTGAATAAAGCCAATGGTCCATATTCACTCTCCGCAAGCAATCCCCTCCCCAATCCCAGCTCTGTTTCTCAGCCCTGCCATCAGTTCCCAAGTCCATGTGGGGGGCGGGGCGGGGGAGGGAACTGAAAATTTTCAGGTTTTAAGAATCCAAAACAATGCTAGTAAAAAGCCGACAAAAAACAGTGGTCCATATTCAGATGGCCATGCTAACATAATTCCTTTAACCTACCAAAACCTACCCTTTGTTGGAGGGGATTGGATGAATTCACTGGAAACAATGAACCAAGCATAGTGTCACTGTAGGATCGACTCTCACGGTCTCAGCATCGAATACTTGTTCAAGCCAACTGTGAGCCTTCCCATGAGCTCCAGAATGTGCACTAAGTGAATTTGAACTTTAGCGCACAGCTGCTTTTATCCCTGCAATCAGAGACGATATCTTTATTTGTGGAGTCATAAGCCCTCAATCAATCTGGCCACTAAGATTGCCTTATTTTTCCATTGCATAATTTAAGTTGATTCATTAAAGATGTACAAAGGAACCAATGCTCCACTTGCCTAATTCCCCGTGTATGCATCAGAGGATAAGAGATCTGAGGCAAAGAGTCAGGAGTGTGATGGCTGAACGAATATTTGTACAGCCGCCTTTTGTTTTGCTCACAAACAGAAATTTGTCCTGTAGTCTAGCATTGAGGGAGAGTGAGAACAGCAGAATCTATTGACTGCTGCAGACTGCAAACCCAGTTCAAAACCGAGGAGGGGGCAACCGGTTCTGAAAACTTGCTGAAAACGATGTGTGTGCATTGGATGGGGAGAGAGAGGTCCTTGAGAGCGCAGGAAATGTTATCGAATGGATGCTGTTCTGTTCTGTTGGTGCCTTTCAAAACAGCCACTGCAGAATATGGCATGGCTGAAAAAGCACCTCAAAGCATGTGTTCTGTGCTTTGTCATTCAGCTCGTTTCAGCCCGGCCGAGTTTTGCTTGGGTCAGCATCCTCCCAAGTTGTTGGCAAATGCAAGGGGGTATAATTTTAGCGATTTGAAGCAGCTATGCTTGCCACGTGTTCCAGAGGCTGTGAGCCAACATCACAGTTAACCAATTCTGTAGAATAACAGGGCTGTCCTAAGCAGAGGTACCCCTTCTAGGTCCATTGAGGGGAATGGGCTTAGAAAGGCATCAGCCTGCTTACAATGCTGAGGTAAAGCAGCTAATTTCCAGGTCGATAGACCAGCACAGTTAGCTGGTTGCTTACTTCCCTTTGTGAAATCACTTTAGGCTTCCTACCTGTCTCAAATGTGAACATTACCTCCCTAGGAAGCCATAAGATTTGTCCGAAAGAGATGCTGTTGTGACTGTGCTTGAATGAGAAGCCAGAGAACGTCAAGGGACGTGTCTGGCTTCACTGGACGTTTTCAGCAATGGGAAATGCGAAAGGCCTGGAATAATAGTTCAGGGGTGTTTCAAAAAGTGCACTGGAGGAGTGGAAAGGATGTGCAACAGATGTGCCTTCAAATCACTGCTTATGTAACCTCTATCTGTGGGTTCTTTGGGGCAGAACTTTGAATGAGTTTGCAACAACAAATTTTAAAAACAAAATGGTTTACTTTCTTAACATATAACATCAACATTTAACATCACACTTCAAGGTCCTGTTCAGGTTGCATTTTCAAGTCCTTATATTTACAGTCTACTGATACTGCCAAGTCCAATTCTTCTTTGCAAGTGGGTTGGCTCCTGAAGACTCCAAGGGCTTGATGAACAGGATTCAACATGATGAAGGTTTCCAGGAGAACTCTCACCCATTACAACCACAAAAAGAAACCCTGAAACAATAAACTCCAACATTTACAACATAGCAAAAACAAACAACTACCTTCCCAGTAGTTCCCAACAATATTGCAGTTACCTTAACAAGGTGTTAAGGGCTTATACAACCAAGGTCCGAGTCTGGTAGCCTTGTCTCCTCCAACTACATGAGGTCTGCTGCAGCCTCTTGCTGCTTTGAGTCTCCACCCCTTACTGGGTCAACCCATTCTGAGCATGGGGGTTACGCTTACTTATGGTGACCACAGCAAGAGGCTTTCGAAGCAAGCGAGAAGCCACAGGGGATTTGCCAATGCCCTAATAGTTACAAAGTAATCTAACTGCAGAGTTATCATTCCAAATATCAACTCTGCTTAACTTTTGAGATCTGGGCAGATTGAGCCATACCATGCCACCTACCCTCCCGCTGTAATGGTTCATAGAATCATAGAACCATAGAGCTGGAAGGGTCCATAAAGGTCATTGAGTTCAACCCCCTGCTGTTTTCAGGATCAGCCTAAAATATCCCTGACAAGTTGTCCGTCCAGCTGCTGCTTGAAGACTGTCAGGGAAAGGGAACTCACCATCCTGCTAGGCAGCTGTTTCCATTGCTGAACTATTCATACCATAAAAGAAAAAAAAAATCCCAATATCCAGCCGGTATCTTTCCACCCCTGATTTAAACCTGCTTTTGTGGGTCCTCTCCTCTGTTGCCAACAGGAGCAGCTCCCTGTCCTCCTCTAAGTGTCAGCCTTTCAAATACTTAAAGACAACAATTGTGTCCCTCTGCTTTTCTGGCGGAAAATGACGTTACAGCAACAATATCTTTCCTCGAACAAACCATTTTAGACAGTGGGTGAGACACAAGGCCTTGAGTGGTCTGGGACTATCCTACCCTTGGGACTGCATTTCCCCATGCTGCCCTTTGGTCCTCTGATAGTAATCTCCTGGCAATCCCCAGTCCCAAGGACATATGAATGGTTTCCACCAGAACCAGGGCCATGAGGGTCCCATGTGGTAGAATTTGCTGCTGGTGGAGATCAGGGCTCTGTGGGGTATCCGGCAATTGCGCAAAGCCTGTAAAATCGAGGTTTGCCGCTGAGCATATGATCAAAGTTGATTTCATAAACTGTGTTGGCCCAAAGTGTACACTCCTCATTTTGCCCAAATAAGACTCCTCAGAACCAGGTGAAATTGGGGTTCTGTGTGGGCAAATGGTTTTGATTAATTCCAATCACCATAAGGGAACTCTTTATCAAATATTTTAATTATTAATTTCTTAATTATTGTTTCATGTATGTGTTAAATTATGTATGTTAAGTGCCCTCAACCCAGCCTTGGGCCGGGGAGGGTGAGCTACTTACAGGAGGCAAGTGATTGGTCAGTAGGGTTCCCAACTCTGGGTTAAGAACTTCTTGGCGATTAGGGGAGTTTGGAGAAGCAGGGGATCTTAGCAGCGGTGTCATGCCGTGTAGTCCACCTTCTGAAGCTGCCATGTTCTCTGATCTCTGTCATTTGGAGATTCAGCCCCCGCAGTCATGAAAGAGTTAACTTGCTGTTTGCTTGTTTGCTGTCACCAGATCAATATGATTGCTTTGCAACAAATTGGGCATTGAGTTTACGAGTTCTTGGTAGATCGTACAATTATCAAAATCCTTGTTTGGCTTTTGGGTATGAACGAAGATGTATCTTGAGTCATGTAGACAAGACAGGGACCTATGGGTAAAAGCTACTGCCCTTTGTTTCCCCAGTCATTTTTCACTTCTGATCTCTCTTGTTCTAGTCACTATGTAGTTAAGATCCGGCTTAGTCAGAGAAGTTATTATTTTCTATCCATTTGTCCCCTTCTTATCTAGCATTATTTACTAAAGCATTTTTATAAGATCTCACCAGCCAATTATCCACTGGTGCTGGGACATGTGGTGGGACCGGAAGCGCACTTGGGCAAGAAGTCTTGTCCTGACATGCTTCCTCTTTGCAGCACGCTGAGTAGAGGCATGTTGGGGCAAGATTTTTTGTCCCAATGCACTTCCTCTTGCCCTGCGCGTACTTCTCGCTTTCTGTGGAAGAAGCGAAAGCACTTTTGGTGCAACTTTTTACACCAGAGTGCGGCAAGGAGTGGGAACAGCCGGCACTCACAATGTTCTGGCTCTGGCCCCTTCCATACATGCAGAATAATATTTGGTCATTGACCATATTTGGTCATTGACCGTAAATAAAGTATTCTATTCTATTCTATTCTATTCTATTCTATTCTATTCTATTCTATTCTATTCTATTCTACATGCAGAATAATGCACTTTCAATCCACTTTCAATGCACTTTGAAGCTGGATTTTACTGTGCAGAATTGCAACATCCACTTTCAAACAATTGTGAAAGTGGACTGAATGTGCATTATTCTGCATGTGCGGAAGGGGCCTAGGTTTCCTTTTGTTGCATTACTCTGTCAAATACGATAATGGTTATTAATATCAATTTTTCATTAAAAATGTAATGGAGGGGAATTTTGCGGTCACCTGGAAGTTGACAAACCTATTGGTCAAGCAAAAGTTCTCTGTTCTCTAAGAGTTATATATAAATCTGTAAACTTAAAATATGCCTTTTCATTGCATCTGTGAATGGAGATTCTGCTATGTTGAGAACCAGTTTTGCCAGAGGCTAAGAAACCATGGATGTATTGGAGGGCTGCTCAGGCAGGCAGGAACCAGCGGCATCCCTCCACCGATGAGGCCCTCCCCCAGGACTGAGCGCCATTGGCCTCTCTGGCTGGGCACAGCTGCCCTGGCACCCCCTCCTCACTCCGCGGAGGCCTAGTGGGCAGGCTAAGGTGCAGGCTATGGGCTGGAACTGCCAGGGGGAAGTGGGGGGAGGAACGCTGGGTTGTGGGGCTCCCTCCCTTTCCTCCTTGGGGCACAGAAAGGCCATAAGTGGGGCTGGACAGGAGGGGCTGGACAGAAGGCCCATATACATCTAGAAAACCAGTAATTCCTTGTGTACATGGGATCCAAAGTTCATTTGCTGGTGTATGATGGCTTTCTAATGTGTAAATCAGCCTTAATAGTTGGCAAACACAGCGTGAATTTCTGTGAACTGAATTTGATGGAATCACTTAATGTTACATTAGAGCAGCATTCCTCCACCTCTCTCTCTTTTGGGATAGTTGTAGATCCTCTTATCTCCTAATTCCCGTCTCTCCAGTTTGATTTGTCTTTGGGCCTCCCCTAAAAAGCTCCCCTAAAAGCACACCAAGGTATGCTTCTGTTTTAAACCTTGGTATAATGCAGAGAACATTTCTAGCAGCGCTTTAGGGTGGGAAAAGAGGCCATCTGTTCTCTTCTGTGGCTTGGTAATGTGGCTTAAGTACTTCCATCCCTTTGTAACGCTGGTGTAATATAAGCCACAGTGATGGATTTCGAGTATTTGCTTTGAGGAAGTTCCGTTCCTCAAAGTAGCACTTGAGCTTGTTTACATGGTGGAATTCTTCTCACCTGATCTGAGAGTTTTGCTTGCATCTTTCTGATGTGTTTGAAGCAGGGAGGTTACGGCTCTGTACTTCCACGGAGGTTCCTTTATGTCACAAATGTAATTCAAAAAGATGATGCCTTAAATACAAACTTTATTATTTGCCGCAGCTTTCCTTAAGCCTGCTTCCTTGAGACCTGACTGTGGCTTCTGGTGCCGGCAGCTTTCTGGGCTCATTAAAATTCAGTGTTTGATGGAGCGTCTGGCTGTTCCATCGGGTTTCAACTTGCCTTGTTCTTAAGCTCCCGCTGGTTTTAAAACTTCAGAAGCCTCCGCGTGAATTCTTCGCTGAACTTGTTCTTCCCTTCTGAGTGCTCAGCAAATCCCTATATAGAGCAAGAACAGTTGCTTGACTCTGAAAGGCATCCATCGCATATGTGTGCTCAGCCTTATAGCTTTGAACAGAACCTCAGTGGGGGAATGACCGCAAAAGGGCTGCTCTTTACCCTGGCAATTTCAATCCAGTTTCTGTCTTAGAGACAGTGCGGTACAGTGGTGAGACTCTCAGACCAAGACCCAAGTTTGAATACCTATTCTGCCAGGGAAGCTGGCTAAGTATTAGGTCTCAGAATCTTCAGCTGACAAACAGACTCTGAGGTATTGATCAGTAGCGTTTATTGAGCAGGCATTGAAACACCACACTTGGAAAGCCAGTTCTGCTGAGGATGGCATTCACAGTCTCCTTTAGCCCACCCTTCCCATTTCCACAAGAATCTGTGAAAAAAAATCTTTGGAGTTAAGGTGCCCCAAGGTCACAAGCAGATAGTATTGGAGAGCCACCTGGCTTCCTGCCCCCACGAGATAATGGATGTAACTCTTTTCTCATGGGACCATGGTGTCAGGGGAAAGCCTAGTAATCTACAAAGCTTGTGAAGCCATAAAGAAAGATCAAGGAATGAATGCCCCAGATGGCAATGGTTACATTTAGCAGGCTGGTTGCATATATCTTTCAGCAGCATTGATTTGTTGTTCTAAGCAGTTACATTGAGTTAGGAATGCATCTCAATCACATAGATACATTGAGTGACCTTAGATTGGCCACATGACCCCTTGAACCTGCCTTATTCTGATTCAGACCAACAGTCCATCACAATCAGTATTCTTTGCTCATACTGGAAATGACTCTTCGGAGTCTCATACAGACTGGTCCTTTCATCTGGAGATATGGGGGATTGAACTTGGATCATATTGCATGCTAAACAGATTCTCTACCACTGAGCCACAGTCCCTCCCAGTCACACAATTTACTCTACCCCACAGGTAGGGTGGCTAATCTCCAGGCGGATTATATTTAACTTCACTCTGTACCAGCAGCTGCAAGTCCAAATGAACCAAATAATATTCTCAATGTTATTTTATCTTGGGATTTTTTAAAAAATGAATAAATATATTTTTCTAAACTATAACATTCCTATTGTTCCTTCACAGGTTTGACAACTTATCACTATTAAAGGAAGACTCAATGGCCAACTACCCACTGGTGCTGGGCCGTACGTTGGGACCGGAAGAACGTTGGGGCAAGAAATCTTGTCCTGATACGCTTTCTCTTTGCGGTGTGCTGAGAGAGGAGGTGCATCGGGGCGAGATTTCTTGTACTGATGTACTTC
The DNA here is from genome assembly GCF_021028975.2 of Sphaerodactylus townsendi. Classification (NCBI taxonomy): domain Eukaryota; kingdom Metazoa; phylum Chordata; class Lepidosauria; order Squamata; family Sphaerodactylidae; genus Sphaerodactylus; species Sphaerodactylus townsendi. The sequence continues at coordinate 130,745,189 of NC_059428.1, read as the reverse complement.
CTCTTGCCCCACACAT